>NW_012119943.1:5023-7522 GCF_000951035.1 Colobus angolensis palliatus | reverse complement strand
CTCGTCTCTACTAAAAATACAAAAATTAGCCAGGCGTGGTGGCACATGCCTATAATCCCAGCTAATTGGGAGGCTGAGGCAGGAGAATCACTTGAACCCAGGAGGCAGAGGCTGCAGTGAGCCATGATCACACCACTGTCTAATTAGTAACCCCTAACCACATGCGGCTGCTGAGCACTTGAAATTTTAAATTTTACTTAATTTTAATGGATTTAAACATAAATAGCCACATGTGCTTAATAGCTGTTCTACTGGACAGCACTGTTCTAGACCTCATAAAAAATACAATTTCCATAAACTTTGACTGTTTTTCTCTTTTTCAGTTGTGTTGGTGTTGAAGAGGAGAAGGCTGCTGACATTGACCTCTACCACTGCCCCAACTGTGAAGTCTTGCATGGGCCCTCCATTAGTAAGTAGATCTTAGGGTTTCCTAGAGAAGAAAATCCAGAGGAGAGACAAAGGAAAGGAAATTTGGGGGAGTGATTAATTTTGCCTGAGCACTTCTGATTCTTCTTCCTCAGGAAATAGCAGAAACCTGTGCAGGCTCCACAGGCCAGCAGCTATCTCACTGAGAGGGCAGAAGTTCATAACTTCACCTCCCTCTCTTCCTAAGACTTGTCCAGAGAAAGTACCCATCTTCACCAGGAACTTTCCTGAATCTGTGAGGACCTCATTGACTACAAATGCTCCAAGGGGTGGTTAGATTGGAAGAGAAGAATCTACTGAGGCCTTTGTTCTTGGTATCATAGCTCATGACCGTTCTGACTCACAATCTCTCATCTTTTTCTGGCTTAGTGAAAAAACGCCGCGGATCTTCAAAGGGGCATGATACACACAAGGGGAAACCAGTGAAGACCGGGAGCCCTACGTTCATCAGAGAGCTCCGGAGTAGGACTTTTGACAGGTGAGGAACCCTACCTCCAAAGGCTGGTGAATGCCAGGGCTCTGGGAGGCCGGAACTCACCTCTTCCCAGCTTTCCCAGTGGCTGTCCCATTAGGAGCCTCCCCGATTTGTGAGTATCTTCAGGGCACTGCAAATTCCTTCTGGTTTGGTCAATTTCTGGAAAAGTTTTGGTAGTTGGGAGGCAGTATTCACCTAAGTTAGATACTTAAATTTACCCAAGGAATGCTGACTAGAAGGAGTCTTAGGATCAGAAAGTTTAATTAATTCTCTCATAGAGAAGAAGAAACTTTTTTTTTTCTTTTTTTTTTTTTGAGACAAGGTCTCTGTCACCCAGGCTGGAATGCAGTGATTCTTTTTTTTTTTTTTTGGAGACAGAATCTTGCTCTCTCGCCCAGGCTAGAGTGCAGTGGCATGATCTCGGCTTACTGCAACCTCTGCCTCCTGGGTTCAAGCTGTTCTGCCTCAGCCTCTTGAGTAGCTGGAATTACAGGCACCCACTGCCATTCCCAGCTAATTTTTGTATTTTAAGTAGAGATGGGGATTCATCATGTTGGCCAGGCTGGTCTTGAACTCCTGACCTCAGTTGATCCACCTGCCTCAGCCTCCCAAAATGCTGGGATTACGGGCGTGAGCCACCTCGCCCAACCAATGCAAATATTTTGGACAGTGAATTTATGATGGCACCAATCCAATGGGTGACTTTTCTCTAGCCACATCTAGTGGTCTAGAGTTAGGTAGTTGTACTGAGCCAGGGTTAGGGTTTGCATGTGGGAATGAAAGGCAGTGGGGCAAGTGAGGATATCTGTAAGAGAATGATTGAAGTGAGGAATGCTGGAATCTCAACCAGATAGGGAAGGAGGGTAAAGTCAAGAGTGTATGAATAGGTGAGTTTTGAGGGCAAAGAACAGGATATAGTGAATGAGAGCTGGATAGATAGACTTGTGGTCAGAGAGGGTGATGTATGAGTTTCATACTCCAGAGGTACAGCAGTTGCTGGTGTTGGCAGGGTCTGGAGGATGGTCATGAGAGTTGGTAGCTGAAATGGGAGTAGAGGTAGCAGTCTCTGAAGATGAGAAGATCAAGAAACTAAGTGCCTGGAATGTTGTATCTCCACATGGATACTGATTTCATGTAGGATGTTGGCAGGACTTGGGTTGGAGAAGAATCTGAGCAGGTTCTTCAGCGACTGAAGGGGTATGTTGGGGAGATGGGTATGTGGCAGTGATGAAGAAGAGTGGGAAGTGGTATAGCTGGATGGTATGGAACTCAGAGCAATGGGAGCTCTTACACAAGGGTAGAGGAGAGATGATCTGGAAGTCTCACCAGGGAGTGAGAGGGATGGCTCCCCACAACCCAGTCCTGAGTTATGTGGCAAAGAACCAAGGCACTTTTAAAATTTCCAATCTATCATGGGCCAATCCTTTTATAATATAAAAAAAAGAATTATTAGAAAAAATGCCATGAACCGGCCGGGCGCGGTGACTCATGCCTGTAATCCCAGCACTTAGGGAGGCCGAGGTGGGCAGATCACGAGGTCAGGAGATCGAGACCATCCTGGCTAACACAGTGAAACCCCATCTCTACTAAAAATACAA
>NW_012119943.1:0-368 GCF_000951035.1 Colobus angolensis palliatus | reverse complement strand
TTAGCTCCTACTTAAAAGTAAGAACAAGCAGTATTTGATTTTCTGTTCCTGCATTAATTGGCTTAGGATAATGGTCTCCAGCTGCATCCATGTTACTGAAAAGTACATGATTTCATTCTGTTTTATGGCTGTGTAGTATTCCATGGTATATATGTACCACATTTTCTTTATCCACTCTATCACTGATGGACATTTAAGTTGATTCCAGTATTTTGCTATTAGAAAGAAATACTGTAATGAATATCTTTGCACTTAAGTTTTTGCATACGTTGCCAATTACATCCATAGTGGCTATACCATTCTACACTCCCACAGATAATGTGCGGAGGGTGCCGATTTTCCTATATCCTAGCCAATATTGTTCATTT
>NW_012119942.1:5564-7118 GCF_000951035.1 Colobus angolensis palliatus | reverse complement strand
AAAAAAAAAAAAAGCAACGGCTAAATACATGAAATGAGTTTTTGTTCCTTATGAGTAAATATTGCAATGAAATTTTAGGGAAATATTTCATATAGGTAGTCACATTAGTCAATAAATTATCAAAAGTGTGTCAGACTTCAGTTGAGGCAGCTGGATCTAGCAAAAAGAGGCCTGAACAAGAAATCAAGACTTCCAGGTTCCAAGCAGGTTCTGCTGCTCATTAATGGATCATTTTCTAGGCTTGTTGTATCCTCTGTTTGCTTTTTTTAAAAAAAATTTATTGGATAATCTTTATGTCCTTTCCCAGCTCTAAAATTCTAAGAAACACAGGTAACTTCTCTAATACAGATCATGTGATACTCTACCATCATTGCAATTTTCTCTCTGATGTCTCAAGGAAGGTATTTAGTTTTATGGTTTGTAAATTTGGAATATAAATTAAATATAATATAAATTAAATCAACTTGGCATTATAAACATGGATACTTAGTATAAACTAGGTAGTAATTCTTTATCTGATTTCTTATGAACAATATTTGCCCTCCTTGTTTTTGTTTCTTAAGGTTTCTTCCTCTTGCATTGCCTTTATTTATTTATTTACTTATTTACTTTTGAGTTGGAGTCTCACTCTGTCACCCAGGCTGGAATGCAGTGGCATGATCTCGGCTCACTGCAACTTCTGCCTCCCGGGTTCAAGCAATTCTCGTGCCTCAGCCTCCTGAGTAGCTGGGACTACAGGTGTGTGCCACCACGCCCAGTTAATTTTTGTATTTTTAGTAGAGACGGGGTTTCACCATATTGGCTAGACTGGTCTCAAACTCCTGACCTCAAGTGATCCACCCGCCTCAGCCCCCCAAAGTACTGGGATTACAGGTGTGAGCCACTGTGCCCAGCCACTTCCTTTTGCATTGCCTTAAAAAAAAATTTACTTATGAATATTGTTTGCAAGCTGAAGTTGAAAAAAACTCTAAAAGAATGTAGTTAAGACTCTCATCCTGTACCATCAACAAAACCAGTGCTGCATAAAATCTGGGTCCTAGGGTTGACTCCTATAGGGCCAGTAACTTCATTCTGACCTTCAGGATCACAGCAGGATCAAAATTGTATCACTTGTTACCAAGGAAACTGGGTGAAGTGCTCTGAAGATCCCTCCATTTCCTGTCTTCAGCTGGTGTCCTGTCTCCTCTCTTCCAAAGCTAAATTTCTCCATTTTCTCCTCTTTCGTTTTTTTCTTACCACAGATTCATGTAAGAATATTTTACAGACTGCCTTTTATCCCTATGTCTGGGAGGGTCACTGATGACCTCTGTATGGCTAAATCCAGTGGATATAATTCACTGGTAGCTTGGGTTTTTTTGTTTGTTTGTTTGTTTTGAGACAGAGAAGTCTCACTCTGTGGCCCAGGCTGGAGTGCAGTGGCGCAATCTTGGCTCACTGCAACTTCCGCCTCCCAGGTTCAAGTGATTCTTCTGTCTCAGCCTCCTGAGTAGCTGGGATTACAGGTGCCTGCCACCACACCCGGCTAATTTTTGTATTTTTAGTAGAGATAGGGTT
>NW_012119942.1:0-424 GCF_000951035.1 Colobus angolensis palliatus | reverse complement strand
TCTTTCATCATTTTACCATCTCTGGGTTATCGCTGGGGTCACTGCCATCCCAGCCTAGGTTTTATACAGGATGGAGTACGAAGTTCCCGCAACTACCCAAATGTGCTAAACAAACAAACAAACACTATTTAAAAAGGAATCCTGCTTGTGCCTGCGCTACGTTTTTCTTTAGTCTCTTTAGGTGATTTGGAATCTCTGCCTGTTCTCGGTGCATGCAGCTCGAAGGTGGGCTGGGGAGCTCCCCTTCTCTTAGCCACCTCGCGGCCGGCACTGGAACCCGATCCGGGTGTATCTGTGGGGGTGCGGCGATGGCTCGGGCCCTAACGCCACGGAGGACGCCCGCTTCGGCAGCAGGAGTTGCGGCGTGCCCTGGCGCTACTGAACACCCGGTAAGACGGAGGGCCCAACGGTGGGGTCTGCACTC
>NW_012119941.1:1541-2409 GCF_000951035.1 Colobus angolensis palliatus | reverse complement strand
GATCTGCCAAGAGGTCCCAGACCTCAAAACTTTGGCTGAATACTGATATGTATGTTAATGAGGTAAAATTCCACAAGGCAGGGGGTTAAAAACAACAACAACAACAACAACAGAAAATGAAAGGCCAAACAATTCTCAGAACTTACACAAGATTGGGAATATTTTGTTTATGTTCCTGACAGCCCATATGAATAGATCCTATAATACATGGGGCATCATATAGAGACTTTAAAAGGACTCAGTAGTGAACACTGGAATAAAGGTTACTGTGGAGCCACCATGCAAAGCTTGAAAGCAAGCACTGATGATCCAACTGATACCAAGCATGGCAGAACCAAGTCCAACACTCATTAGAGAAATGCAACAAAACCTAGCACTGAACAAAATCAAATTCCCAAGGTCTGACATTCAATTTAATATTATCGTACTGGATGTGGTGGCATGTACCTGTAGTCCCAGCTACTCAGGAGGCTGAGGCAGGAGGATCACTCGAGGCCAGGTGTTTGAGGCTGTAATACACTACGATCACACCCAAGAAGAGCCACTGAACTTTAGCCTGGGCAACACAGTAAGACCCCGTCTCTTAAAAAAAAAAAAAAGGATTATAAAAATAGATAGGAAAATGTTACCCAGAACCAAAAGAAACAGTCCCAGAAATGTCAGAAATGGTGGAATTAGTAGACAGGACATTAAAAGAGATATAAATATGCTTCTTTTTTTTTTTTTTGAGATGGAGTTTCACTCTTGTTGCCCAGGCTGGATTGCAAGGCGTGATCTCGGCTCACTGCAACCTCCGCTCCCGAGTTCAAGCAATTCTCCTGCCTCAGCCTCCCAAATAGCTGGGATTACAGGCGCCTGCCACCACACC
>NW_012119941.1:0-835 GCF_000951035.1 Colobus angolensis palliatus | reverse complement strand
AGATGGAGTTTCACTCTTGTTGCCCAGGCTGGAGTGCAGTGGTGTGATCCCACCTCACTCCACCTCCCCGGTTCAAGTGATTCTCCTGCTTTAGCCTTCCCAGTGGCTGGGATTACAGGTGCCGGCCACCACGCCCGGCTGATTTTTTCAGTAGAGATGAGGTTTCACCATATTGTCCAGGCTGATCTCAAACTCCTGACCTCAGATGATCCTCCCACCTCGGCCTCCCAAAGCGCTGGGATTACAGGTGTGAGCCACCGCACCTGGCCTTCATGTTCTTAAGAATGAAATAAAGGAAATGAAAGTAGACCCTTATTTCATACCATATGTAAATATCAACTCACAATGGGGTAAAGACTTACATGTAAGACCAGAAACAATAAAACTACCAGAAGAAAACATAGGGGGAAAGCTCCGTGACATTGGTCTGAAAAATGATTTTTTAGATATGAGCCCAAAAGCACAGGCAACAAAATCAAAAGTAGACAAACAGAATTGCATCAAAATAAAAAGCCTCTGCACAGCAAAGCAAAAAATCAACAGAGTAAAGAGACAACCTACCCAGTGGGAGAAAATATCTACAAACCATACATTTGACAAAGGGTTAATATCCAAAATATATAAGGAACTCTAACAATTCAATAGCAAGAAAGCAAATGACCTGATTCTAAAAATGGGCAAAGGGCCGGGTGCAGAAGCTCACAACTGTAATCCCAGCACTTTGGGAGGCCAAGGCAGGCAGATCACTTGAAGTCAGGAGTTTGAGACCAGCCTGGCCAACATGATGAAACCCCATCTCTACTAAAAATACAAAGATTAGCCGAGTGTGGTGGTA
>NW_012119940.1:3167-3470 GCF_000951035.1 Colobus angolensis palliatus | reverse complement strand
AGGAACCTCATCCTCAAGCTGGCCATCCTGGGGACATTGTGCTACCACTGGCTGGGCCGCAGGGTGGCTGTCCTGCAGGGCCAGTGCTGGGAGGACTTTGTGGGCCAGGAGCTGTACCGGTTCCTGGTGATGGACTTCGTCCTCATGCTTCTGGACACGCTTTTTGGGGAGCTGGTGTGGAGGTGAGGAGGCCCTGGGTGGGCTGGGTGGGGAGCGTTCTCCCCTTAGTGGGAGGTTCTCAGGCCTGGACCTTTCACATCAGGGCCCTGTGTCCCCACCCTTCAGAGGAAGACTCTGGAAATA
>NW_012119940.1:0-1792 GCF_000951035.1 Colobus angolensis palliatus | reverse complement strand
GTGGGTGCGCTACCTGGAGGCGGCGGGCCCCAGGGTCTCCTGGCTGCCCTGGGTGCACCGGTACCTGGTGGAAAACACTTTCTTCGTCTTCCTGGTGTCGGCCCTGCTGCTGTGAGTCCCACAGGTGGGGGCGGCCCTGGGGAGATGGCCCTCGCTGGGCCTGCACTGGGGGGGGGCCTGGCTGCTCCTGGGCTGTGGCCCTGGGCCCTGCCTGACAGCCCTTCTCCCGCAGGGCCGTGATCTACCTCAACATCCAGGTGGTGCGGGGCCAGCGGAGGGTCATCTGCCTGCTCAAGGAGCAGATCAGCAACGTGAGTGCCCGACCTGGGCTGCCCTCAGCCCACCCTCTCGATCGCCCGGGGGTGACGCTCCCCTCCACCCCCATGTACATCCTCTCCTGTGGGCCTTGGCTGGTGAAAGGGTTTGTTTGCCAGACAAGTGACCCTGATCAATACGTGCACTGCAGATCAAGTGACGAAGCAGCTGTGAGACAGAGCCAGGCTCCTGATCCCCAGGCACCCGCAGGGCCCCACTGGGACCGGGGCTCCGGGGGGTGGGGTGTGGTTTCAGCCCCCGGGGGTGGCCCCGCTGAGGGCTCAGACAGTCTCTGTGAGGATTTCTGAGATCCCAGAAATGGCTTTTGGGTCCCTATGGACTCTACTCATTTTACAAACAGGGGGAGTAAGGTTGAGGGAGAGTCAGTACTTAAAACTTTTTCATTCTTTCTTTTTTTTTGGAGACAGAGTCTCGCTCTGTCGCCCAGGCTGGAGTACAGTGGCGCAATCTCGGCTCACTGCTGCAAGCTCTGCCTCCTGGGCTCAAGCGTTTCTCCTGCCTCAGCCTCCCGAGTAGCTGGGACTACAGGTGCCCGCCACCACTTCCGGCTAATTTGTTTGTATTTTTAGTAGAGACGGGGTTTCACCGTGTTAGCCAGGATGGTCTCTATCTCCTGACCTCGTGATCCGCCCGTCTCGGCCTCCCAAAGTGCTGGGATTACCGGCCTGAGCTGGGATTACACTGCACCTGGCCATCCTGGCTCCTGTCTTGTCTGGCCTTCTGCTTCCTCATCCATGCAATGGGGACCATGTTCCACTGGGGACTGAGGGAGGTGGCGTGTACAGTGTTGTGTGCAGAGCCTGGCATGGCAGCGACCTTCAGCGGATGGAGGTGCTGTTGGCATCACTCCTTTGCGTGTGAGTGACCTGCAGGCCTCTGTCTTCCTCTGTAAATGAGTAGGCTGCAGGGAGCGGGGTCCTGTCCTGGGCCCTGCCTGCACGCACAGCTCTGGTTGCCCTTCCCTCTTGAGCTCCCCCAGGCCTTGGAGGGGTGCTGAGGGGTAGCAGGACGGTGGCAGAGCGTAGCCTTTCCCCGCAGACCAGCCTTCTGGCCAACTGCCAGGCGCCGCGCCGGCCCTGGCTGGCCTCACACATGAGCACGGTCTTCCTCACGCTGCTCTGCTTCCCCGCCTTCCTGGGCGCTGCCGTCTTCCTCTGCTACGCAGTCTGGCAGTGAGTAGGGGCGGGTGGAGGGACCCTTCTGTGTCATCCTGGGGTTGGGTGGTGGTGCTTGGGGGGCCCAAGACTTAGGGGTGAAGAGGACGGGCTGGGAGGGAGCCGGGTGGGCTGTTGCCCGGGCTAGGGGGTTCCTGGTCGGCCTCTTCCCCAGGGTGAAGCCCTCGAGCACCTGTGGCCCCTTCCGGACCCTGGACAGCATGTACGAGGCTGGCAGGGTGTGGGTGCGCTACCTGGAGGCGGCGGGCCCCAGGGTCTCCTGGCTGCCCTGGGTGCACCGG
>NW_012119939.1:7472-8444 GCF_000951035.1 Colobus angolensis palliatus | reverse complement strand
GTTCGCCAGGATGGTCTCGATCTCCTGACCTCGTGATCCGCCCGTCTCGGCCTCCCAAAGTGCTGGGATTACAGGCTTGAGCCACCGTGCCCGGCCGCCAAAGTTTTTTTTTACTGTTTCTGCTAACAAACACCATCCACTAGCCCCAGGATTGTTGGAGTGCTTATATTTTACAGTAAATAGTGAAGGCATTCTCTTCTGAGAGTTTTATTTAGGACTTACAATTTTTATCAACACCATTGCCATCTTAGCTCTAGTAAAAATGATAGCCATTATTAAATTAATATCTATTTTGGGCAAGTTGCTTTTTTTTTTTTAAAGGCAGAGTCTTGTTATGTTGCCCATGATGGACTTGAACTCCTGGGGCTCAAGCAATCCTTCCGCCTCAGCCTCATGAGTAGCTGGATCTACAGGATCACATTGCACTTTTTGTTTAACATTGCAAATTCTTCAGAAATTTAGGTACAGGTTGAGCATCCTTAATCCAAAAATTTGACCAAAATGCTCTAAAATCAGAAGTTTTTGAGCATCAACATAATGACATAAGTAGACAATTTCACACCTGCCCTCATGTAATGGGTTGTAGCCAAAACTCAGGTGCACAAAGCACTGTTTATTTGTTGTCTCCAAGGGGAAAAAGACCCTCCCAGTCCCCTTCAGCTGTAATACATCATTTCCATACACACCCAGATTCCCTTACGCAAGCATGCTCTTGAAGAATAATAAAATGGCTCACACGCAGGCCAAATGTGCCAACGGCAATTTCTTCACAATGCCCCACATAGAGTCAAGACCTATGCATATTACCCACTGTGTTCTTTTGATTATTCTCTGCTCTGTGGTGTGAAGACATTGTTGAAAATGTAAAAAAAGCCTGCAGATACACCTATGTGTAATGGCAATAAGAAAAAGAGGAAGCATTTATGTATAGCACAGAAAGTCGAACTGTTGGAGAAAATTAACAGTGGTATA
>NW_012119939.1:0-1259 GCF_000951035.1 Colobus angolensis palliatus | reverse complement strand
GGAGGCGGAGCTTGCAGTGAGCTGAGAACCGGCCACTGCACTCCAGCCTGTGCGACAGAGCGAGACTCTGTCTCAAAAAAAGAAAAAAGAAAAAAACTTGGACAGTATGTTAGCAGGAATGAGCAGAGATGTGGGTTTGGAAGGTTTTCAAAAGTCCTTTATCACGAAGGATGTCATATATACTGCTACCAACACTTGGAATGCATGATAAAAGACCCAGCTGTGCATGCCTGACACAACCTCTGTCCCGCAGCTATGTTTAGTCATGATGATGAACAAGGTGGTGACTTTGGAGGATTTTGTATGTCAAGTGAGGAAAAATAGATGTCTGACTTCTTTTAAGTATGCAGAAAATATACCTTCAGAGTTTTTGTCAGTAAGTGGCAGAAGTGTCCATTGAAGAAGTTTTAACATCAGCAATAAGGCTCCAGTTGTTTATGTATTGACTGATGGTGAAATAGCTGAAATAGTTCTGAATCAAGGTGACCATGATATGAGGAGGACATTGTTAATTTTGCAGAAAAAGTTTCTATAGGCAGCATGATGAAAATATGTGATGGGCTTATTGAAGGTCTAGAGTAGTGTGTATTCATAACAGAACAGGAACTCGTGTCAGTTTATAAAATCCAAGGCAGGCTCCTGGGATGGAAAAACCTTGTTAATAAGGCAGATGACTCTGGGGGAAAGATTTTTTAAAAGCCATTCGGCAGAATGTCTTGTCATCCCTAGAGAATCCAGTTCCTGGTTGCTCAACTGCTTCTGATGTGTCTTCTCATCTAAAAAAATAAAATGTGATGTACAGTAACCTTTTAATGAAAACATAGAATTGGGGGTGGAGACTGAAAGCCTGCTGTTCGCTGTTGCTGTTGACAGCTGATATAGGTATTGTGGTGATGTTGCTGGGATGCTTACTTACCCTGAACACATTGTTTTTTCATTGTACAAATGGTGTATTTACCATTATGTGTGAATAAGTGTAAGAAAATGACTGCCTATTGGTAGTGTGTAAATTCAGAGTGAGGAATGATGGTGATGCTAAACAGCCACAGACTGTCCCCATGGGTGGCTGAGATGATGACACCTTTGCTTTTTGGTGGCTCAGTGTACACAAACTTTGTTTTGTGCTCAAAATTATTAAAAATAGTGCATAAGCCGGGCGCGGTGGCTCAAGCCTGTAATCCCAGCACTTTGGGAGGCCGAGACGGGCGAATCACGAGGTCAGGAGATCGAGACCATCCTGGCTAACACGGTGAAACCCC
>NW_012119938.1:2773-4338 GCF_000951035.1 Colobus angolensis palliatus | reverse complement strand
CCGGGCACAGTGGCTCACGCCTGTAATCCCAACACTTTGGGAGGCCGAGGCGGGCAGATCACGAGGTCAGGAGATCGAGACCATCCTAGCTAACACGGTGAAACCCCATCTCTACTAAAAATATAAAAAATTAGCCGGGCGTGGTGGAAGGTGCCTGTAGTCCCAGCTCCTTGGGAGGCTGAGGCACGAGGTGGAGCTTGCAGTGAGCCGAGATCACATCACTGCACTCCAGCCTGGGTGACAGAGTGAGACTCCGTCTCAAAAATAAACAAACAAACAAACAAACATACACCAAAGGCCAGGAGAGGTGGCTCATGGATGTAATCCCAGCACTTTGGGAGGCCGAAGCAGGTGGATCACCTGAGGTCAGGAGTTCAAGAACAGCCTGGCCAACATGGCAAAACCCTGTCTCTAAAATACAAAAATTAGCCAGGCTGGTGCATGCCTGTAATCCCAGGTACTGGGGGGCTGAGGCAGGAGGATCGCTTGAACCTGGGAGGCAGAGGTTGCAGTGAGCCGAGATTGTGCCACTGCACTCCAGCTTGGGCAACAGAATGAGACTCTGTCTCAAATACCACAAAACTAGCTGGGTGTGGCGGTGCACGCCTATAATCCCAGATACTTGGGAGGCTGAGGCAGGAGAATTGCTTGAACCAGGGAGGCGGAGGTTGCAGTGAGCTGAGATCCAGCCACTGCACTCCAGCCTGGGCGACAGAGCAAGACTCCGTCTCAAAAAAAAAGATATGACAATGTCATTTCACAGCTTTCTCTTTCAAAGTTTCCTGATGGACTCAGTGTTTAGCCTGACACATGAGGTCTCCTGTGATCTGCCTACATCTCAGCCTTATATCACACCTCTCCAACCTTATTTCTTCCCACTCCCAGCCTGAAATGTTATGCTCCAGCAAGAGAGGCCCATCTGTGGTTCTACCACATCTACCTTTTTGTATCTGGCTTCTTGACCATCTCAGGCTGCACCCTCTGCCTGAACTGCCTGTTATATTCCCCCCGGCTAACTCATCATTACCCTTTAAAAGTCAACTCAGTTGCCACACCTCCAGAAAGTCTCTCCTGCCTCTTCCTCAATACCCCTTCGCCAAAGCAGAATTAAGTGCCCTACTTTTTCAGTGCCGTAATGCTCTGTGCATGGCACCATCACTGATCTGACTCTGTTTCTTTATATATGTGTAAAGGTCTGTTTCCCCCATTAGCGATTAAAATTCATGAGAGTAGGAGAGCATCTTACTCATCTTTTAACTCTAGTGTCTTAAGACATAGGTGGATTCTTGGTCAATATTTGTTGATTGAATAAACTAGTATGAATAGTCAGAGTCACAAAGACACCAACAGATACATACACATAAATATTCTTACCATCTCCCAAGGAACAGATCCAAGCATCTGTGCTCTCTGGAGCTCAGTTTATTTCAAAATGCAAAGTTATGCATAGTTAGATGCTATACCACTTGAGATTAGGGGTTCTACCAATTCATTCTGGTAAACTAAACAAGGATCTTTTTAACTCAGTCTCTCTCTCTCTCTCTCTCTCTCCCTCTCTCTCTCTC
>NW_012119938.1:0-1314 GCF_000951035.1 Colobus angolensis palliatus | reverse complement strand
AGTATATAATTCCCTGTATTCAATCTCTTTCTGCTTAAAATAATAAGTTAGTCCTGTTTCCTGCAACTGAACTCTGCCAATACTTTTTTTTTTTTGCAGCTGAAAGTACATTTTTAATATTTAAAATAGTATAATTTTACCCAGCACTTTGGGAGGCCGAGGCGGGTGTAACACTTGAGGTCAGGAGTTGAAGACAAACCTGGCCAATGTGGTGAAACCCTGTCTCCACTAAAAATACAAAAATTAGCCAGGTGTGCTGGTTTGCACCTGTAATCACAGCCACTCAGGAGGCTGAAGCAGGAGAATAACTTGAACCAGGGAGGTGGAGGCTGCAGTGAGATGAGATAGTGCCACTGCACTCCAGCCTGGATGACAGATCAAGACTCTGCCTCAAAAATAAAGTAAAATAAAATAAAATAAAATAGCATCACTTTAGATTCAGCTCTATACACTCTCTTAGGTTTGGCTTATGGTGAGCAGGCCAAAAAATGATTTGAATAATGAAGCATAAGAGTTTTTTGGTTTTTTTTGTTCTTTAGACTGAGTCTCGCTGTGTCACCAGGCTGGAGTGCAGTGGCACGATCTCAGCTCACTGCAACCTCCACCTCCCGGGTTCAAGCAATTCTCCTGCCTCAGCCTCCCAAGTAGCTGGGACTACAGGAGTGTGCCACCACACCTGGCTAATTTTTGTATTTTTAGTAGAGACATTGTTTCACCATGTTGGCCAGGATGGTCTTGAATCCCTGACCTCATGTGATCTGCCCGCCTCGGCCGCTCAAGGTGCTGAGATTACAGCATGAGCCACCGCGCCCAGCCTAGGAGAAATTTTTAGGGTGATAAAACTATTCTGTATGATCGAGTAATGGTGGATAAATGATGCTATACATTTGTTAAAACTCACAGAATTTCACAGCACCAAGGGTGAACCTTAATGTATACAAATCTTTAAAAACTCACATAGGAAGCTGGGGATCTTCTGAAGAATATGACCAAAGAATCTAATCTATTACAATTATATGAAACAAGCCCAGGCGCAGTGGCTCACGTCTGTAATCCCAGCACTTTGGGAGGCTGAGGCTGGCGGATCACCTGAGGTCAGGAGTTCAAGAGCAGTCTGGACAATGGTGAAACACTGTCTCTATAAGAATACAAAAATTAACCGGGCATGGTGGCCTGCGCCTGTAGTCCCAGCTACTCGGGAGGCTAAGGGGGAAGAATTGCTTGAACCCAGGAGGCGGAGGTTGCAGTGAGCCGAGATCATGCCATTGCACTACAGCCTGGGCAACAGAGCTAGACTCTGTTTCAAAAAAAAAA
>NW_012119937.1:6328-6784 GCF_000951035.1 Colobus angolensis palliatus | reverse complement strand
CAGTTCATACTTGAAGAAACCCCTGTTTCAAGATCCCGTGGTGTTCTATACTTGAGTTCTAAAACTATAAACTATTCCTACCCTATAATTTAATTCCAGGACTACTGATCATAAAGTTGTCTTATCCACTCTAGATTTTACATCCAGCTATTTTAATTTCCATCCACTTCTTAATACAGGGCTGCCTTTTACGTTTAGTAGTTATAGGAAGAACACCAGGATAAAACCTTGTGCTTACTTACAGAGTTTTTACATGCGAAAGACTAAATGAAGACTAATCATAAAAGAACAAGACTCATGTCTTTTGTTGTTGTTGTTGAGAGGGAGTCTCACTCTGTCACCCAGGCTGGAGTACAGTGGTGCTATCTTAGCTCACTGCAACCTTCACCTCTCAGGTTCAAGCGATTCTCCTGCCTCAGCCTCCCAAGTGGCTGGGATTACAGATGCCCTTCACCA
>NW_012119937.1:0-1083 GCF_000951035.1 Colobus angolensis palliatus | reverse complement strand
TGTAGATGATATAAAAAAAAGCAAAGAAGAGGCAACGTACCCCACATATTTCAAAATCCTATAGTAATATATTTTATAATTTAATATTAAGTTTGGCGTTAAGCTTCCTTGAAGCCATGGAAAAAAGGAAAACACACTGGATAACATAATTCTCGTTGTTTGAGAAAGGAAGTTGGGTCTCAGACAAAATTTTGCCAGGAAAGATTCTTTCTAGCCCAATTGTTGTTGAACCTGTGAACCTGTGATAAGGGATGCTGAACCACAAAGAGAACAGTGTGCTCCATAGTGGATCTGCAGAAGACACCGATAGCCTCAAAGCTCCCAATGATAAGGACTCATGTTGCCAAATATTCTCCTGAAGCAATGAGGACAGAACACACGGGTTGACGAGTTCTACTTTGGCCATGCTGCCAGAAGTTGACCAGACATGGTGGCCCATGCCCGTAATCCCAGCACTTTGGAAGGCTGAGGCAGGAGGATAGCTTGAGCCCAGGAGTTTGAGACCAGCCTGGGCAACATAGTGAGACCCTATCTCTACAAAGAATAATAAAAAAGGACTAGACATGGTGGCCCATGCCCGTAATCCCAGCACTTTGGAAGGCTGAGGCAGGAGGATAGCTTGAGCCCAGGAGTTTGAGACCAGCCTGGGCAACATAGTGAGACCCTATCTCTACAAAGAATAATAAAAAAGGAGTTGTCTGTAAAATGTTGTTATCCCACCAGCCCTCATGGCTCTTTGATGTTATCCCTTTGAGCAAAAAGATGGTCCCAACACCAACACTTGTTATCCTTCCTGTGACACAATCCTTTGGCTCTTGAGTCTGTTCCTACTTCCTTGTAGTAAAACCAGTGTCTTGAACCTGGAGGGAGCATAGTTGGTTTCCTTTTTGATATTCCAGGAGGGAACTCATTGAGGATGGGATAGAAATTTATATTGGAATCAGGAGAAAAGCTTTTAAGTCATTCATTCATTCAAAAAAATCTCGAGGCTGAGGCAGGATTGCTGAGGCCAGGAGTTTGAGACCAGCCTGGGCAACACAGTGAGACTTCCTCTCTACTAAAATTTAAAAGATAAGTCAGGCA
>NW_012119936.1:4977-6055 GCF_000951035.1 Colobus angolensis palliatus | reverse complement strand
AGAAGAAGAAGAAGAAGAAGAAGAAGAGGAAGAAATAATACATTTAAGGAGACAAAAGATTTCTACAAGGTAAATAATAAAACACTATTGAAATAAATTATAGATGACACAAACAAATGGAAACAGATTTCATGTTCATAGATAGGTAGAGTGACTATGTGAACATGACCACAATGCCAAAACAATCTACAAATTCCATACAATTCCCATAAAAATAGCATCATTCTTCACAGAACTAAAAAGCAGAGACAACTGTAAAATTCATATGGGGCCAAAAGAAGTGCACATAGCCAAAGCAAGACTAAGCAATAAGAACAAATCTGAAGGCATTGCATTACCAACTTAAACTATACAACAAGGTGATAGTTAACAAAACAGCATGGTACTGGTATAAAACAGGCATATAGACCAAAGGAACAGAATAGCAAACCCAGAAATGAACCCAAATACTTACAGTCAACTAATTTTTAACAATGTTAACAAGAACATAAAGTATAAAAAGGACACCTAAGGCCAGGTGTGGTGGCTCATGCCTGTAATCCCAGCACTTTGGGAGGCTGACACAGGTGGATCACCTGAGGTCAGGAGTTTGAGACCAGCCTGGTCAACATGGCAAAACCCTGTCTCTACCAAAAATACAAAAAATTAGTCAGGCATGGTGGTGAGCGCCTGTCCCAGCTGCTTGGAAGGCTGAGGCATAAGAATTGCTTGAACCCCGGAGTTGGAGGTTGCAGTGAATCAAGAGTGCCCAAAGGATTATAAATCATTCTACTATAAAGACACATACCCACGTATACTTATTGCAGCACTGTTCACAATAGCAAAGACCTGGAACCAACCCAAATACCCATCAATGATAGACTGGATAAAGTAAATGCGACACATATACACCATGGAATACTATGCAGCTGTAAAAAGGGATGAGTTCATGTCCTTTGCAGGGACATGGATGACTGGAAACCATCATTCTCAGCAAACTATCACAAGAACAGAAAACCAACCACTGCATGTTCTCACTCATAAGTGTGAGTTGAACAATAAGAACACATGGACACAGGGAGGGGAACATCACACACCA
>NW_012119936.1:0-327 GCF_000951035.1 Colobus angolensis palliatus | reverse complement strand
TATACTTGTGCCATGTTGGTGTGCTGCACCCATCAACTCGTCAGCACCCATCAATTCGTCATTTATATCAGGTATAACTCCCAATGCAATTCCCCCCTCCCCCCTCCCCATGATAGGCCCCAATGTGTGATGTTCCCCTTCCCGAGTCCAAGTGATGTCATTGTTCAGTTCCCACCTATGAGTGAGAATATGCGGTGTTTGGTTTTCTGTTCTTGTGGTAGTTTGCTAAGAATGACACATGCACACGTATGTTTATTGCGGCACTATTCACAATAGCAAAGACTTGGAATCAACCCAAATGTCCATCTGTGACAGACTGGATTAAGA
>NW_012119935.1:3173-4698 GCF_000951035.1 Colobus angolensis palliatus | reverse complement strand
GGAAGGAAGGAAGGAAGGAAGGAAGGAAGGAAGGAAGGAAGGAAGGAAGGAAGGAAGGAAGGAAGGAAAAGAGGGAGGGAGAAAGACTCCCCAGCCCCTCCAGGAGTCCTGCCCATGATCAGGAATGGGCTTACCTCATTCCTTGGTTCTTGCATCAAGACCCTTGTGTTTACAATAGGCAGAGCCAACATGGACAAGTGGAAAGATTTTGATTGAACTTCTGGGCCTTCCTGCCATAGTCCTTCTTTTAAATGTCTGGTGCTGGGGGAGGCAGGAGAGCATCACAGTCAGATGCTCTGAGTTTGGAGACCAGGATTCCAATTCCGGTTCCTTTCTGCCATTTGCCAGCTGAGCGACCTTGGGCAAAACAGTTCACTTCTCTGAGCCTCAATTTCCTCATCTGTAAGATGGGGATAGCAATGGAATCTGCCTGGTGGGATTATTGTTAACACCAAAATGATATGATTCAGCTAAAGTACCTGGCACATAGAAAGTACTCAGAAGGTCATGGATTTCAGGATTAAAAAAAATAATGGCACCCCAATGAGACCACTATATGTCCTCACAATTTTCATAGTTTGTTGAAGAAACCAAATTCTCAATAGTCTCATTCACTCAAAGCAACCCGAAAATCATAAAAATACTTTATTAGGGCCGAGGCAGGTGGATCATGAGGTCAGGAGATAGAGACCATCCTGGCTAACACGGTGAAATCCCGTCTCTACTAAAAAGTACAAAAAGTTAGCTGGGCATGGTAGCAGGCACCTGTAGTCCCAGCTACTCGGTAGGCTGAGGCAGGAGAATGGTGTGAACCTGGGAGGTGGAGCTTGCAGTGAGCCGAGATAGCGCCGCTGCACTCCAGCCTGGGCGACAGAGCGAGACTCCATCAAAAAAAAAAAAAAAAAAAAAAAAACCTTATTAGAACTTGGACCAGATTTAGGTTTAGAAATTCCATCTTCAATGCTTTCTCACTTATTGAGTTTGTCATTTGATTTCCCCCAAGTCTCTGTTTTGTGATCTGTAGAATGGGCATATTAATGCTTACCTCTTAATCATCCTCTTATAATACTCCAACCAGGTATTGTCTATAATTGAGTTTTAAGAAGAAGATAATTGGCTGGGCTCGGTGGTTCATGCCTGTAATCCCAGCACTTTGGGAGGCCGAGGTGGGTGGATCACGAGATCAGGAATTCAAGACCAGCCTGGCCAACATGGTGAAACCCCATCTCTACTAAAAATATATAAATTAGCCAGGCGTGGTGGTGGGTTAGTGTAATCCCAGCTACACTAGGAGGTTGAGGCAGAATTGCTTGAACCCGGGAGGCAGAAGTTGCAGTGAGCCAAGATCGTATCACTGCACTTCAGCCTGGGTGACAGAGTGAGACTCTGTTTAAAAAAAAAAAAAAAAAGAAGAAGAAGAGAAGAAGATAATAATAATGATCTGCTAAGTGATTGTATTAGTCCGTTTTCACACTGCTGATAGAGACATACCTGAGACTACGTAATTTATGAAAAACAAAAAAAA
>NW_012119935.1:0-1333 GCF_000951035.1 Colobus angolensis palliatus | reverse complement strand
TGTATACGGGAGGGACGTGTGTGTCATTGTTATTTGAGTTATGCTGTTGTTTAGGGGGAAATAACAGTAAATAATAATAATAATAAAGGAGCTGACGTTCTTAGCCTCGTGTGGTTCTTTTAATGAGGAGCTAAATGTAATACCACCTAGATATACAACATCAGTTAGCAATTCTGTGGCTTAAAGTAATGTTTCCTGATGAATAGTGGCTTAAATGATATAAATAGCTGTTTTCTAACTTCACAAAAAGTTTAGAGGTAAGTAGATACAGAGTTGTTTTTTTCAACTGTAATGCTACAAAGAGCCCAGGATATTTCCATTTTTTTCTCTGACGTCTCTGACAAGTTTACATAGTCACAGTCTATCCTCATGGTTGCAAGATGGCTGCAGCAGCTCCAGGTATCTCATCCTCATCTGACATTGTATGGGAATAGAAGGAAATCATAAAAAGGTATTATCACCTAGCTTCTTTTATCAGTGAGCAGGATATTTTCCAGAAGCTCCCAGCAGACTTCTTTTTCTATCTCATTGGCCAAAAGTGGGTCACATGCCTACCCTCAGACCAATTTCTGGCAAAAGGGAAAAGGATGATCATGACAGGCTTGGATCAACATCTTCTGAGGCCACGAACATTGTTGCCTGAACAAAACAAGGTTCTGTTAGGAAGGAGGAAAGAGGCCTAGCAGTTCTGAGGGCAATTAACAGTGTTGTGGCTGCCACAGGTTTCGATGCTGCCAGGAACACAGATCCCTGAGTGTAGGGTAGAAGGAAGAAGGGCTCCTGGTAAGTGCCAGGAGACCCAACTCAAATTAATTTAAGCCAAAAGGGATATTTATTGCTGCACATAGCTGAGAAGTCCAGCATAAGAGCTGCTTGCTGCTACAGCTGGATTCAGGGTACTAAAGATATCAGCAGAACTGTTTCCCTCCATCTGACCTGGCCCTGCAGTGCTGGCTTCACTCCCACTCTCCCTCTTGCCCGGGCTTCCCATGCTCCCAGCCTTCCGTGCCCCCATGTCCTCTCACTGGGGCCACAGGTAGCTGCAGTCACTACAGCTCCACATCCACATTCCAGTCCTGAGGGAAAAAAGCCAGTCACCCTAGCAAGCAGATGTTGTTATTTTTGCAATGAAGAAGCCTGAGGCCAAGAGAGAAGTAGCTTGGGTAAGTCACATGGTGACAGCAAAACTCGGACCTATATGTTTTCTTATGGAAGAGTTAATAAGGAGCTGCAGGGCTGCTTCTCAAGGGCACATCCAAACCCCAAAAGACAGCAGAATCAGTGACTGAACACCCACTCTGCTGGGACCTGTGCTAGGGGCCAAGGGCATAGC
>NW_012119934.1:3275-3720 GCF_000951035.1 Colobus angolensis palliatus | reverse complement strand
TGAGTAGCTGGGATTACAGGCATGTGTCACCACACCTAGCTATTTTTGTATTTTTAGTAGAGATGGGGTTTCACTGTGTTAGCCAGGATGGTCTCGATCTCCTGACCTCATGATCCGCCCGCCTCGGCCTCCCAAAGCACTGGGATTACAGGCGTAAGCCACAGTCCCTGGCCAATTTTTTGTATTTTTAGTAGACATGGGGTTTCACCATGTTGACCAGACTGGTCTTGAACTCCTGGCCTCAAGGGATCTGCCTGCCTCGGCCTCCCAAAGTGCTGGGATTACAGACATGAGCCGCTGCACCTGGTGGGATCCTGCAAATTTATCACCAGCTTTCTAGAGTAAAAGTGGACTACTAAGGCAAGGTGGCAATTCCACACAAAACCAAGCAGATTCAGTTTGCTGACTGATAATGCAGTTTTGGGGTGTGTGTGTGTGTGTGTGT
>NW_012119934.1:0-1326 GCF_000951035.1 Colobus angolensis palliatus | reverse complement strand
TTTTGAGACGGATTCTCCTTTCTGTCGCCCAGGCTAGAGTTCAGTGGCCGGATCTCAGCTCACTGCAAGCTCCGCCTCCTGGGTTCACACCATTCTCCTGCCTCAGCCTCCTGAGTAGCTGGGACTACAGGCGCCCCCACCTCACCCGGCTAGTTTTTTGTATTTTTACTAGAGACGGGGTTTCACTGTGTTAGCCAGGATAGTCTCGATCTCCTGACCTGGTGATCCGCCCATCTCGGCCTCCCAAAGTGCTGGGATTACAGGCTTGAGCCACCGCGCCCGGTCTTGGTGGGTTTTTTAACATCGATTTTCTGTGATCTTGATGACAAAGATGATGCTGATGGTGAAGATGACATGGGTTGAATTGTGCCCCCACAAAAAGATATGTTCAAGCCCTAAGCCCTGGGACCTGCAAATGTGACTTTATTTGGAAACAGGATCTTTGTGGATTTAATCAGATCATTAGGGTGGACCTTATCCAATAACTAATGTCCTTAAAAGAAGCAAGGGTGCGGTGGCTCACACCTGTAATCCCAGCACTTTGGGAGGCTGAGGCAGGCGGATCACGAGGTCAGGAGATTGAGACCATCCTGGCTAACACGGTGAAGCCCCATCTCCACTAAAAATACAAAAAATAAGCCAGATGTGGTGGCACATGCCTGTAATCCCAGCTACTCAGGAGGCTGAGGCAGAAGAATTGCTTGAACCCAGGGGCGGAGGTTGCAGTGAGCCAAGATTGCACCACTGCACTCCAGCCTGGGCAACAGAGCGAGACTCCATCTCAAAAAAAAAAAAAAAGCAAGAGATCTGGACACAGACACATAGGAAGAATGCCATGTGATGATGGGGGCAGAGATGTGTCACCTCTCAGAGTGATGGTGTCACAGCCAAGGAATGACAGGGATTGATGACAGCTGTCAGAAACTAGGAGACAGGCATGAAACAGATTTTCTCTCAGATTTCCCAAGAAGGAACCAACTGTGCCAACACCTCAGTTTCAGACTTCTGGCCTCCCCACACTGTGGGATAATAAATTTATGTTATTTGGAGCCACCCAGCTTACAGTTCTTTGTTCTGGCAATCCTAACAAACTAATAGATAGTTTCCTCTCTTAAAGCACTTTTATATGCATTTTCTTGTGAAAGCAGAGGCAGAGAAGCATTTTAACACTTTACAAACAAGAAAACCCCTTTAGCTGGGCATGGCAGCTCAGCCTGTAATCCCGGATATTCAGGAGGTTGAGGTGAGGGGATTGCTTGAGCCCAGGAGTTTGAGGCTACAGTGAGCTATGATCACACCAATGCACTCTAGCCTAGGTGACAGAGT
>NW_012119933.1:757903-758154 GCF_000951035.1 Colobus angolensis palliatus | reverse complement strand
TTTGTTCTCATTGGTTTCAAAGAACATCTTTATTTCTGCCTTCATTTCGCTATGTACCCAGTAGTCATTCAGGAGCAGGTTGTTCAGTTTCCATGTCGTTGAGTGGTTTTGATTGAGTTTCTTAGTCCTGAGTTCTAGTTTGATTGCACTGTGGTCTGAGAGAAAATTTGTTATAATTTCTGTTTTTGTACATTTGCTGAGGAGTGCTTTACTTCCAATTATGTGGTCAATTTTGGAATAAGTGTGATGTG
>NW_012119933.1:699147-752120 GCF_000951035.1 Colobus angolensis palliatus | reverse complement strand
CAGGTGTGGGATATAATCTCCTGGTGTGCCTGTTTGCTTAAAGTGCAGTATTGGGGTGGGAGTTACCTGATTTTCCAGGTGTTGTGTGTCTCAGTTCGCCTGGCTAGGAAAAGGGATTCCCTTCCCCCTTGCGCTTCCCAGGTGAGGCGATGCCTAGCCCTGCTTCAGCTCTCGCTGGTTGGGCTGCAACAGCTGACCAGCATCGATTGTCCAGCACTCCCCTGTGAGATGACCCCAGTACCTCAGTTGAAAATGCAGAAATCACTGGTCTTCTGTGTCACTCGTGCTGGGAGTTGGAGACTGGAGCTGTTCCTATTCGGCCATCATGCTCCGGCCCCCATCAAGCACATTTTTTTTAAAAAAGAAACAAAACGATACTTTCATTTATTTGTGAATTTACATCAATGGAATCATCCCGTAGTACTTATTTACTGTCAAGTACTTTCATTTAATGTGTCGTGACATTCAATCAAGTTGTTGCAGACGTGATAGTTGTTATCTGTTTCTTAGTGTTTCACTTTATGAGCGTTTTACAATTGTTTTATGGTACTGCTTCAAACATTTGCGTTGCTTCCAGTGTGAAGCTATTTTGAATAGTACTGTTATGTACATTCCAATACGTCTTTTTGCTACCACAAGGTATTACTGCATTTCTGTTCAGTACATACCTACAACTGCAATTGCTAGATATGCATGTATTTACTTTAAGTAAATTCCACCAAAGGATTATCCAAATGGTTGAACTATTTTACTGATTTTTCTATGAGACTGTGATTGCTTCACTGTCTTGTCAACAGACAACATGATCTGTCCTTTTTTCATTTGAACCATTCTAATGAATTATATAATAATATCTAATTGAAGTTAATTCAGGTTTGCATTGTCAGCAGTGATTCTTCATTTGTGAAAGCCTAGTTTATTTTGCATATATAAGCACACAGTTGGCTTTATTTGTTTTTAAAACAATCACAGGTATATAGAAGAACTGCTTGTTCTTATAAATAACTGTTTTACATGGAACCTTTCAAAAGAAATACTGACCTGATTCCAGATAGTTGAAGTATTTTAGTATGTATTTACTCAAAACAATGTGCTTCTCTTATATAACTATAGCAAAACCATCAGGATCAGAAAATCAATGTGAATGCATTGGAACTTTCTAATTCTTGTTCCTGTTGGTGTTTTACCAAAAGTCCTAAAATATATGCTTTTTGTCCCTCTCATAATTTAGTTATCGCATGCCACAACTAGCTGTCACATCTCTTTCATCAACTTCAGTGTGGAGCAGTTCTTTAGTCATTACGTGACTTCCACGACATTGCCAGTCTTTGAGAGTATAGGCTGAATATTTATAAAATGTCCCTCAATTTAGTCCTGTCTAATGTTTTTTAATGATTAAATTGAGCAGATGAATCTCTGCCAGGAATATCACAGAGGATACTTTTCATTTTTGAGTGATAGACAATTTCAATGTGTTTCATTAGAACGATGTCATTTGATTACTAGGTTCAGATAGTGTGTGGCTGTCTTCTCCATTGTAACTATGTTCTTCTCAACTATGTAACTTAGATGTATTCTGTGGGTAGATTCTTTGAAATTTTGTAATTATTGTAAACTCAAAATAAATTCCAAGCCTGCTTGGACAAGGGAACCCCAGCAAAAACCTTAAAAACTGTATTCCAGGCCATGAGAGGATGGGAGATCAGACATGTCTCTTTAGACCCCCTCCCTTTTGTGGTTGACACAAAACAATTCATCAACATTAGTGTTAAAATAGAGACCATGAGACTGATGGGGTGGACTCTTTGTGGCAATAAGATACCAACTTATAAATAGGACCTAAGGTCATGGCAGGCAAGAGTTAGGTCATTCACTCCCACGCTTAAAGAATAAACTGTGTTCTAACTGGCTCAAGATTTTAATTTTTCTCTAGCAACTATACAAGCACTAACCTCCACCAGATGCCCACCTCTACCCACTGTTCCACAAGCCATAGCTACAGCTTTCGTTGGACAAGAGACTGATTTCAGTAACCTTATTCTGATAAGAGGACCACTGAACCTGCTGTAGTGGTTCTGACTGTTTACAGAGGCATTGTGCTTGAGTACCCTCATGTCCCTGCTCAATTTTTTCGCCTATGGGGTTAAAGATGAGTGGGTCAGTGAAGAAATGGAGATTAAGTGTCTAAATTCATGCCTCTGTTTTGGTATTATTGTGAACACTAAATAAAGATTTGAATATTTTTTCACTTTATGTTTTCAACTTAGAGTCAAGTATGAGTATATACTAATCATATTGCTAATCATATGCTCTGGGTTTTATTCATCTCTCTCCAAACAAGAACAAAATCCTTGGAAAGTCTCAACAGATTACATTATTTTTCTAATTTCTATTTCTTGTTTTACACTTAACATAAATGCACCGGCAAATTGATTCTGTGGCCCTGAAGTAATTAGCCTCATTTTCTCTGCAAATAGTACACAACTGAACTGATTCTCTCAATATTTCCCTGAAGGTTGTTTCTTCCCTTGGACAGACTTTTTCTGTCATTAAGCCAAACCTTCAGTAACTCTAGATGGCAAACATCCAGAGACCTTCCTCACCCTCTTCTCCTTTGTCACTCTCTCTGCTTATTATTATGAGGACAAGCCTGGCCTCCTGGCACTCGCTTTTCTTTTATTTCTTGCATTATGCACAAAAGAGGGAAAGTCTGAGAACTGAACCAGCAATTAATAACACTTTTTATTTAGCACATTCACAAAACAAATGGATGTAAATTATCATTCATTAATCACTTTTCTGTGTTTTACAGTGATAACATATTAAAAAGTCAGCATCAGAAAAGTATTAGCACATGTGACAGTCAATACACGTGTTACAGAGTATGAATAATTACAGATATATTTGTGCAGTGACCTGAACAACTCTCCTTAATGGAGGTTGGATGCTCACAGGATATTGAGTGCATGGGAAGATGTGATGAGAGGTCAGAGAAGACATAACAGTGGGAATGTCATTGATAAAAAAGAGTTTCAGGTGATAGCAGATCGGCAGCCAGATGGGCTAGCATTCTTCAGACAGGAATGAAGCAGATCTGGTACGAGGGTGGCAGAGAAATAATCCCTCTGGTAGCTGAAGTAGTATTGAGGTTCTTTAAATCAGCAACAGATTTCAGGTTAAAGTTCTGTAAAATTGTGGTTAGAAATAAAAATAGCTCCATGCGGGCAAGTCCCTCTCCTGCACAAATTCGTTTTCCTGAAGATAACAAAGAGAGAAAGTAGTTACTCCTTGTGTTTAACTGTGACTGTGACAGTATGTTTGTGACTTGCACAAACAGAATATGCAGTAAATAACTGATTAATGATTGGGTAGATGAGTGAACATGTGGATGAATGGATGGATGAAATGATGGATGGATTAATGGATGGTAGGACAAACAAATGTACAAAAAGAGACACATTTGCTATCTTTCTAATATCTAATCTCAATAGGTACCCTTCATTCAGGAAATAGTCATTGATTATCAGCGCCATAACAGTCGCTTCATTATTTATTTCCACATTAAAACAACTCTGTTGCCATTTTGAGTTTCTATCTGTCATTATAGAAATACATGCACATTCTTGTTTCCTGTTCCAAGCCTGATATTCCATGATCTTTCCTTCCACTTTTCACATAATCTGTTCTCAACTCTAGTCATACACACTCTTCATCAATCTTGAACACACCAAGAAGTTTCAAGTTTCATATCCTGTTGTTCATTTTGGCTAAGATAGATCTTTATTAAGCTACATTCAGGACATAGGTTCAATTTCATTTCATCTTCACACTCTTTACAATTCCCTCAAGTAATGAAATCCTATGCTCTCTGGTTTTCCTCAACATCATACTCATGTTTTCATTAAAGCATGGATCACCAGGAATCATAATTCTGTATTTATTTATCTATTGTGCTAAAATGTGAATTATTGAAGGAAGTTCTCTGTCTTTGTCATCTTGCTATCTACAGTGCCAAATATAAAGCAGATACAAAAGATCAAAGAGTAAAGGAAGGAGATTCCATGGCCAGAGACTTAGCACACAAAGCACAGGTGTGAAAATCAAGTATCCAGGATATATGATCATCATTGGAGGAAGACAGGGTGCTATGGAATCACTGCAAAGTAACCTCCTCCCTTGACAATGTTTCCAGAACCCCATAATTTTTTGGCAAAGGTTCTGACATCCTTGATCTAAAGCAAATGTCCTGCTCTGTCATTCATTATCTCCTTCAAAATGCCCAGCCTTCCCTTAAATTTTATCACCTCCTTTGAAGCACATCAAACGTCCTCTGAGTTTCTTACTCCATTTTATGCCTCACTGTATTGTATGAGAGAGCAAGAAGCATGCAGATTCCCCCTCTAGCCCCTACCCAGGGGCCTGTGCATTCCTCTCTCACTGTCCTGGTCTGACTAAATTACAACGACCTGTTTACTCTTCTTCCCTAACTCAGGAGTGAGCCTCTGTTCTCATTGAAAGTTGTGCCCTTGGAGCTCAGCCTGGGAGGTGACAGACACCATGTAGAAGACACTCAATGCAGTTGTGGACTCAGATACATTCGCCATGGCAGGTAAGGACAGATCAGATGAATTTTACTTTCCAGGAGGAGCTCTTGGGTGCCTTAGTGATGTATCTAGTGGCAGAGTTCAGTCAACCTACATGTTAGTTTTCTCAATTGGGAACAGTAGGGTTAACTCCTGGAAGCCCCACTATCTGGCCCAACAATGAGGGTATATTGTGAGGGTGGAGCGCATGAGTATTGAGAGTGATGCTCTTGATCATGGACAAATAGTGATTCTACCAGCCCCAGAGGGGGTGCCATGTAAATTCCAACTGATTCCAAAAAGTTCTCTCTTTCCTTCAAATGCAAATGGAAACGAGATTCTATTACCTGCTGAGAAAGGCATGAAGTAGTCACTTTTCTTCAAGTTGCCATTCTCATCCAGAAAGTGGCCAGGGTCAAAGATCTTTGGATTAGGGAATTCTTTGTCATCATGCAGCACAGAAGTGAGTAATGTTACTATCATTGTGCCCTGGAAGTAAAAAAACAGATAATCTGATTTATAAAGAAGTCCAAAAGTGAGAAGTAGTAGTGGACATCATGTAGCCCCATATCATTGATCAATAGGTGAGGGAACTAAGGTCCAGCCAGACACAGTAATTTACATGGATGAGCTAAAGGCCTGTGGTGAAAGCTTGCTAAAGAGCTTTCCAATCACATTTGAAGTCTTACATCTTGGATACTTATGTGCAACCCTCTGAATGTGTTCTCTAGATCATCAAGTTTGGATGCCCTTGTCTGTCCCCATCACCTCAAATTTCACAAATCTTGTATTTAGATTATGTAGATTACGGTTTAAAATGGAAGTCTCTGTTGACACTTGAAATGTCCAGAGTATCTGTTCATAGAACTTTTGTAAATAAACATGTAATCTATTTTAATATGATGTCATCTGGGATGATAACCACAAGTGCAATAACCAGTAAAAACTATTGAGTGTTTATTATTGCCATGCTACAGATTAATTTTAGCTTAAAACACTGAAAAGATGATGAAATTAGAAAGATTATCACTTTGCTACAATTCAAGTCAGGATCATCAGGTCAGGTAAGGATCATCAATTAAAGCTAGAAGCATTGGGTGTGTGATTCTGGAAGCAGGAGTTTCACAAAGTCTTCATGTATTCCCATAGACTTTTACTAGTTGTGTATAAAAAGCAGAACCCCTACAATGGTAAGATCTGGAGGGTACCACTATATTATTGAGGAACTTAGCATGACCAATAATGACATATGTGACATTTTATGCTCCCACCTCATCAATGTGATTCAGTGGGATATTCAGTGGGATTCAGCACCTATGTAGTTTTCTTGCCAAAATTGTAGCTGGAATCTGCCTCTAGAAAACAGTCACACAAAACTAGCCTGAGGAACATTTTAAATGACTGCTGGTCTCAAAAAGGTCAACTGATGGAAAAGAAACAAATAAGGAAAGGAACTTTCCTTGATTACCCGAGGTGAAAAGGTCAACATAAGTGAATTATGTGCTTGTTCCTTGCCTGGATGGTAAACTGCAGAAGAAAAAAACCATAAAAATATTCTAGAAAAATTGAGAAAATTGAAATGTAGGCTGTATTATTATTTGAACAATAGCTACTGAGCGTGAATACTCTATTATTGTGTATAAGAAAAATCTTTGTTTTGGGGCATACATACTGCAGTATTGAGGTGTAAATAAACCTTGTATTGAGAAAGAAAAACCTCTTCTGGTTGTGTGCTTTGGTAAAAACAGTGTGGATTGAAGTCCTAATCTTTGTAAAAAATCAGCAATAATTAGGGAAAACCCCATCGCATCTTGGTAAGTTATGAATTCTGTCTTCTCTGGAGGATAACATTAGTAATTGAAATCTTATCAGTCTCATTGTTTTCCTTCATGAAAATATAACTTTTATTACTTTTAATTGAATAATAATAAGTGGAATTGTGTAGTTTATAGCATAGCAACTAAAACATCTGGATGAATACACAAACCATATGATAGACAGCATTGTAAAGCTGCAAAGACCAAAACTGGCCTCAGATTACAAAGACAGTAACTGGCTCCAGTGAGGGGAGAACTTCAGAGGGGTGAGCTCATACCTACAGTCAATTTTTGACTGTGTTCATGTCATATTCAATTCTGAATCGGGACAGGAGGTGTTGTCATTATAACTGCCTATGAGAAGTGAATGAATCCACTCTGGAAAAAGATAAACATTCTCCGAAATTCTGCATTTTTTCATATATAATCTCTGGTACTGAGCCACAGGGTTTTAGGCATTTGAAAGACACAACTAAGCAGTCACAAGAAGAAAAGTGGAAGGAAGGGAAAGCAATGAAAACAGACCCACATTAGGGAACATTTCTCAACTAGTTTTATGCAGCCAGCATTATCTTGTTATCAAAACTCTGAAAAGAAAATATTGAGGAAGAAAAATTGCAGACCAAAATATCTTATGAATATAAATACGGAAGTCCTGAGCAATAAATAACAGAGCAAATCCAGCTGTTTGTGTATATTTCGTATATTTAGTGAGGGATGTGAGGCCAGTATATACAATCATATAAATAGATGCAGAGAAACAATTTGATAAAATTGCACACACATTCATGACAAAAATTTATATAAAAATAAGAGAAGAGGAAAAACTTCCCTAATCTGATAAAGAATATCTACTAAAATCTTAAAGATTTCTGATAAAGAATATCTGCTAAAATACTTAAAGCATCATTCTCAGTAGTGAAATATTAATATTCTTGTAGTCTACCCTCCAGCAGATCAGAAATGAAATAAGGATGCCCTCTATCACCAATTCTATTCAGTGCTATCCTGGAAATCCTAGCCAGTGCAATAATGCAATAAAGATAAATTGAACACAAAATCATTGGAAAATAAGAAATAAAATACATATTAACCTAGATAGCAAAATAATGTACATAGAAATTCCAAATATATCTACAGATAAATTATTAGCAATGATCAGTAAATTTAGGAAAGTTGTTAGATATAAGATCATCAAAATAGTATAATTGAATGCAATTACATATACCAATTACAAAGAAATAAAAAAGCATTAAAAATTTATAACAACAAATTATTAATTATCTAGGAAAAAACCTGACAAAAGAGTTGTAAGTCACTGCACTGAAAATAAAACATTACTGAGAAAATAGAATAAAACTCAATAAGTTGGGAGCATAACCATATTCATGAATTTAAAAATTCAATGCGTGAGGCTTGCTCTGCTCAGCTCCCTGCCCCCGCGCCACAGCCCCTGCGGTAGCCGCCTCAGAGCCCGCCGCTACTGCCTCTGAGCAGAAGATGGCTGTGCCACCCGTGTATGCTGATCTTGGCAAATCTGCCAGGGATGTCTTCACCAAGGGCTATGGATTTGGCGTAATAAAGCTTGATTTGAAAACGGAATCTGAGAATGGATTGGAATTTACAAGCTCAGGCTCAGCCAACACTGAGACCACCAAACTGACGGGCAGTCTGGAAACCAAGTACAGATGGATTAAGGGCGGCCTTACGTTTACAAAGAAATGGAACACCGACAATACACTAGGCACCGAGATTACTGTGGAAGATCAGCTTGCACGTGGACTGAAGCTGACCTTCGATTCATCCTTCTCACCTAACACTGGGAAGAAAAATGCTAAAATCAAGACAGGGTACAAGCGAGAGCACATTAACCTGGGCTGCGACATGGATTTCGACATTGCTGGGCCTTCCATCCGGGGTGCTCTGGTGCTGGGTTAGGGGGGCTGGCTGGCCAGCTACCAGATGAATTTTGAGACTGCAAAATCCCGAGTGACCCAGAGCAACTTTGCAGTTCCTACAAGACTGCTGATTCCAGCTTCACACTAATGTGAATGACGGGACAGAGTTTGGCGGCTCCATTTACCAGAAAGTAAACAAGAAGTTGGAGACCGCTGTCAATCTCGCCTGGACAGCAGGAAACAGTAACAGGCTCTTCGGAATAACAGCCAAGTCAGATTGACCCTGACCCCTGTTTCTCGGCTAAAGTGAACAACTCCAGCCTGATAGGTTTAGGATACACTCATACTCTAAAGCCAAGTATCAAACTGACACCGTCAGCTCTTCTTGATGGCAAGAATGTCAATGCTGGTGGTCACAAGCTTGGTCTAGGACTGGAATTTCAAGCATAAATGAATATTGTACAATTGTTTAATTTTAAACTATTTTGCAGCATAGCTACCTTCAGAATTTAGTATATCTTTTACTGTTGTATGTCTGGGATGCAAGTATTGCTAAATATGTTAGCCCTCCAGGTTAAAGATGATTCAACTTTAAGATGTTACCTTTCCAGAGGTACAGAAGAAATCCATTTCCAAAAAAGGTCCTTTCAGTGGTAGACTTGAGGGGGAACTTGGTGGCCCCTTTGAGATGCCAGGTTTCTTTTTTATCTAGAAATGGCTGCAAGTGGAAGCTGATAATATGTAGGCACTTTGTAAATTCATATTGAGTAAATGAATGAAATTGTGCTTTCCTGAGAATCGAACCTTGATTTCCTAACCCTGATTGATGAGAGGCTCACTGCTTGATGGTGTGTACAAACTCACCTGAATGGGACTTTTTTAGACAGATCTTCATGACCTCTTCCCACCCCAGTTCATCATCACCTCTTTTACACCAAAAGGTCTGCAGGGTATGGTCACTGTTTCTTTTGTACCATTTTGGAGTGGAGAAGGTGGATGTGATGAAGCCAACAATTCAGGACTTATTCCTTCCTGTGTTATGTTTTTGTTTTTGTTTTTGTTTTTGTTTTTTGCCCTTGCACCAGAGTATGAAATAGCTTCCAGGAGCTCCAGGTATAAGCTTGGAAGTGTCTGTGTGATTGTAATCACATGGTGACAACACTCAGAATCTAAATTGGACTTCTGTTGTATTCTCATCACTCAATTTGTTTTTTAGCAGTTTAATGGGTACATTTTAGAGTCTTCCATTTTGTGTGGAATTAGATCCTCCCCTTCAAATGCTGTAATTAATGTCACTTAAAAAAAAACTTGAATAAAATATTGAAACCTAAAAAAAAAATCCAATGCATGAACATGTTAAGTCTTTCCATATTGAACTACACAACGAATGTCACCTTGATAAAAATTTCAGAAGTGTTTTGGGAAATTGACACACTGATATTTTCAACAATTATTTGAAAGTGTAAACACCTAAGAGTAGCCTATTAAGGAGACCTAGCTTTATAAATCTTTATAGACCCAAACAAAATAGCAGAAAGTCCATCAAGCTGCCACATGTATGAGTTTTGCACTTCTCTCATCTTCTGTTGTTAGAGGACTGGAACCAAACTAGCACTGTGGAAATTTCAGAAGCACAGAAATATAGTGTGAGAGAAACAAGCTTACCTTGGGGATGAGGTAGTTTCTGAACTTAATATCAGTGGTCACTGCGTGGGGTACACCGGTGGGGACAAGGTCAATGTATCTCTGGATCTCGTGTACTACAGCATCTGTGTAAGGCATGTGGCTCCTATCCTGCATGCAGGGGCTCCTGTGTCTGCCAATTACATGATCAATTTCTTCCTGGACTTTAGCTGACAAGACACAAGAAAGAACTGATGGAAAAGGAGATATATGGAACATTTGTCATAGCAATTCATGGCCACATTAAACATGATGTAAAAATCCCAGCAATGTTACAAACATGAGTTACATGTGCAGAAGTACAACCAGCCATATAAAAAGAATTACTGTAATATAGATACATATCATTCTCCTACAAACTAGTCATTACAGTGCACAAGTACATTTCTATAAATTAGCATATATGACAACTAATACAAATTTAAGTAATACATTATTTAAAAAATAAACAGAAGTCAAGAAATTACAGTGCTTGCAAATAGAAAAACAGGAATCAAATATTATATGTATTACCAAATAATATATGGGGTATAATGTGAAATTGTAATGGTTTTGTAAATATATTTGCGTGTGCGGTGGCGGGGCGGGGGCAGTGATGCAATTAGCACTGGTACTCTCTTCGTTTTTCCACTTCCCATTGTGGCCACTTTGAGCATGCTAGCAGCTTCTTCTGAAATTTATATTTACATTTCTAAATAACCACTATCTCTTTCTATGTTTTACTTAACAATTTTTAGACAATATTTAATGATTTTCTGGTATGCAAGATGAGAATTTTTACCTCCATCTCTGTTCCATATATAGACGCATGCCCACAAAGTGATATTTGTACACACAGACACGTACATATGCACACACACAATTCTCCTCCTTCTACTTACCATAATATATTTAGACCACAATTTCTGGTTATATCACTATTCATTGTTTATATCATTCTAAATATACTCACACAAGTGCACACACACACACACATACACATATTCTTCCTTGGTTCTTTAGTTAAATCACAATTTTCTATTCTTCAAGTTAGAGTATTTGCACATGTTTGAAACTCCTAGTAAAAATTTCCCAATTATAGGGAAATCTCAGACTATCAATCACATCTCTTTGGTTCTTGAAGTCTCCTCTACATGTATTATTCACCTGGTCCCTTCTGAAGTGGTTGTTTCCTAGGAGCCCAGCAGCGTCTCTGACACTCTCATTCTCTTACATGGGGTCTTCTGATTCCTGGCACCCTTAATTTCTTCTGACTTGGTTTCAGACATGAGATGGAGCACAATCCCCAGTACTGGAGAAAGTTAGTATAGAGGGTGAAATTTGTAACAAGCATGTAGGTCCCAAATACTTTTTTCTATGAATACACAAGATAGTATGATTGGGAATTCTGATGCTATCTGAATGCTGATATTTTATATATGACTTGATATAACTCTCTGAAAGATTTTAATTTTCCCTTTACTTCTGGTGCTCTGGAATTCCATGACTTTTTGTCCTGTGATGGATATTTTCATTTCATTCACTCTGCTGAACACTTGTAGATAACTTTCTATTAAGATGGCAAAATATGGAGATCTTTTCTCTAGACTTGTTTCTTCTCTGGAGAATATCTAGCTGCTGAATGTCAGGAAGCAAGATGAAGAAAAGTGCTGAGTCTTTGAATCTGAAGAATAGATATTTCCCAAACCTTTTTTTTCTGGCTTCACACCTCACACTTTCCTGGCCCTGTAAAGTGTCCCCGAGTACAGGGGGTTCTTAGGCTCAGTTTCTCTGGAGAGTGTGCTTCCCTTTTCCAGTGGGAAAAAATCAGGTACCTGATAAAAGGAGTCATGGAGGAAACCTGGGCAGGAGAGCCTCCCTTTTCATTCCCTACCTTCTTTGGCTCTTGGTGCCTCCAAAATACTGAACCTTTTGAGAATCATAGTGACACAGATTAGCTTCTCCTCTTGATAAATCTTCCTCTGCTGATACTTGTTACAACTCCATCCTCTATGCTGTGTCGATTGTCAGCCCTCCATTGTTTCTCTGTGTTTTAGAAATTTGCCAAAGACTTATTGGCTGTTTTCTATTCTCCTCTCTTTTTACTTCAACAGGCTAATTTTAATTTGTAATTTAGTTATTGAAATTTCAGTGGGATCCTGACACAGGGAAGAAGGTATGTTATCTGCTGCCAAACAAGAAGTATTTAAATGTAAATTCTAAGAAAATGTAGAGTTTAAAGGTAAATTGTAAATTCTAAAGAAAAGTTGCATGTGAAAGATGCAATTATTAATCCCCTTCCAAATATTCCTATTTGGTCAAACAGCAGTTTTATGAAACACACTTCTAGAATAATAAAATTCCTTTAGGTATGGTCTCTGCTTAAACAGAAACACCTTTCTTAGAAGCCTAACTTTTAGTTTACTTCCCAGACTGGAATTAATCACAGGATGCCTCAGTACAATTCTAGAATTCCACTTATACTTCAATAAGGATGTTTTCATCTCCCTACCTCAGCATTAGAGCATGGAATTTTCAAAATGAGAAAAGATATCTTCAAGAATGAACCTACTGTTCAAAGTGGACTTTTCATAATAAAACCAACATTCAATACTAGGCCAATTTATGCTGGCTCTCCCTACCACAAATTACCTCTGCTGATATCCAGACACTTCATCAGGGCTTTATTTATTTTGCTACTGCCATACTGTTTTTACTGATCTCAGTCATCCTCCTCCATTGTGTAAAGATGTCCTTTTTAATCATGTCATCAAATTTAGGCAGATTACAGCTGATGACACAGAAATTTAAGGAATGAAGCTTCTCTGAGAGAAATAAGGTGGAGGACACTGGCACCATCTTCTCAACGTTGTTCTTAAATTCACTTTGTTCATCATCTGTGGTCCTACCTGTGACCTCTGGATGCTTCAGCAGGAGCAGGAGTCCATATCTCAGAGTGGTGCTTGTTGTCTCTGTTCCAGCAACAAATAGATCAGCTACAGTGCCAACCAAGTTTTCAATAGTGAATTCTGACTGTTGGTTGTCCTTTTCCTAGAAATGATTTCATGCAATTATTTGACAAATTATGTGCCAGTATATCTAAATACACTAAGTTTTTAAAAAACATACTATGTTATAAAGTTAGCCAAAAGAGATACTGGACAGTACAGTATTAGAAAAAGCAACTGTATGGTATGGCAGAAACTGCAGATCAGTTGACTCAAACTTTATTTCCTGATAGGCCTACAAGTTCCATTCATGAAACCATTTGCCACTTAGGTTAGTCACACAGAGTATTTCTTTCCCCAGAAATAAAAGCAGAAGTATACTGATGCCCTGTCTTAGTTCAATTTGTGTTATATAACAGAATACTATATACTTGGTAATTTGTAAAGAAAAGAAATTTATTTCTGATGATTCTAAAGGCTGGGATGTCCAAGAGCATGGCATTTGCTTCTGGCAATGGCCTTCTTGCTACTTCATCGCATGGCAAAAAGTAGAAGGGCAAGAAAGGGTAAGAGTGAGAGCAAGGGTGGGGCACAATCACATTTATAACAAGCTGTCAAGAACTACCCCACTCTTGCAATAATGACATGAGTATATTTATGAGGGCAGAACAACGATGACGTAGTCATGTTTTGTTAGGCTGCACCCACCAACACTATTGCATTGGGCATTCACTTTTAGCACATGAACTATAGAGGACACATTCAAACCAGAACATGAATCTTCTTCTATTTTTTCCTTATTACTCAAAACACAAAGTGAAGGAGGAGTAGGACTGACATCATCTTTGGACATGAGCATTTGATCATAGCAATGAAGACTTCTATACTAAATATGGTAAAAAAAAAAAAAAAAAAAGAAAGAAAAGAAGGCACGTGACTCTCTCATGCTTAAGGGCTACCATATTATTTCTAGTCTAGCCCACCATAAGACTTCTTGTATTTGAGATGTATAAGCCAACTATTTGATTATGCTCTTGATATAGTTTGGATAATAAATATTTATCTCTCTCAAATCTTTTGTTGAAACTTAATCCCCAGTGTTGTAGGTGGGACCTGGTGAGAGGTGATTGGATCATGGGGGTAGGTTTCTCATGAACGTTATTTCCCTTGATGCTATCCTGATAATAAACGAGTTCACGTAAGATCTGGTTGTTTAAAACTATTTCTCCAACTTGCTTCTCCTCTTGCCATGTGATGTGCCTGTTCTTGCTTTGCCTTCTGCTATGAGCAAATACTCCCTGAGGACTCTGCAGAAGCTGAGCAGATGCCAGCATCATGCTCGTACAGCCTGCAGAACTGTTAGTCAATTGGGCCTCATTTTCTTATAAATTATCTGGCCTCAGATATTTCTTTGTAGCAATTCAAGAACAGCCTAACACATTCATTTTTATGATTTTTTTATTATTTGTAAGTGAACAGTATTTTAGTGTATAAATATAGGTAAATTAGGGCCATATCATGAAAAGTGTTACATTCTTGAATCAAGAGTTTGCAATTTTCTTCTGTCAAAAATTTACAAAGACTCAGTATCACCTACATATTCATTACAAAGCTGAAATGTGTGAAACAAATACGTCAACAAAACCAAGAATGAAATATTGTGAAAGATAATGAGTTCACAAAGACAAGACAGGTCTAACAAAATTGTAGTCCAGATGGGAGGCAACAGGCAACTTATTCTAATGAATAAGTTCAGAAATAAATAGGAAAATACAAAGTGAAGAGAAATGGCAATTATTAATACAAAAACGTGAGGCATTAACTGCCTATATTGGATAAAGAAGAGTAGGGGTAACACAAATGCCAAGGCTAAGGGACTAATTGAATAAAGTTCTCATAAATTGAAAGTGTGGATACACCTACAATGAGTAAAGTATTTGAATTAGTAATCAAGAACTCCACCCCACCCTCACCACAAAAAAAATGTTCCAATTCAAGATTACTTCACTAGTGAATTCTACCAAAATAGTTGAAAAGAGCTCAGATCCAAGGGAAAAGGAAAGGGAACTTGTATGAACAAGGTAATGTCCTCGAGAAGTCTCAAAACCACAGCCCACTCCAGTACTTGTGCTCGTGAAGGCAAAGAAGGTCACCTTGACTTCAGATCCCAGCAGACTGCCAAATTGGGTAGGGAGGCTGAGAACATTCCTACCTGCCCTTTCCATGGATTACTAAGTCTCTCAGGGTTTCACCTCTGCCAGCTTCTTTTTATTTTATTTGTGTGTGTGTGTGCATGTGTGTGTGTGCGTGTTTGTGAGTTGTAGATTCTTCTTATGAATTGACCAATAAGCTCCATTGCTCTCTCTTTAACAGTCCATTTGGCCTATGATTATTCATTCACCTGTAATATTGGCTCTTCCTTCTGAGAATAATTGATGATTGACATCTTTGTAAATCAGCTGGAAATCTCTGATGCTTCAGGCTGTGGAAAGGTCTGAGAGATATACAGTGCTTGGGTTCCACTCTTTGCCACAAAGGAGAGCAATGTTGAGTGGGGGTTAACTGGGCCTAACTGTGCTTGGCCTCCCAGGAGCAGGTGCAAGCACCACCTCTGATGGGGGTGGCAAGAGAGTGACATAGACTCTGTAAGATTTACTCGGTTATAAATAGGCTTAGTGATTTTCTCAAATGCCAGCTGTACTAGCAATGTACTCGGTTTGTGAACACACTGAAGACATTCTGATTAGCTGGGGTGATGTGGGTATGGTGTTAGCTGAGATAAGACAAAAGTCTTCTCCTTCCCAAATGTTGTGTTATTTTGCCAGCAGATGTTGTAATAGACTGTGCCTATTGGCTTCCAGCTAGGAGGTGGTTCTTGCAGGAATGAGTCACCTACACTAGTAGCTGTGGGATTTGTGCTTGGCTTGTATTACCCAGGGGAACATGTAGAAGAGTGAAATATGATTCCTATATCTCACCATATACAAAAATTAACTCAAAGATGGACTAAAGACTTAGATATGAGACTCGAAATCATAAAAATTCTAGACAAAAACCTAGAAAAACCTCTTCTGAGCATTGGTGTAGCCTAAGGATTTATGACTCAGTGTTTAAAAGCAATTTCAATAAAAATAATTGACAATGGGACCTAATTAAACTAAAGAGCTTCTGCACAGTAAAAGAAATGACAAACAGAGTAAACAAACAACCTACAGAATGGGAGAAAATATTTGCAAAATATACCTTCAACAAAGGACTATTTTCCAGAATCTACAAGAAACTCAAACAGCAAGAAAAAAAAATCCAAACAATCCCATTAAAAAGTGGGCAAACAACATGAACAGAAATTTCTCAAAGGAAGATATACAAATGAGAGAGTGGAGCAAGATGACAGAATAGAATGCTTCACTGATTATTCCCCATGCAAGGACATCAACTTAACAGCTATCTACACAAAGTGTACCTTCATAAGAACCAAAATCAGATGAGCATGAGCAGTACCTAGATTTAAATGTATATCACTGAAAGAGGAACTGAAGAGATAGAAAAAATAGTATTGAATTACTGACATCCTCTCTTCCCATGGCAGCAGTGGCATGGTTCAGAGAGTGTTTCTGAGTACTGAGGAAGGGAGAACACAGTAATTATAGAGCATAAAATTAATGCTGTTCTGTTATGGCAGAAGGGAAAACAGGCCCAAATTCAGCTGATGCCCATTCACAGAGGGAGCATTTAAACCAGCCCTGGCCGATGCCCACTCACAGAGAGAGCATTTAAACCAGCCCTGGCCTGAGGTGAATCTCTGATACCAGTGGTTGGAACCAAGTTTCTACAAGCCTCATCACTGTGGACTATAGGGCTCTGGGACTGTAAATAAACTTGAAAGACAGACTTGGCTACAAGGATTGTAACTTTTATGTGAGTCCTAGTTCTGAACTGGGCCCAGAGACAGTAGACTGGGGGTGGGAGGTGCAACTTACTGAAACACTAGCTGAAGATGGATAAGGGGGTGCTGGCATCCCCCCTGTCCTAATCCCAAGCTGCACAGTTTTCACTTCCAAAAGAAACTCCTTTCTTCTGCTTGAGGAGTGGGGGCTTGAATAGCTAGAAGCAATACCCAGGTACTACGTTGAGGGCTTTGGGTAAGACTCTGAGACTTGCTGGCTTAGGTAAGACTCAACACATTCCCAGCTAGCTGGCTATCAGGAAAGACTCCTTCTACTTGAGATATCAGAGTAAAATATAAAGGCGACTTTGAATTGCAACTAGGTACCAGCTTGATCACAGGTGAGCAGAGCACCAAGTGCACTCCTGGAGTCTCCAAAACCAGGACTTGGCTCTTGTGCAGGGTCTAGTATTCTGAATGGGCCTTTGATAGCACTGCTCAAGAGGTGAGACTCCACTGCCCTTGGAAAGGAAAGGGAAGAGTGAGAAGGACTGCATTTTGTGGTTTAAGTGCCAGCTTAGCTGCAGTACAACATAACACCAAATAGATTTCTTAGGTTTTTGACTCTTGTCCCTGGCTTCTAGGTGGTACCTCTGGATATGCCTGGGTACTGGGGGAATTTGCTGCACTGAAGGGAAGGACACAGGCCTGGCTGGATTCACCACCAGCTGATTGTAGATGCTTGGAAACATAGGCAGTAGCCAGGGAGTGGTTACAGCAGGCTTTGGGCAAGACCCAGTGCTCTGCTGGTATTAAGTCTGACCCAGTGCAGTCACAGTGGTGGTAGATACATGAGTGCTTGTGTCATTCTATCCCCAGTTTCAGTTGGCTCAGAACAGAGAGAGAGACTTTGTTTATTTAGGAGAAACTAAGGGAAGAGAACAAGAGTTTCTGTCTGGTAATCCAGAGGATTCTCTTGGATCCTATCCAAGACCATCAGGCCAGCATCTCTACAAGTCTTCAAGAACCACGGCATTATTGGGCTTGGAGTGCCCCTAAAGCAGATACAGCTTAGATCACAACACTTAACTCATTTCCCATTTATTAAAAAAAGTACAGTTCACTGCCAGTGCAGTATTCTAGGGGCAAATTGAAAATAGGTTAAGTCCTTTTTAATATCGGGAAAGCCTACCAAGAAGGATGGGTACAAAAAAAGTATCCCAGACTACAAAGATGACAAAAATACCTAACTCTAGAATGCCCAGCCCCAGATGAACATCTACAAGTATAAAGAAAATCCAGGAAAACATGACCTCACCACATTCACTAAGTAAGGCACCAGGGACCAATCCTGGAGAAACAGAGATATGTGATCTTTCAGCCAGATAATATAAGATAGTTGTTTTGAGGAAACCTAAAGATATTTAAAATAACACGGAGAAGAAATTCACAATTCTATCAGATAAACGTAACAAAGAGACTGAAATAATTTACGAGTCAAGCAGAGATTGTGGAGCTGAAACATGCAACTGGCATACTAAAGAATGTATTAGTCTTTAGTAGAATCATAGAATAGTAGAAGTGATCCAGCAGAAGAAAGAATTAGTGAGCTTTAACAGAAGCTATTTGAAAATACAGCTAGAAGAGACAAAAGAAAAAAGAATAAAAAACAATGAAGCACACCTACAGGATCTAGAAAATAGCCTCAAAATGCAAATCTAAGAGTTATTGGCCTTAATGAGGAGGTAGAGAAAGAGAAAGGAGTAGAAAATGTATTTAAGGGGAAATAACAAAGAACTTTCCAAAACTAGGGAAAGGTATCACTATCTAAGTACAAGAAGCTGATAGAACACCAAGCAGATTAAACCCAATGAAGACTACTTCCAGGTATTTAGTAATAAAACTCCCAAAGATGTCCTGAATTGTATTGCCTAGATTTTCTGCTAGGGTTTTTATAGTTTTGGACGTTACATTTAAGTCTTTAATCCATCTTGAATCAATTTTGTATAAGTTTAAATACATGAAAATTAAACAATATGCTCCTGAATGAACAATGGGAGAATGAAGAAATTAAGAAGAAAATTGAAAAATTTCTTGAAACAAATGACGAGAAAACACAGCATACCAAAACCTATGGGATTCAGCAAAAGTAATACTAAGAATGAAGTTAATAACTGTAAAGTGTCAACTACCAAAATAGAAGAAAAACATCAAATAAACAACCTAACAATATACCTTAAGAATCTACGAAAGCTGGAGCAAACCAAATCCAAAATTAGTAGAAGAAAAGAAATAATAAAGCTCAGAGCAGAAATAAATGAAATTGAAATAAAGAAAACAATACTAAATATTAATAAAGCAAAAAGTTGTTCTTTAGAAGCATTAAAGAAAGCTGACAAACCTTTAGCCAGACTGAGGAATAATGTGACATGATCCAAATACATCAGTGATGAAAAAGAAGACATTACAACTGATATCACAGGTATTCAAAGGATCATTCGTGGCTACCATGAGCAACTATATACCAATAAATTGGAAAACTTAGAAATAATGAACAAATTCCTAGATACATACAACCTACTGAAATTGAACCATGAAGAAATCCAAAACCTGAACAAAATTATAACAAGTAATCAGACTGAACTCAAGAGAAAGCATCCTAGTAGAGAAAAGCTCAAGACTCAATGACTTCAATGATGAATTCTAGCAAACATTTAAAGAAGAACTAATACCAATCCTACTCAAACTATTTCACAAAATAGTGAAGGAGGGAATACTTCCAAACTAATTCTATAAGGCCAGTATTACTCTGATAACAAAACCAAAGACATGTTAAAAAAAAAAATAGGTATAGGCCAATGTCTCTGAGGAATATTGATGCAAAAATCCTCAAGAAAATAGCTGCAAACCAAACTAATGAATACATTAAAGAACTCATTCATAACAACCAGGTGGGATTTATCACTGTATGCAAGGGTGCTTTAACATATGCCAATTAATAGATGTGGTACATCCTATCAACAGAATAAAGAACAAAAGCATGTGGTGATTTCAATCGATACTGAAAAATTATTTGATAAAACTCAACATCCCTTCATGGTAAAAGCCCTAAAAAAACAAGGTATAGAAGGAACATACTTCACCATAATAAAAGCCATCTACAAAAGACCCACAGCTAGTAACATACTAAATGAGGAAAAAACTGAAAGCCTTTCCTCTAAGGTCTGGAAAACAACAAGGATGCTTACTTTTACCACTGTTGTTCAACATTGTACTAGAATACCTAGCTAGAGCAATCTGAGAAAGATATGAAGGAGATCCCAATTAGAATGGAAGAAGTCAAATTATCCTCATTTGCAGATAATATAATCTTATATTTTAAAAAACCTAAAGACTCCACTAAAAAACTACAAGAAATAATAAACAAATTCAGTAAAGTTGGAAGACAAAAAATAACATACAAAAATTGGTAGTATTTCTATATTTCTTCAGTGAATAATTTAAAAAATAATTTAAAAAGTAATCCTATTTACAATATACACACATAATATTAACAATGAGATACCATCTCACACCAGTTAGAATGGCAATCATTAAAAAGTCAGGAAACAACAGATGCTGGCGAAGATGCAGAGAAATAGAAACGCTTTTACACTGTTGGTGGGAGTGTAAATTAGTTCAATCATTGTGGAAGACAGTGTGGTGATTCCTCAAGGATCTAAAACCAGAAATACCATTTGAGCCAGCAATCCCATTACTGGGTATATCCTCAAAGGATTATAAATCATTCTACTATAAAGACACATGTACATGTATGTTTACTGCAGCACTATTTACAATAGCAAAGACTTGGAACCAATCTAAATGTCTATCAAAGATAGACTGGATAAAGAAAATATGGCATATACACATCATGGAATACTATGCAGCCATAAAGAATAAAGAATGATGCTGGAAACCATCATTCTCTGCAAACTAACACAGAAACAGAAAACCAAACATTGCATATTCTCACTCAAAAGTGAGAGTTGAACAATGAGAACACATGGACACAGGGAGGGAAACATCACACACCAGAGCCTGTCAGGGGGTGGAGAGCAAGGGGAGGAAGAGCATTGGGACAAATACCTGATTCATGTGGGGCTTAAAACCTAGATGACGGGTTGACGGGTGCAGCAAACCACCGTAGCACATGTATACCTATGTAACAAAGCTGCACATGCTGCACATGTATCCCAGAACCTAAAATATAACTTAAAAAGTCACTGAAAAATATGAATAGAAGAGAAAATTCCTTATAACAATAAAATGTATTTATAAAAATTCCAAAGATATTTTATATCAAATTGTGAAAATCTAAAAGCTTATGCCTTAAAATCAGGGGGTAAAAAACCCAAGTATATCTACTTTTACTACTGCTATTTGGCATCATTCTTAAGGTCCTAGCCAAAACAATTAGACAAGAAAGAGAAATAATATGACAAGTTGTATATTATGAATTTTTTTTTAATTAAGGATTATGCATACATTCATACAGCCAACAGACACATGAAAAAATGCTCATTGTCACTCGCCATCAGAGAAATGCAAATCAAAACCACAATGAGATACCATCTCACAGCAGTTAGAGTGGTGATCATTAAAAAGTCAGGAAACAACACGTGCTGGAGAGGATGTGGAGAAATAGGAACACTTTTACACTGTTGATGGGACTGTAAACTAGTTCGACCATTGTGGAAAACAGTGTGGCGATTCCTCAAGGATCTAGAACCAAAAATACCATTTGACCCAGCCATCCCATTACTGCATATATACCTGAAGTTTTTTTTTTTTTTTTTTTTTGAGGCGGAGTCTCGCTCTGTCACCTGGACTGGAGTGCAGTGGCCAGATCTCAGCTCACTGCAAGCTCCGCCTCCCGGGTTTACGCCATTCTCCTGCCTCAGCCTCCGGAGTAGCTGGGACTACAGGCGCCCGCCACCTCGCCCGGCTAGTTTTTGTATTTTTAGTAGAGACGGGGTTTCACCGTGTTAGCCAGGATGGTCTCGATCTCCTGACCTCGTGATCCGCCCGCCTCGGCCTCCCAAAGTGCTGGGATTACAGGCTTGAGCCACCGCGCCCGGCCTACCTGAAGTATTATAAATCATGCTGCTATAAAGGCACACGCACACATATGTTTATTGCGGCACTATTCACAATAGCAAAGACTTGGAATCAACCCAAATGTCCATCAGTGACAGACTGGATTAAGAAAATGTGACAGATATACACCATGGAATACTATGCAGCCATAAAAAAGGATGAGTTCGTGTCCTTTGTAGGGACATGGATGCAGCTGGAAACCATCATTCTCAGCAAACTATCACAAGAACAGAAAACCAAACACCACATGTTCTCACTCATAGGTGGGAATTGAACAATGAGATCACTTAGACACAGGAAGGGGAACATCACATACCAGGTCCTATTGTGGGGAGGGGGGAGGGGAAGGAGAGAAGGATAACATTAGGAGATATACCTAGTGCAAATGACAAGTAAATGGGTGCAGCACACCAACATGGCACATGTATACATATGCAACAAACCTGCACATTGTGCACATGTACCCTAGAACTTAAAATATAATTTAAAAAATTAAGGATTATATGTCATAACTAAATGGGATCTATATGAGGAGTGCAAGAGTGCTTCAATAAGAAAATCAATCAATGTAATACAACACCTTATTAGAAAGAAAGGAAAAATCTAACAAAATGACCATCTCAGTAGAAGCTGAGAAAGCATAAGACAAAATTCAATTCTCTTCCTGATAAAATCACTCAAAAATATGAATAGAAGGGAAATTCCTTATAATAAAATGTATTTATAAAAATTCCAAAGGTATTTTATGTCCAATTGTGAAAATCTAAAAACTTATGCCACAAAATCAAGGGGAAAAGATCCAAGTATATCCAATTTTGCTACTGCTATTCAGCATAGCACTTAATGTCCTAGCCAAAACAATTAGACAGGAAAGAGAAATAAAAGGCATTTAGGTAACAAAGGAAGATGTAAAACTGTTTCTATTTTAAAATAACACAATTCTATATAAAGAAAAGTTCATACAACCGACAAAACACAACAAGAGCTGACAAATGTTTTCAGCTTAATTTTAGAGTGCAAGATTGGTCCAGATATCAGTTGTGTCTGTTTATATCAGCAATGAGCGATATGAAAATAAAATCAAGGAAATAATTACATTTGCAATAGCATCAAAAGGGCCAAAAGCCCTGAGAATCTATAATCAAGAAGATAAAAGACGGAAAACTACCAAATGTTGCTTAGAAAAATAAGGAGTACCTAAATAAATGGCAAACCATGTCATGTTAAAGGATTGAAAGACTTAAAATTGTTAAGATGGCAATGCTTCCAAAAGTAATCTAAAGATTGAATGTAATCACTGTCACAATTCCAATGTCCTTTTTAAAATTTTTATTTGTGCAAAAATGGAAAAGTCAATCCTGAATTTATATGCAACTACAGGGAGAAGACTCAATTTCCAAATTTCCAAACTTCAAAACAAAACTATAGTAGTCAAAACAGCATGGTACTGGCAAAAGGAAAGAAATAAAGACCAGTGGAATAAATTGAAATCCAAACGTAAAGCTAATAATCTATGCCCAGTTCATTTTCAACAAATGTGCCAAGATCATTCAATCTAAAGGAAGAGTTTCAAAAAAATACATAAATAAAGGAAGAGTTTCTTCAACAATTAGTGCTGGGACAACTGGGTAACCACATACAAAAGAATGAAGTTGAACCCTCATCTCACCCTTACGCAAAATATAACTGAAAGTGAACAAAAAACTCAAATGTGAACTAAAACTATAAAATTCTTAGAATAAAACATCAGGTTAAATCTTAATGCCTTCAGAATTAGAAGTGGATGCATAGATATGATACCAAAGCAACTAAAATAAGAGAGATAAACTGGGCTTCACCAAATTTAAAATGTTTGTTCATCAAAGGACAAAATTAAGAATGTGAAATGACAACCTATACAATGGGAGAAAATGTTTGTATTTCATACATATTTAGTAAGCGTTTAATGCCGAGAATCCATAATCAATTACCTACAGTTGAACAACAAATGACAAGCAACCCAATATAGAAATGAGCAAAGGGCCAGGTGTGGTGACTCACACCTGCAATCCCAGTGCTTTGGGAGGGCTGAGGTGGGTGTACTGCTTGAGTTCAGGAGTTTGAGACCAGCCTGGGAAACATGGTGAAACCATGTTTGTACAAAAAAATACAAAAATTAACTGGGTGTTGGGGTTTGTGCCTGTGCTCCTAGCTACTTGGGAGGCTGAGGTAGGAGTATCACTTGAGCCCAAGAATCAGAGGTTGCAGTGAGCCAAGATGACAGCACTGTACTCCAACCTGAGCAACACAGAGAGGCCCTGTCTCCAAAAAAAAAAAAAAAAAAAGAGCAAGGGCCTTGAATAACATTTCTCCAAAGATCTTGTAAAAATGGTAAAAAGCTGATTAATATCATTGGTCAAGTCAAAACCACAATGAAATATCACTTTGAGCTGACACAAAAAACAGAAAATTACAAATATTAGCTATAATATGGAAAAGGGGAACCCTCAAACATTGATAGTGGGATTTTAAAATGGTGAATTTACTGTAGAAATGTTTAGTTTTTTCTCCAAAAGTTAAATATAAAATCACCATATGACCCAGAAATAACACTCCTAGGACTATACCCTGGAAAAATGAATATATGTTCATGAAGAAACTTGTGTACAAATGTTAACAGCAACATTATTTATAAGAGCCAAAAGATCATTTATATAACACAAATGACCATCAACAGATGAATGACAAGCAAATTGTTGTATGTGTACATGAAAATGGAATATTATTCAATCACAAAAAACAACAAAGTACTATCACATGCTAAAACTTAGTTGACCCTCCATATCATTATGCTAAGTGAAAGAAGCCAGGAAAAAGGTCACGTATGCCATGGGTCCTTTTAAATGCTATATTCATTATAGGAAAATCCACAAAGATAGTTGATTAATGTTTACTACGTGATGGAGTGGGGAATGAGGTGTAACTATTTAATGATAGAGTATGTTTCTGTGGAGTGATAAAAAAGTTTTGAAAGTAGAGAGAGACAGTAGTTGTGATGTAGGGCAGGCGAGTCCCAATGTGGAGCTTAATCGGGGAGGGTTCTTGGTTTTGCCCAGAAAAGAATTCAAAGGTAGCTCAGAGGTAGAAGAAAACAGCTTTGTTGAACAGGCAGTGGTACAGCTCTGTGAGGGCTCCTGCAGAGCAGGGCTATGGTATAGGCAGAGAGTAGGAACTCAGGGCAGTTTTGCAGTCATGTTTATACCCACTTTTAATTGCATGCATATTAATGGACAGTTTGTGAAGGGAAGGGGTCCTATCTTTTGGGTCATTGGGTGCCATGGAAAGGGGAGGTAACTCCTGGGTGTTGCCATGGGAATAGTAAATTGACACGGCACACTGGTGGGCGGGACTGATTGAAAGCTGCTTTCGTCCTGGCCCTGTTTTAGCTAGCCATCAATCTGGTCCCGTGTCCAAGTCCCACTTCTGGAGTTGATTTCTACCTCTTACCTCAGTTGCACAATATTGTAATTAAACTAATACCATTGAAGTGTACACTTTAAATTGGGTGATAATGGTACATGAATTTTATCTCAATATTTAAAATGTCATAATTTTGAATTAATCTATAGATTTAATGCAATCTGTTAAAATCCCTATAGGCTTGTTTACAGAAATTGACAAGTTTATTCTTAAATTTATGTTGAGACTGAATGAACCCAAAAAAGCCCAGATAGTCTTGAAAAAAGCTTTGAGGACTCACACTTTTTGATTTGAAAATTTGATACAAAGTTACAGTAATTAAGACTTCAAAATGAGGTACTACTGTCATAGGGACAGACAGATCAATGGAGTAGAATTGAGAGCCCACAAATCCTCACATTTATACTTACCTGGTTTATAATGAGGTCGTCAAGACAATTCAATAGGAAAAAAATATGCTTTTTCAATAAATAGTGCAATGAAAACAGGATTCACGCTCACAGGTTACCTGATAAACATCAACCTCCAACTCCTTTGTGCAAATTCATTTCAGGTTACACCAAATTAAACCTTCTCTCTTCCATCCACCAACTCTTTCCCATCACACACCTCTCCACAATCTACTCAGTCCATCTGAAACCTTTCTTCTGTTCCACACTGCAAATATTTTAAGGGCTATTTCAATATGCAGGGCATGCAGGAAGCCCATTTATGATAAGCCATTCTTTTCCATTGTCACATAATCTGTGTGCAATATTGATATCCATCTTCAGTTTACGGTAGGATATTTTATATTTTCTACTTATTTGTAATTGTTTCCATTTGACTGCAGTGTCTATATTATTCTACTCACATAGATTATTTTTATTTCAAGAAGAGAGCCTATACATTCTAGCTATTGGACAATTTTGTATTTTCCATGATGTTTAGGAGAGGCCCATAAATACAATAAGTAATTAAGGTGCTTGTCAAGCATTACTGGCCTGATCATTTAAACATCCTTAGTAAATTACAGAAGGATTCGATGAACCACAAAATGGACAAGAAATCAAAATACTAATCTGTTGCTAGTATCTTACCTGCTCCATTTTGATCAGGAAGCAATCGATAAAGTCCCGAGGATTGTTAATGTCCAGTGATGCTTGGTGTTCTTTTACTTTCTCCCTAATGTAACTTTTTGTAAGAGCAACATTTTTAAGCAATTTGTTGTGAATTCCTGGGAAACAATCAATGAGTAGAGGGAAATTATTGCAGACCTAAAAGATAAAAGAATATTAAATATAAACATGTCATAAGACATATGTGTCTTACACCAAGCCCCAATTGAAATTATAGCTATAAATATGAATAAAATATTATGTTCATTTTGATGGGGAAATTTTTGTTGACCATGTATAACAATTTTCTGTACCTAAAGATTGGAGGGAGAAAATTTTGAACAGGAAATCAAAGATGATAATTATTTTCTTCACTCATACACCATTTTATTGTATAAAAAATTTTAATATCAATTTTCTCATTTTTAAACCAAGTCTTCCCTACAACCTTGAAATATAAGATGGTATGAATTACTATGATTTATATTTAGTTGATGACTCTAGAGGTTAAGGGGGTTTGGGCAACCTGATAGAGAGCACAAAGCTAGAACCCACTGTTTTTATTTCTGTCAAGTAGCTTCAAAAATGGAATCAGTATTTTAGAAGTGCGAGCAGCTCGAAGATACCTTAAAACCCAGCTGTGCACCTGAGCAGTTAAGTGATTTCTCTAAGATCACACAATTATTATTTAGGCAGAGTGTAGTGCATGCCAACTCAGCACAGGATAAAATTTGGATGTTTGTTTATGGTTCATGCACCATGAAACCAAACATTTTTGTCATTCCTAACCTAGCTGCCTCATCAGCCAGGATCTCAGCTACAACATCAAACACACCTGCCCTACTCAGTGTTTCCTGGCACCTTCTATGGTCACAAATATTCTCCCTCCTTGATGGAGATAGTCTTTCCCTAAATTAGAATATTTCTGCCAAGTAATGTGATGAAGAGGTCAGTAAACATGGATTGGAGGATAAGCCTGCTCAGTAATGGAAGCATTCAGAAAGGGCCCAGATGTCCATGGAGTGATATGGACATGTTTTTGGGCTGTCACCAAAGCACTTTATTGAAACAGGCTTTGGGATTTAGTGGATAAACCACTGGTCAGGAAGCCATTGGGCTTGAAAGCCACCCCTGTATATGGGCATTCACTTTTTGTGTGTAAAATAAAAGGCTTGGTCATCTTTCCCAGATACTCACTTCATAAATTTCTGAGCAGGACTGTGGTGTTCAAACATGCCCTTCATATAGAACTTTGGACTTACCAGAAAAAATAGCATAAATAGTTTCCCAGGAAGATAAAATCTTGGCCTTACCTGAATCCATGGGGAGGTCAGAATCCTGAAGTTTACAGTGAATCTTTTCATCAGGGTGAGAAAATTCTCATCTTTATAATCAAATCGTTTCTGGAAAACAACGGAGCAGATCACATTGCAGGGAGCACAGCCCAGGATGAAAGTGGGATCACAGGGTGAGGCTAAAGATTTAAAAATGTTTTAAAATATTATTAAAAAATAAACATTTAAAAGATCTGCATTTGTTAAGACATAAAGGAAATTTAGAAATTTTAAACAATATCTTACAAATTCCCCATGTGTCCAAAAAAAATCAGCATGCATGAAATAAACACATTACTTTTACCTTAAATATGAGTTGAGCATTACAGTCTAGCTAAGCAATGCCATTTCAGATGTGGTAATTCACATCCAGTGCCTTTATTTAAACTCTTTTAACCCAAGGTATCTTTTAGTTTGGAAGGAAAAAGAAGACTTTTTCGAAATCTTAATAATTCAAGTTTTTAGAGCAGAATCGTGACTGTCTGCAAAGCCTCTGGACAATAAAACACACAGATAGGAAGAGAAAATTTGGGGACCTGGAAATGTCTTACATACAGTGAATAGCTGCAAGTATAATGTGCTGAACCAACAGGAATTAAAGTTAGGGAGATTGTGGGTGAATGCATGTGTCTGAGGGAAGAAATGTGAAAAGCAGGTACATCCATATGGCATAGAAGAAAAACTAATATAAATGAGCATTAAGTATAACAGATTTGTTTATCTAAATAAGTAAAATGTTAACTTTTTATTTCAAGTCTAAATCCCAGTAAAGCTAACCAAAACATAAATTGATAAATGGAATCTTTTTACTTTTTCAATTTGTAAAAAATGAATATCCTTTCTTTGGAAATAATGTTTATCATTTTCAATCATCTTCCAAATTTAATTCATTTGGGCAAAACTACTCTTGTGGATTCTGGGATATTATTCAGTATAGTCATCAAGATAAGTATGTTTTAATAAAGTTTTAAATTTGACCGTGTTAGGCCAAATCTGTCATTTTACAGGTAAAGAAATTATTAAAAAGGCTTTTTTTTTGGTACAGGAATCTCTAAAATGAAATTGCTGTAACCAAGTGACTAGTGAACATAAATGGAAAGGGTGCCCAAATTCACATCGATAGGTCCTAAATAAGAGTGACATGAAATGAAAGGGTTCTGAATAAAGTTGGAACATTGAACAACAGGAAACCTGCTGAGTTAGCAGCTTCTATGCCAGACTCCTTTAAACATTACTGGGCTCTAAATTTCAGAAAAACTGTTGTTGTAGCCAAGGGGGTGAAAGGTAATTTAGGAAGCCTTGGTGAGTGTGTGTGTGTGTGTGTGTGTGTGTGTGTGTGTGTGTGTGTGTGTGAGAGAGAGAGAGAGAGAGATTCTCAGGTACAATCTGATATCCAGGTTTTTTTTTTTTTTTTACTGCATTTGGGAGAGTGAATTTAAAAAGGTAATTTTATATCCCAGCTGATAATCACATTGATTATAACAAGCACTTCATAGGTAAGTAAATTGGTAGTGGGAGAAAAATGATTGGCACAAATTTCAAAGCTAAGATCCAATACAGGGGAAAAAAGATGACAAAACAGAAAACAGCCAAATTACATTTAAGGAAGATTAGATAAAGAGTTTTTCATAATAGTTAAAATCTAGTTAAATTATTTATAAATTAGTATTTGTGTATTTTGCTGAGTTATACTATAGATTATATTTACTCAAAATATATGAATTGTTACAGTAAGTAGTGATTAACGAGAAATAATTAATCCTGACAGTTTTCAAATAGTACTGTGTTTCCTGAGAAATAACAACTGATGAAAACTGTACTGAGATATACCTAAGAAAGTGAAACCATACATAGTGTCATGCTGGCCAGAGCTGTAGGCATGGACCTGGAAGGAATTCCCAGACATATGAGTCTGAACATATGAAAAAACTCTAATTAAATGAAAGCACATGTCACTTGGTTCATGTTCCATAAGGTGTGATGAGGTCATTTTCACCATGTCCACTTTCCTAGTGTTCTCTAGAGAAATGTTCTGGTGAAGGTAATGCAGATTTATGCTATAGGAGAAACCTTCTTCTTTAACTCTTTTCAAAAAATGAACTCAAGACCCTTATTTATTATTTCTGATTTGAAAACAAGGAAACAAAATTGAGCAGAAAAAAGGATTAAATGACCTTTGATTCCTATACCCTATGAACCAACACATTTATACAGGTACAGTACAGGTACACAAAATCTCCCTTGTCTGTGCTTCAAACCTCCCTCCACCACCTGAGGGCTGACAACCAGGATGCACAATGAAGATCTGGCCACCCCTGAAATGTTTCCAAGGATGTCATTAGTGAAGACAGCTAACTGTTAAGGTCAGTGATGCAGAGTAGAGTCACCCACCCTTGGTTTTTCTCAACTCCTCCACAAGGCAGCGAGCTTCCTCTTGAACACGGTCCTCAATGCTCCTCTTCCCCATCCCAAAATTCCGCAAGGTTGTGAGAGAGAAACGACGGGTCTCCTTCCATCTCTTTCCATTGCTGGAAATGATTCCTAACAAAAAAAGAGGGCAGAAACTGGGAGAATTCACAGCCAAGGAAGAAAGCGCTGCAACACTTGGCAGCCAGGCAGATGGGCTAAGCTCTGCTGAGAAGCTTTTTAGGGCTCTGTTTTCCATCTTCCTCACCCCAGTTACCAAAACTGACACAGGTATATGCACACCTACCAAGTCCTTTAGTAATTCTTTCAGATATTGGCAAAACACCTCTTCCAGAAAACTCCTCTGCATTATCAATCAGGGCTTCCTTCACTGCCTCATATCCATGCAACACCACTACAGGATTCATGCCAAAATACACGGTGAACACAGGACCATAGACTTTTGAGAACTGGGAAAGGAAATGCAAATAGCAGCAAAATAAGTCGCTATTTGCTCCAAATATTATGTATGATTCAGACTGATATTTTCATTGTATTTTTTAATGTTTATATTTGCCACACATAGATTCAATATTTCTGAATTTTGTACATAAATGTGATGGTGATTGTCATAGCTGCCACTTATAGATGACCTATGATGTGCTATGCAATGACCCAGGCAATTGGTACACAAATCACAGTTCATCCTCACTTCAACACATTGAGCACATTCATCTGCCCTGTTTTAAAAATGAAGAAACTGAAGCCAGAGAATTCCAAACTCATTCTCAGAGTCCCACAGGTAATATATAGAAGTTCCAAACTTGAACCTCTGCTAATTTAAACTGATGCTTGAACAATTTATCACTCCGCCATGTCCACCTGGAGGCCAATACCTGGTTAAGGACTTCAGGGTCACCTGTAAAGCTCTTACCATGAGGATTCTGATTCAGCAGTCCTGTGATGAACCCTAGAAATCTGTATTTTCAGTGTCACCCTAGGCAATTCTAATGCCCAATCCAGTTTGTAACTGCTGGTATTACCAATATGGAAAGATGAAGTACCACAAAGTTAGAATCAGGACATTCAGCAACTCCTGAAAAAAGAATTTCTTCCATTCTCCAGCAACCTTGGCCACAGACAGTGACTTTGTTCAGAATCCAGAAGAATTATGTTAACCGCCAATTGGGCCCTGACTGATTATTTCTTTCTTTCATGCATGTATGCTTGTCCTGAACCCACAAATATTTCTGTCATATCAGCCATGAAATGAATCTTCAGAGAAGTTCGATTTTCATGACGATTCTGAATAAAACACATGACTACTACAGTAGAGGACTTATTGGATGAAATTTCTAATCACACATACTTCCCTTCACCTTCAGTCAAATATCATAGCAAAACACTCTGAAACAAAGAGGGAAACAGCACTTCAAACTTTTGACATTGTATTAAATGATTCTATCATACAATGACCCCAATGATTCTGTATTCACAAAATGCATCAACTCACTCTACTATTTCTGACAATAACAGACTTAGAAAGACAAAAGAAACATCAAAGAAGTTCAGAGGGAGTATTTTGCTTTACAATGATCTATTGTAATAGAGTGCTTCCAGGAATATATTTTGTCTAAAAGTAGCAGTCAAATAACTTACCCTTTGCAAGTGACTGGAGGAACATAAAGCATACTTACATTGCTGAAAGATTTGCAGATGTCCTTAACATCTATCTGTAGCATATTTCCAATAATAGGAAGAGGAGTGGGGCCAGGAGGGAGTTTCCTTCTCCCAGAGCTCTGTCTCCACAGTGAAAAGAGAAGCACAAAGGAGAGACAGAGCACCAGGACCACAAAAGGATCCATTGAAGACTTCTCTTCTTACTAAGACAGCTGAGAGCTTGCACTCCAAGGCTTTTATAACACTCCCTGCTAATTCAGTGTGTGTCTCTTTGACATGTAAAGTAAGCAATCACCTAGGTCCAATTTATACTTTTTTTCTGTGTGGACTTTGGCCCATGGATAGAGATAAAGTGTTCTTTGGTCCTACTCCTTCTTTGCAGTGCCCATCTAGGAGATTCTGGTTTAATTATATTGGATTGGAGTCCAGGTATTGGTAATTAAAAGTTCCTGGTTGTTCCAATGTGCTGTGATGATGGAGAAACACTGAAGTAAATGATTCTATGTTCGAATATACTCAAAAATTCAATATTCTCAGATTAATGGCCAGTTGGGAATTTATGACTTTGAGGGAAATCAGTGTATTCTATATGTCATGTATAAAAAATATACATAGTAATGCTATATCAAAAAATAGGAGACTTAACCCTTGATAACAAAAGCCTTTCAAATATTTAGTATAGTTCACTTAAAATACACTAAACATGAAATACTGAATATAACTCATACATGTTGAATGACTGCACATATATCAAAGTATTAGCTAATAAATGTAATTTATATATATTGAATTGGATATAAACGATATACATAAATATGTATTTATGTTATTACATAATAATATTTGTTATTACATTATTGTAATAATAGGTGATTGTTTACATGTCAAAGAGAAACACTGAATTAGCAGGGAGTGTTAATACATTCTTATATAACATAAATACATATTTATATTATTATTAAATATTATGTTAGATATATATAAATGTATATTCACCATTAAAAGAGACTGAAATGTAGAGATTATCATTTTTTATTTTTCAAATGGGGAAAGAAACTCTGGGAGAACAGGATACCTGTCAGTGCCACACAGCTCATCGCTGGTAAAACCGGGATTTGAGCAGAGATCTTCTGATGCCCATTGGGGTGCATTACCACTTGCACTAGAGCTGGTTCAAGAACAATTTTAGAAAAACAAAACAAACCCCAGACATTAGTTACTCTGAAGATACACCACCTTGACTCTGTTCAGAAAGCAACAGGCTTCACATTAAATAGAAGTCCATTATTTGTTTATAAGGATAAGAGGACCAGAGATGCTCAAAAGAAGAAATAAAAATTAGAGTTCTGCCCTCTGCATCACCTCACAAGTGAAAGTTGTTCAGCACTATTAAGGTAAGGGCCAACCTCACATAATTTATGGCAGAGGGCTTGACAATCTATGGCTTCTCCACCTCCCAGTCACCTCCAGACACGGCTGCTTCTATTGTTTTTGGTCTGTTATTGTTACAAATAATAGAATGTAATCGTACACAGCAAGGAAGAGAAATTATATACAGAACAACAGTTGTGGATTCAACAGAAGATGGAACACAGGGAAATCATTGAATGGACCCAGGGCACAGAACCACTACAATGTGCAGACCTGAATGGGAACTGATAGTCAATGGTCATGAAGATCTGAATTCAACTGGATTTATGAACATTCCTAGATCACTAATGACAAAGTGTATGTACAAAGGCATGCTCTGAAAAGATTACCTTTATTTTAAATTGACTAGTACAGTTATTTCCAGCTCCTTCATTAAGAAAATATTAAGACCCAGTTATACAATGTTTTATCAATTATGTTTGCAGACATTATGACAAATTTACAGAGAATTTTCACATTCATCACATCTCTTTTTATTCTCTCAATTATCTTTGCCCATTGTAAAATTATTCTCAGTTTAGAGAGGAGAAAGTTAGACTATGGAGATTCAGTACTTTAGCTAAGGGCACACAGAATGCAAGTGACCAAGCTGGGACTGTAAACCATAACTCCTGCATCTTGTTGCCTTCCCTTTAAGCAAAACATTCAGTTAAACTGGGGCACCAAGATTTACTAAAATTCAACACTTGTGGGTTAATCTAATCAGTGACTTTCAAAATAAACATTAACTTAGTTAATAATTCTAGCACCAGTTGAGTAAAATGTAGGTCAGACATGTTTGGTTTTATAACCTTTAAAAGGTGAGTGAGTCCAGGTCCTGGTGAACCCTTTATCCAGGGCAAAGGGAAACAGTAATTTACTGCCTCACTCACATAGGTATAAGTTAGTTTATGTGGATAAAATAAGTTTACTTTCTCTCTTTAGAGTAATAATTTTATCCTTGAGAGACAGTTGTCCTTGCTCTGCTCCTCGTTTCTTCTCTTGAGCTGAGGCTCCTACCTTGACCTTTCTTTTTATAGAATAAAAGGAATGTAGATCATTTAAAGACAGATAGGATCTCTGAGATCTACTAATTTAATTTTGCTTTGTTTGTCAGGAATGAGCAATTGGCGACTCAGTGAGTTAGAGCATTATCAATGCACCAGTAAAAGATTTTGTATTAGAATCCCAGTTTTCCTGCTTGGTGGTTCCGTGAAATACCCCATCTCATAGAATTCCCACCTGAGTCCAAATGATCAAGAGTGTATTAGCATTAATTAAGCCCTCTACAGTCACAGATTAACACCAACCTCAGCTTGGTTAGAGTTGTGAATTAGAGCGGGGTTTTTTAAATTAATAGAATTTATTTTTATAGCAATTTTAGGCTCCCAGCAACAGTTCCCACAAACCCCTTCCCAGCACCTACAAATAGTCTTTCCCACAATCAACAACCCCAATCAGCGGGGTTCATTAGTTACAGTCAGTGAACCAACAATGAGACATATCATCAACCAAAGTTCAAAGTTTACATAGGTTTTACTCTTTGTGTTGTACATTCTATAAATTTGACTGATGTATAATGCCATATATCCATCACCATAGCATCAGACAATATAGATTTGCTGTCCTAAAAATCCTCTGTGCTCTGCCTATTCTCTCCCTTCCCTGCAAGTCCTTGGTTCACTTTAGTGTTGCCATAATTTTGCCTTTACTGTAAGAGATTGTTATGTAGTTGGAATCACACAGTATGTAGCCTTTTCAGATGGGTTCCCTTCACTTACTAATAATATGCAGAAGGTTTCTCCATGTCTTCTCATGGCTTGAAAGCTCATTTCTTCTTGCCACCAAATAGTAATATAATAATATTCCCTTGCATTGATGTACCACAGTTTATTCATCTAGTGAAGGATATCTTGGTTGCTTCCAATTTTGGCAATAATGAATAAAGGTGCTATAAATGTCCATGTGTAAGTTTTGTGTAGACATATGTTTTCAACTCATCTGTCAAATATCAAGGAGCAAAACTGCTGGATCATATGGTAAACATATTTTAGTTTTGTAAGAAGCCACCAAACTCTCTTCCAGAGTGTCTGTAACATTTTGCATTCATACCAGCAATAACTGATAGTGCCCATTGCTTCAAATCCTTGCCAACATTTGGTTTTATCAATGCCTTAGATGTTCTTATTGCACAGGTGTGTGTCATTGTTGTCTTCGTTTGCAGGTCCCTAATTCTGTGTAATGTTGAACAGTTTTCATGCTTATTTGACATCTGTTTATCTTCTTGGGTGGGGTGTCTGTTCAAATCTTTTGCCCATGTTTCTATTAAGGGTGTCCAGTTTTTTATTGTTGAACTTTAAGAGTTCTTTGAGTATTTTGGATGATAGTGTTTTATTCTTATAAGGATATATTCTTGGATATTTTGGAAATATTATTCCTTTTTTAGATGGACTTCTCCTTCCCTTGATAGTGTCTTTTACAGAGTAAAACTTTTTTTAACAAAGTTCAGATAATTGATTATTTCTTTCCTGAATTGTGCACTTGTTGTTGTATTTGAAAAACCATTGCCAAAGTGTTCTATATTTTCTCCTATGTTATCTTCTCAGATTTTATAGTTTTGTGTTTCACATTTAGTTCTATAAACAATTTGGAGTTAACTTTTGTGAATAGTGTGAGATCTACATCTAGATTCTTATTTTTGCAAAAACATCTTAAGACAAGTGGGACTTAATTAAACTAAAAAGCGTCTGCACAGCAAAGAAATAAATAACAGAGTAAACAGACAACTTACAGAATAGGATAAAATATTTGCAAACTATGTATTCAGAAAAGAGCTAATATCCAGAATTTATAAGGACCTCAAACAAGTCAATAAGACAAAACAAATAACCCCATTAAAAATTGGGCAAAGTTCCAATTGTCACAGGCTATTGTTGCATTTGTTTTAGAGGTCTTAGTTATGAATTATTTGCCTAGGCCAATGTCAGAATTTTTCCTAGGTTTTCTTCTATAAATTTTATGGTTTTAGGTCTCACATTTGTCTTTTATCCATCTTATGTTACTTTTGATATGCAGTGAGAATTAGGGGCCCAATTTCATTCTGTTTATGGCAAGCTAATTTTCCCAGCACCATTTATTGAATAGGATGTCCTTTCCACAGTGTATATCTTTGTCAGCTTTGCCAAAGATCTGTTGGCCATAGGTATGTGGCTTTATTTATGGGTTTTCTATTCTGTTCTAATATAGGAGTAAGGATTTCACACTATTTTTGTAAGGTTTACAGTAGAGAGACTCTCTTTATTTTGGAATTTATTTTTCTTTAATTTTTAATTTCTGTGGGTACATAGCAGATGTACTTATTTATGGAGTACATGAGATGTGTTGATACAGGCATGTAATGTGTAAAAATCACATCACGAAGAATAGTATATCCATCTCCTCAAGCATTTATCCTTTGAGTTACAGTACAATTATACTCTTAGTTATTTTAAAATATGCAACTCAATTATTAATGACTATAATCACCCTGGTTTTCTATCAAATAGTACGTCTTTTTTATTTTAACTATTTTTTTGCATTCATTAAGCACCCCAAATACCCCCCACCCTCCCACTACCCTTCCCAGCCTCTTGTAACTATGAGAGAGTAACTTTAATAGAGAGTAGAGTTACCAGAGGATGGGAAGGGTAGTGGGAGAATGGGGGGTATAAAATGAGTTAAATTTCTTTGATTTTTAGGACCCACAAATAAGTGAAAACACGCAATGTTTGTCTTTCTGTGTCTGGCTTATTTCACTTAACATAATGATCTCCAGTTGTATCTATGTTGTTGCAAATAACTGGATCTCATTCTTTTTTTTATGGCTGAATAGAACTTCTTTGTGTATATATGCCACATTTTCTTTATCCATTCATCTGTTAATGGACACTTAGGTTGATTCCAAATCTTGGCTATTCTGAACAGTACTGCGACAAACATACGAGTGCAGTTATCTCTTTGACACACTGATTCCCTTTCTTTAGGGTATACACCCAGCAATGGGATTGCTGGATCATATGGTAGCTCTATTTTTAGTTTCCAAGAAACCTCTAAACTGTTCTCTCATAGTGGTTGTAGTAATTTACCTTCCCGCCAACAGTGTATGAGGGCTCCCTTTTCTCCACATTCTCTTCGTTTGTTATTGCCTGTCATTTGGATATAAGCCATTTTCACTGAAGTGAGATGATATCTCATTGTAGTTTTAATTTGCATTTCTCTGATGATCAATGTTAAGCACATTTTTATATGCCTATTTGCCATTCATATGTCTTCTTTTGAGAAATATCTATTCAAGTCTTTTGCCCATTTTTTTGATCAGATTATTAACTATTTTTCTATAGAAATGTTTGAGCTCCTTATAGATTCTGGTTACTAATCTCTTGTCATATTGGTGGTTTGCAAATATTTTCTCCCATTCTGTGGGCTGTGTCTTCACTTTGTTGATTGTTTTATTTATTATGCAAAAGTGTTTTAACTTGATGTGATCTAATTTGTCCATTCTTGCTTTGGTTGTCTGTGCTTGTGGGGTATAGCTCAAGAAATCTTTGCCCAGACCAGTGTCTTGGAGATTTTCCTCAATGTTCTCTTGTAGTATTTTCATAGATCAAGGTCTCAGTCTTTAATCCATTTAGATTTGATATTTTTGTGTGATTATAGATAGAGGTCTAGTTTCATTTGTCTGCACATGGGTATCCAGTTTTCCTAGCACCATTTATTGAAAAAACAGTCTTTTCCCCAGTGTATGTTCTTGGCATGTTTGTCAAAAGTGACTTCACTGTAGTTGTGTAAATTTGTCTCTGGACCCTCTATTCTCTTCTATTGGTTTATGTGTCTTTTTATTATGCCAGTGCCATGTTGTTTGAGTTACTGTAACCTTGTAGTAAAATTTGAAGTCAGGTAATGTGGTTCTTCTGATTTTATTATTTTTGTTTAGAATAGCTTTTGCTATTCTAGGTCTTTTGTAATTCCTTACAAATTTAGGATAGCTTTTTTGTCTATTTCTGTGAAGAACGTCATTTTTTTGTGGTAGTGATAGCATTAAATCTATAGATTTCTTTGGGTAGCATGAGTATTTTAATAATATTGATTCTTCCCATCCATGAACATGAAATATCTTTTCTTTGCTTTTTTTTTTTTTTTTTTGCTGTTCTAATTTTTTTAAATTAGGGTTTTATAGTTTTTATTATAGAGATCTTTCTCTCATATGATTGTTAATTCCTAGGTCTTTAATTTTATTTGTGACTATTGTAAATGAGGTTCCTTTTTAATTTTTTTCAGGTTGTTCACTATTGAACAACCTGAAACTTTACTAAATTTCTAAATCAGTTCTAACAGTTTTTTTGGTGGAATCTTTAGATTTTTCCAAATATAAGATTATACCATCTGCAACAAGGGTAATTTGAATTTGTCCTTTTCCATTCAAATGCTCTTTATTTCTTTCTGTTGTCCTTTTCCATTCAAATGCTCTTTATTTCTTTCTGTTGTCTGATTACTCTAACTAGGACTTCCAATATTATGTTGAATAACAGTGTTGAAAATAAAAATGGGCATTGTTTTTAAACTCTAGATCTTAGAGAAAAACCTATCAATTTTTCCTCTTTAAGTAGATAATAGTTGTCATAATTAATAGTTCCATCATATATGAGTTTTACTATGTTGAGTTTTATTTCCTTTATTCCCCGTTTTTTGAGGGTTTTTATCACGAAAGGATGTTGAAATTTATCAAATTATTTTCCAGCATCAATTGAAATGATCACATAGTTTTCATTCTGTTGACAGGATGTATCACATTAATTGATTTGCATATGTTAAACCATCCTTCCATCCCAGGGATAAATCCCACTTGGTCATGATGAATGGTCCTTTTAAAATATTGTTGCATTCAGCTTGCTAGCATTTTGTTGAGAATTTTTGCATCAATATTCATCAGCGAAATTGGCCCATCGTTTTTTCTTTTTGATGTGTTTTTGCCTGGTTTTATTGTCAGGGTAATACTGGCTTTGTAGAATGAACTTGGAAGTATTCCCTCCTGCTCTATTTTTTTTTTTTTTTTTTTTTTGGCACAGTTTGAGTAGAATTGTTATTAGTTCTTTTTTAAATGCTTGGTGGGATTCAGTAGTGAAGTTTTGGGTCCAGGGCTTCTCTTTACAGGGAGATTTTTAATACAACTTTGATCTCATTGCTTGTTATTGGCTTGTCAGGCTTTAGATTCCTTCATGTTTCAGTCTTGATAGGTTGTATATGTCTAGGAATTTGTCCATTTCTTCTAAAGTTTTCAATTTATTGACTTATAGTTGCTCATAGTAACCACTAATGATCCTTTAAATTTCTGCAGTATCAGTTGTCAGGTCTCTTTTTTCATCTCTGATTTCATTTATTTGGGTCTTCTTTTTTTAAAGTTAATCTTGCTAGAGGTTCTTCAGTTTTGTTTAACCTTCCAAAATCAATGTTTTGCTAATTCATCTTCTATATTGTTTTCTTTTCAATTTCATTTATTTCTGTTTTGATCTTTATTATTTCTTTTCTTCTAATTTTGGCTTCCACTTGCTCTTGCTTTTCTTGTTCCTTAAGATGCATTGTTATGGTTATTTTTTGGAAGGTTTTCTTATTTTTTTGATGTAGGCGCTTACAGCTATAAACTTCCCTCTTAGTACTGCTCTTGCTGTATCTCATAGTTTTTGTTATGTTGTGTTTCTATTATCATTTATTTCAAGAAATTTTCAATTTCCTTCTAAATTTCTTCATTGACCCACTGGTCATTCAGGAGCACACTGTTTAATTTTCATGTATTTGTATATTTTTCAAGATTCCTCTTGTTATTGACTTCCAGTTTTACTTTACTGTGACTATAGAATTTGGTTTATATTATTTCAATTATTTTTTGAATGTTTTAAGACTTGTTTTGTGACTTAAAATATGGTCTATTATTGAGAATACTCCATGTGCTGAGGAAAAGAGTGTGTGTTCTAGAGTGATTGTATAAAACCTTCTGTAAATATCTATTATATCCATTTGGTGTGTAGTGCAGATTATGTCAGATGTCTCCCCTCTCCTTCCCTTCCTTCCCCTCCCCTCCCCTCCCCTCTCCCACTTCCTTTCCTTTCCCTTCCCTTTCCTCTTTTTCTTTTTTTTTTGGGCGGGGAAGGGGGGTGGAGGGGGGTGGTAGAAACATTGTCTCAGTATGTTGCCAGGCTGGTCTCAAACTCCTGAGCTCAAGTCATCTGTTCACTCTGGCCTCCCAAAGTGCTGGGATTACAGGTGTGAGCCCTGTACCCAGCCTCTTTGTTTACTTTCTGTCAAGTGGACCTACCCAACGTTGAAAGTAAAGTATTGAAATCTCCAGCTATTATTGTATTAAAGTTTACCTCTCTATATTTCTCTAATCATATTTGCTTTACATATCTGGGTGCTCCAGTGTTGGGTGCATATATATTTAAAATTCTTATATCGTCTGTCTGAATTGACTCCAGTCATCAAAAGTGGACTTATTTGTTTCTTCTTATAGTTTTTGTCTTAAAATCTATTTAGTATGATATTACTATGGCTACACCTGCTCCAATGGCATGGAATATATTTTTCCATTTTTTTACATTCAATCTATGTGTGTCTCTGTAGGCGAAGTGTGTTTCTTGTAGGCAACAGGTCAATAGATCTCATGTTTTTCCTCCATTCAGCCACTCTATGTGTTTTGATTGAAGGGTTTATTCCATTTACATTCAATGCTATTATTGATAAGTAAGGACTTACTCCTGCCATTTTTTCATTTGTTTTCTGGTTGTTTTGTGATCTTCTTTCCTTCCTTCCTTCCTGTCTTCCTTCTAGAGAAGGTGATTTTCTCTATTGATACAATTTAGTTTCCTGCTTTATATATTTTTTTGTATCCATTTTATGTATTTTGGCTTGAGTTTCCTGTATGGACTTGCAAATACTGTCTCAGTACCCACTGTTTTAACCTGAAAACAATGTAATACTGTTTACATAAACAAACAAACAAGCAAAAATGAACTAATAAAAGCTCTATCCCTCAACTTCTTCCACCTGCTTTTTAACTTTTTGTAGTATCTATTTATATCTTATGGCACTGCCTATTTGTTATAGTTATTGTTTTTTATTTGTTCTTCATTCAGCCTTTCTATGTAAGATAAGAGTAGCTTATTTCCAGGTGCGGATCACGCCACTGCACTCCAGCCTGGGTGACAGAGTGAGACTCTGTCTCAAAAAAATAAAAATAAGTAGTTTATACACAACAGAGTGTTGTAATGTTCTATGTTTTCCTGTGTACTTACTGTTACCAGTGAGATTTGTATCTTGAGGTGCTTACTTATTGCTCATTTATGTCCTTTTCTTTCTGATTAGAGTACTCCCTCTAGCATTTCTTGTAGGACAGGCTTTGTGTTGACAAAATCCCTCAGCATTTGTGTGAGAAAGTCTTTATTTCTCCATTTTTCAAGAATTTTTTTTTTTTGCCAGATACACTATTTTAGGGTAAAATCTTCTTTCCTTCAGCACTGTAAATATGCCTTGCCACTCTCTCCTGGAATGTAAGGTATGCACTGAAAAGTCTGCTGCCATACATGCTGGAGCTCCATTGTATGTCATTTCTTTCTTTTCTGTTGCTGCTTTTAGAATTCTTTTTTTAAAAAATTTATTATCATTTTTTTAATCCTTAACCTTTGGGAATTTTATCATTAAATGCCTTGAGGTAGTCTTCTTTGGATTAAATCTGCTTGATGCTTCATAATCTTAGATACTAATATCTTTCTCTAGGTTTGAGAAGTTCTCTGTTTTTATTCCTTTGAATAAACTTTCCATCCTATCTCTTTCTCTACCTCCTCTTTAAGGCCACTAACTCTTAGATTTTCCATTTTGGGGCTACTTTTTAAATCTTATAGCAGTGCTTCATTGCTTTTTATTTTCATTTCTGTCTCCTCTGTGTATTTTTAAATGGCCTGTCTTTAAGCTCACTAATTCTTCTTTTGTTTGATCAGTTCTGTTATTAAAAGACTTGGATGCATATTTCAGCATGCCAGTTGGATTTTTAAACTCCAGGATGTCTTCTTGATTTTTAAAAAATTATTTCAATCTTTTTGTTAACTTTATCTGATATAATTCTGAATTCTTTTTCTGTATTATCTTGAATTTCTTTGAGTTTCCTAAACAGAGCTATTTTGAATTCTCTGTCTTAAGGGTCACATATTTCTGTTTCTTCAGGATTGGTCTCTGGTGCCTTATGTAGTGTATCTGGTGAGGTTATGTTTTCCTGAATTTTCTTGATATTTGTTCATCTGTGTCTGGGCATTGATGAATTAGGTATTTACTGTAGTCTTTGCAGTCTGAGTTTGTATGTACCAGTCCTTCTTGGTAGGCTTTTCAGTTATTTGAAAGAATTTGGGTATTGTCTAAGCTGTATCTGCTTTAGGTGGTAATGAAAGCTCAGTAATGCTGTGGTTCTTGCAGACTTATTGAGTTACCATCGTGATGTTCTTGGAGAAGATTTTGGAGAATTCTCTGAATTACCAGACAGATACTCTTTTTCTTTCTTCATACTTTCTCTCAAACAAACAAAGTCTCTCTCTTTTGAGCCATCTGAAGCTGCAGGTGGGTGACACAAGCATCCCTGTGGCCACCACCACTATGAATGCACTGGTTCAAACCTGAAGCCAACACAGCACTGGATCCCACCCATGGGCTTCTGTAACTATGCTTTGTTTATGTTTGCTCAAAACCCTAAGGCTCTTCACTAAGCAGGTGGCAATGCCAGCCACCCTTGTGTCCTTTCCTTCAGGATGGTGAGGTCCTTTAGGCCATAGGTGAGTTCAAAGGTCCTGTCAGGAGCCAGGGACTAGAGTCAAAATCTTTAGAAGTCTACCTGGTGTTTTGTGGTACTGTGGCCAAGATGGCACTCAAATTACAAGATGCAGTCCTTCCCACTCTTCCTACCCTTTCCAAAGGCAGAAGAGTCTCGCTCCATGGCCACCACCAGGACAGACCCCTGGGAAGTTCTGCAAGATGACCACTGATGGTCTATTAAGGCTTAAGGGCCTCAGTCAGCTTGTGTTTAATGCTGCCTGGCCTGTAATTCACTCTTCAGAGAAGTGGGCTCCCCTATGGTCCTGAACAGGTTCAGAAACGCTGTCCAAGTGCCAAGTCCTGGAATCAATGACTCCAATAGTCCAATAGTCCACTTAGTACTTTGCCCCTCTGTGGCCAAGTTGGTACCTGAAGCCTGCAAGTCTCAGAATCTCACTCAAAGTTTGCAATTTAGTATCTTAGTATCACCGTTGATTACTCAGGGCTTAAGGATTAGTCATTTATCAGGTGATGGATGCTGCTAGGACTGTGTCCTTCTCTTCATCACAGCCTTTCTGGTCCACAGTTGTCTAGAAATATCATCAGGGAGCTAGGGACTAGAACCAGGGCCTCATGAGTCTGACTGGTGTCCTATCTTGCTGTGGGTGACTGGGTATCCAAAATGCAAGACAAAGTCCTTTTGACTCTTCTCTCTCCTTGCCTCAAGTAGAAGAAAATGATCTCTTTTGGAGCCGCAAGCTGTGCAATCTGAGGTTTTGGGGAGGAGAGATGCCAGCACTCCCTTAGCCATCACCAGCTGATGTCTTATTAGGTCACATTCCCTACCCACCCTAAGTTTACTGACTCTGGGCCCAGTTCAGCACTAGCACTCACCTAAAAGTTGGAGTCCTTGTGGGCTAGGCTGCCTTTTAAGAGTATTTAGATACTCCAGAGCACTTTAGCCCATGGTAGAGAGGTTGCAGGAACTCAAGTTCCATCTCCTGGATTGACAATTCTCTCTGTCTAGGGCTGGTTTAAATGCTCCATTTGTGGGCAAGTATCAGCTGAGTTTGTTCTGGCTTTCCTTTCTGCTATAACAGAACAGCACTGAGTTCAGTGCCTCACAATTGCTGTGTGTTCTCTCCCCCAGCACTCAGAAATGCTTTCTGCACCACACAGTAGCTGCAGAAATGGGGTGAAGAGATGGCGGAGGGGTGGTATTCTTTATTCAAGACTATTTTTTTCTAACAGATAGTTGTTAAATTGGTATCCTGGCAGGGGTGGGGTTGATTATTGGAGGCTTCTATGTTGTCATATTGCTCCACCTTCCCTCCAATATTTATTTTTGCTCTGTTTTGATAATTTCTTTTTTTCTTTTAACTTTTAGTTTGATTATGTTATAGTTAGTATGAGTGACTCTTTTTGGTTTGGTCTGGTTTGTTAAGGCCTAGTGCATGAATTTAGTTTAACACAATGGCTTCTTAAAATATTAAAGCCATATATGAAAATCCATGGCCAGCATTATACTGAATAGGCAAAAGCTGGAACCATTTTTCTTGAGAAATAGAACAAGACAAGGATTCCCCCTCACACTACTCTTATTCAATATAGTACTGAATGTCCTAGCCAGAACAATCAGACAAGAGAAAGAAATAAAAAGCATCCAAATAAGGAGAGGAAGTGAAACAAACTCTCTTCACAGACAACATGATTCTATACCTAGAAAACTTCATAGACTCTGTCAGAGGACTCCTAGAACTGACTAACAATTTCAGTAACATTTAAGGATAAAAAAATCAGTATACGAATATTAGTAGCTTTTCTATACAACAATAAATTCCAAGCTGAGAGCCAAATCAAGAATACAATTCCATTTACAAAAGCCAAAAAAATAAAATACCTAGAAATACGGCTTACCAAGGAAGTGAAAGGTCTCTACGATGAAAATTACAAAACACTTCTGAAGGAAATTAGAGGTAATGAAAACAAATGGAAAGACATTCCATTCTCATGGATAAAAAGAATCAATATCATTAAAATGATGTTACTGTTGAAAGCAATTTAAAGATTCACTATTTTTCTTATTAAACCACCAATGTCAGTCTTCCTCTAATTAAAAAAAAATTATTCTAAAATTCGTATGGAATGAAAAAAGGGCACAAATAGCCAAAGGAATTCTAAGCAAAAAGAACAAAGCCAGAGGCATCATATTACCTGACTTCAAAATATACTATAAGGCTACAGTAACCAAAATAATATGGTGCTGGCACAAAAACAGACACATAGACCAATGGAATGTGTTATAGAACCCAGAAATAAAGTCACACACCTATAACCACATGTTTTTCAACAAAGTCAACAATAACAAACAATGTGGAAAATATTCCCTGTTGAATAAATGATGCTGGAATAACTGGCTAGCCATATACAGAAGATTGGAACTGGCACCCTTCCTTTCACCCTATACAAAAAATAACTCAAGACGGATTAAAGATTTAAATGTAGACCTAAAAATGAAGAAGAAAACCTGAGAAATACCACACAGAATATCAATTTTGGTGAAGAAGTTATGACTAAAACCCAACAAGCATTTGTAACAAAAACCAAAATTGGAAAGTGGGATCAATTAAAGAGCTTCTGCAGAGAGGAAAAAAAAAAAAAACTATGTAAATGTAAACAGACCACTACAGAATAAGAGAATATATTCACAAAAGATGCATGTAACAAAGTCTGGTATCCAAAATCTATAAGGAAATTAAACAATTCAACAAACAAAAACCAAATAAACATATTTGAAAACTGGAAAAAGAAAAGGATGTCCTCTCTCACCACTCCTATTAAACATAGTGTTGGAAGTTCTGAACAAGGCAACCAGGCAAGAGAAAGAAATAAAGTGTATTCGATTAGGAAAAGAAAAAGTCAAATTGTCCCTGTTTGCAGATAACATGATTGTATATTGAGAAAACCCCATCGTCTCAGACCAAAATCTTCTTAAGCTGATAAGCAACTTCAGCAAAGTCTCAAGATACAAAATCAATGTGCAAAAATCGCAAGCATTCCTATACACAAATAATAAACAAACAGAGAGCCAAATCATGAGTGAACTCCCGTTCACAATTGCTACAAAGAGAATTAAATACCTAGGAATCCAGCTTACAAGGGGTGCGAAGGAACTCTTCAAGGAGAACTACAAACCACTGCTCAATGAAATAAAAGAGGACACAAACAAATGGAAGAACATTCCATACTCATAGATAGGAAGAATCAATATCGTGAAAATGGCCATACTGCCCAAGGTAATTTATAGATTCAATACCATCCCCATCTAGCTACCAATGACTTTCTTCACAGAATTGGGAAAAACTACTTTAAAGTTTATATGGAACCAAAAAAGAGTCCACATTGCCAAGACAATCCTAAGCAAAAAGAACAAAGGTGGAGGCATCATGCTACCTGACTTCAGACTATACCATAAGGCTATGGTACCCAAAACAGCATGGTACTGGTACCAAAACAGATATATACACCAATGGAACAGAACAGAGGCCTCAGAAATAACACCACACACCTACAACCATCTGATCTTTGACAAACCTGACAAAAACAAGAAATGGGGAAAGGATTCTCTATTTAACAAATGGCGGTGGGAAAACTGGCTAGCCATATGTAGAAAGTTGAAACTGGATCCCTTCCTTACAATGTATACACAAATTAATTCTAGATGGATTAAAAACTTAAATGTTAGACTCAAAACCATTAAAAGCCTAGAAGAAAATCTAGGCAATACCATTCAGGACATAGGCATGGGCAAGGACTTCATGACTAAAACAACCAAAGCAATGGCAACAAAAGCCAAAATAGACAAATGGGATCTAATTAAACTAAAGAGCCTCTGTACGGCAAAAGAAACTACTATCAGAGTGAACAGGCAACCTACAGAATGGGAGAAAATTTTTGCAATACGTTCATCTGACAAAGGGCTAATATCCAGAATCTATAAAGAACTCAAACAAATTTACAAGAAAGAGACAAACAACCCCATCAAAAAGTGGGTAAAGGATATGAACAGACACTTCCCAAAAGAAGACATCTGTGCAGCCAACAGACACATGGAAAAAATGCCCGTCATCACTGGTCATCACAGCAATGCAAATGAAAGCCACACCAGTTAGAATGGTGATCATTAAAAAGTCAGAAGACAACAGATGTTGGAGAGGATGTGGAGAAACAGGAATGCCTTTACGCTGTTGGTGGGAGTGTAAATTAGTTCAACCATTGTGGAAGACAGTGTGGCGATTCCTCAAGGATCTTATATCAAGAATCTTATTTTTATGTTAAATGTTGGCTTTGGCTCTCAGATTCCTCTTGATCACTTTAGCCAATCATTTTTCCGCACCTAACTATGCAAGACAAAGAAACAAAGGGTATAGAACACACACACAAAAAAACTCTGCAATTGATGAAAACTGAACTTCACACCTGTTTCAGCATTTCCATTTACTGTCAGTTTCTGTAAGACCAAGTCAGGCATTTAAGGCCTCTAACTGCATCCAAGCCAGTTAATGATTACATTTAATCTGAATTTTAATTTAATCTGGTTTTTGTTGTGACTGTTAAACCCAGCTTGGATTAAAAATGTGTTCAAACACAGATAGCTTAAAATACAAATCTGTAGAGCTTTGTAATCCAAGAGAGAATTTAACCACAATCCCCAGTAGCTGTGAGAAAGTAATGGACACGAATCAACATGGCAGGAACCTCATTTGGTCATTTGATGTTTTGGGGGTCACTAAAATATCTACTTTGGATCCCACTTCAGACAACATTTGTTAAAATTAAAACCTACAGGCAGATTATATTTAACAAAGTTTAACTGGGCAAAGAATATTTGTAAGTTGGGCAGCCACTTAAGCTAGAATAGCTTCAGAGAAACTCTGTACTCCCATGTAGTCACAGGGGATTTATGGGCAGAAAAAGAGAAGTGATGTACAAGAAATGGAAGTGAAGTGCAGAAACAGCTAGATTGGTTACAGCTTAGCAGTTGGACATAGTTGGAGCAATTGGTTGCTTTTGATTAGCTGAAACTTGGTAATTGGTACAAGAGTAGGTTACAGTTTGTTTATATGTTCATGCAGGTCAGAGTCCACCATCTATAGAGAAACCTTTGGACTGACATGAAAACATGTAAACAGATACCTTTAGGCTAAACTTGACTTAACACAGGTCACTTGTGTTTTGGAACACCTGCTTGAATTTTCCATTTTCAGGGCACAGTTTGCATGAGACAGAACCCAATTTATTTAGAAAAGCCAAAGGGAGAATGCTGTGTTCATAAATGACACTCCTTCAACCTTCTTCTCTATGCATGCAGCTGTGACTCTGATCATGTATTTTCCTGGAAGGAAAATCATATGAAAACCTAAGAAGAGACATAATTTGGGCACATAAAATCCACATAATTTTTTACAACTTGGAGGAAGTTGTCCTTTCTCAAAATTATTTTTACCATTCATCTCAAAATTATCTGTGGGTGGGAGGTGGTGGTCAATCATACCCTCTTCCCACTTTTCTGCTTTAACTCGGCATATGATTATTTGTCTTCATGGAGGTATAAGTACACAATCCTTTATCTGAAATCCCTGGAGCCCAATATGTTTTCTAATTCAGAACTGTTTGACTTTAAAAATATATTGTTGTATTTTCTACAGATTTTGGAAACTTCCAGTAATGTGGATGATAAAATATAATCAAACATTTTGCTATTTCTGTAGAAAAATAATAGTAATTACACAAAGGTGGATGAGTAAGGGACACAAATGGATTCATTTCACTTCACTTAAAGTCTTGGCCATCAAATAAAATTACGAATAACTTAATTTGCCTTTAATTTTTCAGGATTTTAGTATCACAGATTGAGGATGAAGGATTTCTAACCCTGTATTAGTGAAAAAAACCTTAGATCTGCATTGTCTAACACAGGAGCCATAGTGATTCATGGTTATTTATATTTATATTTATATTTAAAGTAATTACAAGTAAAGGCAGTTTTAAATTCAGTTGTGCAGTTGTATTAATCACATTTGTAGTACTCAATAGGTACCTGTGGCTAGTGGCTTCCATATGGCACAGCACAGATATTCAGAATTCCTTCTTACCCAGAAGATGACAGTAGTAATTTCAACCTCAGCAAACTCACAATCCATTTATTCTTTCAAACTAGAAATTTAATTATCTTTTAAAAATCTATCTATCTATCTATCTATCTATCTATCTATCTATCTATCTATCTATCTATCTATCTATCTATAGATGGAGTCTTGCTTCATTGCCCAGACTGGAGTGCAGTGGCACAATGACAGCTCACTGCAACCTCTGCCTCCCGGCTATCTTATTTTTCAAATAATACTAGCCATATGTGCTGGCTTCAAGTGAAATGGAGTAGCTATTAGAGTAGCAACTAAAAGTGTGATTAAACACAGAAACTGTCGGCTAGAAGACATTGGAGAACTTTTGAGCCAAAAATTAGTCTCAGGGATCCAGAGATAGGAGAACCTCAGAGAGGTCAGCTGATGGCTACAGTCAATTTTTTGTTGTTCATATCTAATTCTGGGTGAAGTCAGGAGGTGTTAAATAATTCTATCTGCCTAGTGTGAGAGGATGAACCCTTTCTGGATGAAGATAAACCTCACTGGAAACTCTGCATTTTAAAACATGTCACTACTGTCACTTAAGCAAGGCTTATTAGGCATGCCAACGACAGAAATAAATGAACAGATAAAGAATAGAGGAGGAAAAAAGGCAATGCAAATATGTTTAAATTAGGGAACATTCCCTACATTATTTTGAGAGAGCAACATTTACCTTAATATCATTAAGCATACATTAACATCAGAAAACTGACAATAAAATTTTGATGAGTAAAAATAGTAGACCAATGTTTCTTATAAATATAAATACAAACACAAATATTCTCAACTAAATATAGCAAATCAAATAAAACTGTCTCTATGTGCATTTTCATTAATGCATATTAATATATGTTATGTATATCACATATATAGGCAGGTCAAAATAAATGGCTATATTAATAGATTAAAAAAGAAAAATAAATATTGGCAAAGATGTAAAGAATAGAAAACTCATACACTGTTGTTAGTATTGTAAATTAACACAACCAGTTTTGAAAGTAGTATGGAGGTTTCTCAGAAAACTAAACATAGAATTATCACATAATCCACCAATCCCACTACTGAGTTCATACCCAAAGAAAATAAAATCAGTATGCAAAAGTGATATCTGCACTTTCATGCTCATGGCAGCATTATTCACAATAGCCAAAATGTCAGGACAACCTAAGTGTCCATCAACAGATGAATGAATGAAGACATTTGTTATATATAGACAATGGAATACTACTCAATCTTAAAAAAATCTAGAACATTCTGTTATTTGTGACAACATGGATGAACCTAGAGGATATTATGTTAAGTGAAATAAGGCAGACACAATGAGGCAAATATTATAAGATCTCATGTATATGTAGAATCTAAAAAAGTCAAACTTATGGAAATAGAGAGTAGAATGACAGTGACCAGAATTTTTGGAGGAAGGGTGGATAGGGAAATGGAAGTCATCAGCAAATGGCCACAAGGTTACAGTTAGATAGGAAAAATAAGTTGTAGTGTTCTATTGCACAGCAATGTGACTATAGTTAGCAATAATATCTACTTCAAATTAGATAAAAGAGAAAAGCTTAAAAGTTTTCATCCCAAATAAACAAATGTTTGAGATGATAGATATAATAATCATTCTGATTTGATAATTCTACGATGTATACCTGTATCAAAATATCACTTTATACCCCATAAATATATAAAATTATTGTCAATTAAAAATAAAATAAAATTTGAACAAACGGAGCCAACTTGATCAAATTATACATATTTATGACCAAAAAATTAAAATAATAAGAAAAGAGAGAAAGCTGCCTTAATCTGATAAAAAATTTACCAAACTATACATTAAACACCATTTTCAATTGTGAGATATTAAACCTCCACTCTCTCCTGGAGATTAGAAATATAACAAGGCTCCCCACTATCATGATTTATATTCAACACTGTCCTTACCAGTGAAATAATGCAATAAAGATAAATTGAAGTTATGAAAATTAAAGAATAAGAAATAAACATTAAATCAGATTACAGAATTGTGTACATAGAAATTACAAATGAATCAAGAAAAAAATTATTGTCAATGATAAGTAAAATTAGCATAGTTGCTAGATATAAGGTCCTAGACATAATAAGGTAATTATATTTCCTTGTACCAGAAACAAAGAAATGAGAAGGGATTTTGTAATACATACTATTTATAATAACATCAAAAATATCATTTGCTTAAGGAAAAAACCTAAAAGATGTACAAGCCACTGCACTTAAAACTAAACATTACTAAGAAAATGAAAGAAAGCCTTAATAAATTGGAAGCATAATCACATTCATGAATTAAAAGATTCAACATGTCAAGAAATAAATTCTTTTAAAATTGACCTACAAAGTTAATGTCACCCTGATAAAAATACCAGAAGAGTGTTTTGGGGAAATTAATGAAGAGACACCATTAGAAGTTATTTGGAAATGTAAAGACCTAAGAGTAACCAAAAACTTATTAAGTATGCAGAACAAATTTGGAAGACACACTTTGCCAACTTTCAAGACAATAAGATGTGACAGTTTGAAATATTGACTATAGGGGATCATTAACATACCCAAAATACTTTTAATCATATTCAGTCTTCTATGCCAAGATTATTTAATTAATGTTCTTATAATTTCTGAGTGATATGTGGCACTTCCAATATTGTGTAATCAACTCTACTGAGGCACACTAATCCTTTCAGTATTTGTACTTGCTAGACATACAAAATTATCTTCCATTGTAACATCAATTTCACACACTTTTCTAAATTTGTCAACTCAAAATTACTTTTAGGCCAAAGGAGGGTAGAACATTTATAAGCCAATGCTAACATTTCCATTAACAGAAGGAATTTGATGAATCAGTGGTTATATAAAGACAGTGCATCAAGATTAAGCTAGCCTATAGAAAATATTGTTGAAAGAAATTAAAGAAGATCTAAGTAAATGGAAAGATATCCCATGTTCATCTATTGGAAGGTTTAACATTGTTAAGATGATATTACTTCCTAAATAAATCTACAGATTGAATACAATCCATACCCATATCCCTCCTACCTTCTTTGCAGAAATTGACAGGTTTATCCTAAAATTTGTATGGAAATTTAAGTAACCCAAATTGTTTAGAACCAAAAAAAAAATTGTGGAAAAAACAACATTGGAGGAATAACACTTCCCAACATCAAGATGTACAACAAAGGTGACTGGGTGTAGTGGCATACAAAGAAAGATTTATAGATCAATGGAATAGGATTGAGAATCCAAAAATAAACCCTCACATGCATAGCCAATTGATTTTCCACAAATATGCTAAGATTCTTTAATAGGAAAAACATTTTCTTTTCAATGAATGGTGCTAAAGACAACTAGATATCCTTGAGCAAGAGACTAAATTTGGACACATAACTCACACTAGAATGAAAAATTGACTCAAAATGAGATTATAAACACAAGTGTTAAAACCATAAAACTCTTAGAAAAAAACTTGGAGTGAATCTATGTGATCTCAGATTAAGCAACTGTTTCTTTTTTTTTTTTTTATACCTTAAGTTCTAGGGTACATGTGCATAACGTGCAGGTTTGCTACATATGTATACTTGTGCCATGTTGGTGTGCTGCACCCATCA
>NW_012119933.1:689482-692638 GCF_000951035.1 Colobus angolensis palliatus | reverse complement strand
TGAGCTGCTGTGAGCTCCACCCAGTTCCAGCTTCCCAGCAGGTCTGTTTACCTACTTAAGCCTCAGCAATGGTGGGCGCCCCTCCCCCAGCCTCGCTGCTGCCTTGTGGTTAGATCACAGACTGCTGTGCTAGCAGTGAGGGAGGCTCTGTGGGCATGGGACCTTCCCAGCCCGGTGTGGGATATATTCTCCTGGTGTGCCCGTTTGCTTAAAGCACAGTATTGGGGTGGGAGTTACCCGATTTTCCCAGTGTTGTGTGTCTCAGTTCCCCTGGCTAGGAAAAGGGATTCCCTTCCCCCTTGCGCTTCCCAGGTGAGGCGATGCCTAGCCCTGCTTCAGCTCTCGCTGGTCAGGCTGCAGCAGCTGACCAGCACTGATTGTCCAGCACTCCCTAGTGAGATGACCCCAGTACCTCAGTTGAAAATGCAGAAATCACCGGTCTTCTGTGTCGCTCGCGCTGGGAGTTGGAGACTGGAGCTGTTCCTATTCGGCCATCTTGCTCCACCCCCCAAGCAACTGTTTCTTAAATATGACACCAAAACCACAAACAACCAAAGAAATCAGTATATTAGATTTTATAAAAATTAGAAACCTTTCATATGTCAAAGAACACTGGCAAGAAAAGAGAAGATAACCCACAGGATGAGAGAAAATATCTTCAAATTATGTATCTGATAAGAGACTTATATCAAGAATATAAAAGAACTTTTCCAACTCACTAACTTAAAAAATTATAATGATGAAATTAAAAATGCAAAGAATCTGAATACATATTTCTATAAAAGGAAAATACAAAAGGGTCAATAAGCACATGAAAGGATGCCCAACCTCATTAGCCATGAGGAAAACACAAATTAAAACCACAATAAAAAGCCACTTCACACTCACTAGGATGGCTAGATTGAAAATGACAGATAATGAAAAGCATTGGCAAGGGTAGGAAAAAATAGACACCATCATATACCCTGCTGAGGATATAAAATGTTTCAGCCAATTTTATGTCAATGTTTTCTTCTAGGAATGTTTGTTTTATTTCTTCTAGGAATGTTTTATTTCTTCTAGGGATGTTCTTATAGGTGTGTTTTTGATCCAGCCACAATTGTTCCAAAAATTAAACAGACAGTAAACATATGACTCAGAAATTCCACTTTCAGGTATAGGCCCTAAACAAATGAAAACATACGTATACACAAAAACTTGTACATAAATATTCATACTAGCATTATTTATAATAGCAAAAAAATAGAAACAATCAAATGTTTATCAATCAATGAATGGAAACGTAATATATCCACACTGGAGTATTAGTGAACTGTATAAGGAAATAAAGTACTTATATGTGCCACAACATCAATGAATCTTGAAAACATTATGCAAGTGAAAGAAGCCAGAAACAAAAGATCAATTACCATATGATTTTATATATGTAAAATGTCCAGAATAGCAAATTTATGGATACAGAAAGTAAATTAGCATTGCCTAGAGCTGGAGAGTTTGGGAAGAATAGGAAGTGACTGTTAAACATATTGGTTATCTTTTCAGGTTGAAGGAACTGTTCTAAAATTGATTTCTGTGGTGGCTGCAGAGCTCTATGAAAATAATGAGACCATGAATTGTACTTAAAATATGTGAAGAAATGGTATATGAATTTTACTTAATAAAAATATTATGTAAGTGGAACAAAAAAGAAAAAAAGTTGTATTCTGAAGACCATAGTGAAGTCTAAGAAGCAATGCAGTTTTAAAAGACAGTAATGAGAAAATAGCCACTGGTAACTGAAATATCAGAGACCTTACAGTTCTTCTTAACCTTGGATTAGTGGAGAGGCTCCATAGCATTAAGAAAACCCATATAAATGTGTGAAAACTACTGGGAACTCATGTAGGGACATTCTTCTGGTAAGGTGTTCATACATTTAATGAGATTCTAAAATTAATTGATTTCCGAAGGATGAGAATCATTGACCTTGGAGAAAGAAGGCGAAGAGTAGGAATAATTTGCTTCTTTCCCCTCCAATTGTATCAAACTATTCCGTTCTAGATGGTTACTTCGTTCCATCTAGAACACATAATTCGAGTGATACTGCTCACATTCACGGACAATTCTTTGAAAGTCACCTTCATCAGCATTGTCGACTCATTGCCATTTTCACTGACTGACTGACTCCTCATTTCTTTCCAGTACTATGAAGTGATTGAATAAAATAATGGTGGCCTTAGGGAAAAACTGTCTCATCTAGAGTTAGCTGTTTTCAGTTTGTTCTGGATTGGGTCTCTCCCTACTTTAAAGAAGACTTTGCACCTACATGTATCCTTATAACATCTATATTACTCTTATCCCAGTGTCCAAATTGACTCTACTATTATTCAAATTCATGATCCAAACATTTCCCTTCTTGGTTTAATTTATCAAATACGATATCTAGTATCATTAAATAAAATTTCCCACGTGGCTCCTGTTATTTGGCACTCATGTGCTCCTCTAACTACAGCTAATATTTATACATCATTGAGAATATGGCAACATGAACAACTGGGCTTTATTTATTATTTTTGTTTGATTTTTTATTATACTTTAAGTTCTAGGGTACATGGGCACAGCATGCAGAATTGATACATAGATGTACATGTGCCATGTTGGTTTGCTGCACCCATCAACTCATCATTTACATTAGGTATTTCTCCTAATGCTATCCATCCTCAAGTCCCCCACCCCCCAAAAGGCCCTGGTATGTGATGCCTCCCACCCTGTGTCCAAGTGTTCTCATTGTTCAATTCCCACATATGAGTGAGAACATGATGTGTTTGGTTTTCTGTCCTTGTGATAGTTTGCTGAGAATGATGGTTTCCAGCTTCATCCATGTCCCTGAAAAGGACATGAACTCATTCATTTTTATGACTGCATAGTATTCCATGTTGTATATGTGCCACGTTTTCTTAATCCAGTCTATCACTGATGGACCTTTGGGTTGGTTCAAGTCTTTGCTATTGTGAATAGTGCTGCAATAGACATATGTGTGCATGTGTCTTTATAGTAACATGATTTATAATCCTTTGGATATATACCCAGTAATGGGATCACTGGGTCAAATGGTATTTCTGGTTCTATATCCTTGAGGAATCGCCACACTGTCTTCCACAATGGTTGAACTAATTT
>NW_012119933.1:660762-688892 GCF_000951035.1 Colobus angolensis palliatus | reverse complement strand
ACCACCATTTGTTAAATAGGGAATCCTTTCCCCATTTCTTGTTTTTGTCAGGTTTGTCAAAGATCAGATGGTTGTAGGTGTGTGGTGTTATTTCTGAGGCCTCTGTTCTGTTCCATTGGTGTATATATCTGTTTTGGTACCAGTACCATGCTATTTTGGGTACCGTAGCCTTATAGTATAGTTTGAAGTCAGGTAGCATGATGCCTCCCCCTTTGTTCTTTTTGCTTAGGATTGTCTTGGCAATGCGGACTCTTTTTTGGTTCTATATAATCTTTAAAGTAGTTTTTCCCAATTCTGTGAAGAAGGTCATTGGTAGCTAGATGGGGATGGCATTGAATCTATAAATTACCTTGGGCAGTATGGCCATTTTCACGATATTGATTCTTCCTATCTATGAGTATGGAATGTTCTTCCATTTCTTTGTGTCCTCTTTCATTTCATTGAGCAGTGGTTTGTAGTTCTCCTTGAAGAGTTCTTTCGCATCCCTTGTAAGTTGGATTCCTAGGTATTTAATTCTCTTTGTAGCAATTGTGAATGGGAGTTCACTCATGATTTGGCTCTCTGTTTGTTTATTATTGGTGTATAGGAATGCTTGTGATTTTTGCACCTTGATTTTGTATCTTGAGACTTTGCTGAGGTTGCTTATCATCTTAAGAAGATTTTGGTCTGAGACGATGGGGTTTTCTCAATAAACAATCATGTCATCTGCAAACAGGGACAATTTGACTTTTTCTTTTCCTAATTTAATACCCTTGATTTCTTTCTCTTGCCTGATTGCCCTGGCCAGAACTTCCAACACTATGTTGAATAGGAGTGGTGAGAGAGGGCATCCTTGTCTTGTCCCAGTTTTCAAAGGGAATACTTCCAGTTTTCCCCATTCACTATGATACTGGCTGTGGGTTTGTCATAAATAGCTCTTATTATTTTGTTATACATTCCATCAATACCTAGTTTATTCAGAGTTTTTAGCATGAAGCACTGTTGAATTTTGTCAAAGGCCTTTTCTGCATCTATTGAGATAATCATGTGGTTTTTATCATTGGTTCTGTTTACATGATGGATTACATTTATTGATTTGCGTCCCAGGGATGAAGCTGACTTGGTTGTGGTGGATACGCTTTTGGATGTGCTGCTATATTCGGTTTGCCAGTATTTTATTGAGGATTTTTGCATGAATGTTCATCAGGTTATTGGTCTAAAATTCTCTTTTTTCGTTGTGTCTCTGCCAGGCTTTGGTATCAGGATGATGCTGGCCTCATAAAATGAGTTAGGGAGGATTCCTTCTTTTTCTATTGATTGGAATAGTTTCAGAAGAAATAATACCAGCTCCTCTTTGTACCTCCGGTAGCATTCGGCTGTGAATCCTTCTGGTTTTGGACTTTTTTTTTTTTTTGATTGGTAGGCTATTAATTATTGCCTCAATTTCAGAGTCTGTTATTGGTCTATTCAGAGATTTAACTTCTTCCTGGTTTAGTATTGGAAGGTTGCATCTGTCCAGGAATTTACCTATTTCTTCTAGATTTTCTAGTTTATTTGCATAGAGGTGTTTATAGTATTCTCTGATGGTACTTTGTATTTCTGTGGGATCTGTGGTGATATTGCCTTTATCAATTTTTATTGTATCTATTTGATTCTTCTCTCTTTTCTTCTTTATTAGTCTTGCTAGCAGTCTATCAATTTTGTTGATCTTTTCAAAAAACCAGCTCCTGGATTTATTAATTTTTTGAAGGGTTTTTTGTGCCTTTATGTTTTTCAGTTCTGCTCTGATCTTAGTTATTTCTTGCCTTCTGTTATCTTTTGAATTTGTTTGCTCCTGCTTTTCTAGTTCTTTGAATTGTGATGTTAGGGTGTCGATTTTAGATCTTTCTTGTTTTCTTTTGTGGGCATTTACTGCTATAAATTTGCTGCTACACACTGCTTTAAATGTGTCCCAGAGATTCTGATACATTATGTCTTTGTTCTCATTGGTTTCAAAGAACATCTTTATATCTGCCTTCATTTCGTTATTTAACCAGTAGTCATTCAAGAATAGGTTGTTCAGCTTTCATGTAGTTGTGTGGTTTTGAGTGAGTTTCTTAATTCTGAGTTCTCACTTGATTGCACTGTGGTCTGAGAGACAGTTTGTTGTGATTTCTGTCCTTTTACATTGGCTGAGGAGTGCTTTAATTCCAATTATGTGGTCAATTTTAGAATAAGTATGATGTGGTGCTGAGAAGAATGTATATTCTGTTGATTTGGGGTGGAAAGTTCTGTAGATTTCTATTAGGTCTGCTTGGTGCAGAGTTGATTTCAAGCCCTGCATATCCTTGTTACCTTTCTGTCTCATTGGTCTGTCTAATGTTGACAGTGGGATGTTAAAGTCTCCCATTATTATTGTGTGGGAGTCTAAGTCTCTTTGTAGGTCTCTAAGGATTTCCTTTATGAATCTAGGTGCTCATGTATTGGGTGCATGTATATTTAGAATAGTTAACTCTTCTTGTTGCATTGATACATTTAATATTATGTAATGCCCTTCTTTGCCTCTTTTGATCTTTGTTGGTTTAAAATCTTTTTTATCAGAGACCAGGAATGCAACCCTGCTTTTTTTTGCTTTCCATTTGCTTGGTAGATCTTCCTCCCTCCCTTTATTTCGAGTCTATGTGTCTTTGCATGTGAAATGGGTCTCCTGAATACAACACACTGATGGTTCTTGACTCTTTATCCAATTTGCCAGTCTGTGTCTTTTAATTGGGGCATTTAGCACATTTACATTAAAGTTAATATTGTTATGTGTGAATTTGATCCTGTCATTATAATGTTTCCTGGTTATTTTGCCTGTTAATTGATGCAGTTTATTCCTAGCATCAATGTTCTTTACAATTTGGCATGTTTTTGCAGTGGCTGGTGCTGGGTTTTGTTTCTTTTCATGTTTAGTGCTTCCATCAGGAGCTCTTGTAAGGCAGGCCTGGTGGTGACAAAATCTCTCAGCATTTGTTTGTCTGTAAAGGACTTTATTTCTCCTTCACTTATGAAGGTTAATTTGGCTGGATATGAAGTTCTGTATTGAAAGTTTTTTAAGAACGTTGAATATTGGCCCCACTCTTTTCTGGCTTGTAGGGTTTCTGCACAGAGATCCACTGTTAGTCTAATGGGCTTCCCTTTGTGGGTAACCTGACTTTTCTCTTTGGCTGCCCTTAATATTTTTTCCTTATTTCAACCTTGGTGAATCTGACAATTATGTGTCTTGGGGTTGCGCTTCTCAGGGAGTATCTTTATGGTGTTCTCTGTATTTCCTGAATTTGAATGTTGGCCTGCCTTGCCAGACTGGGTAAGTTCTCCTGGATAATATCCTGAAGAGTGTCCTCCAACTTGGTTCCATTCTCCCCATCGCTTTCAGGTACACCGATCAAATGTAGATTTGATCTTTTCACGTGGTCTCATATTTCTTGGAGGCTCTGTTCATTTCTTTTTACTCTTTTTTCTCTAATCTTGTCTTCTTGCTTTATTTCATTAATTTGATCTTCAATCACTGATACCCTTTCTTCCACTTGATTGAATCAGCTATTGAAGCTTGTGCATGCATCACGAAGTTTTCATGCCATGGTTTTCATCTCTATCAGATCATTTAAGGTCTTCTCTACACTGTTTATTCTAGTTAGCCATTCATCTAACCTTCGTTCAAGGTTTTTAGCTTCCTTGAGATGGGTTTGAACATGCTCCTTTAGCTCAGATAAATTTGTTATTTTCGACCTTCTGAAGCCTACTTCCGTCAACTCGTCAAAGTCATTCTCTATCCAGCTTTGTTCCATTGCTGGCGAGGAACTGTGATCCTTTAGAGGAGAAGAGGTGGTCTGGTTTTTAACTTTTCAGCTTTTTTTGCTGAAAATTTAAATTTTCAGCTTTTCTGCTCTGGTTTTTCCCATCTTTGTGGTTTTATCTACCTGTGGTCTTTGATGTTGGTGACCTACAGATGGGGTTTTGGTGTAGACATTCTTTTTGTTAATGTTGATGCTATTCCTTTCTGTTTGGTAGTTTTCCTTCTAACAGTCAAGTCCCTCAGCTGCAGGTCAACTGGAGTTTGCTGGAGGTCCACTCCAGACCCTGTTTGCCTGGGTATAACCAGCAGAGGCTGTAGAACAGCAAATACTGCTGCCTGATTCTTCCTCTGGAAGCTTTGTCCCAGAGGGGCACCCATCTATATGAGGTGGCCCCTACTAGGACGTGTCTCCCAGTTAGGCTACATGGGTGTTAGGGACCCACTTGAGGAGGCAGTCTGTCTGTCCTCAGAGCTCAAATGCTGTGCTAGGAGAATGGCTGCTCTCTTCAGACCTGTCAGACAGAGAAGTCTAAGTCTGCAGAAGTTGTTCGCTGCCTTTTGTTCAGCTATGCCCTGTCCACAGAGGTGAAGTCTATAGAGGCAGTGGGGTTGCTGAGCTGTGGTGAGCTCTGCCCAGTTCAAGCTTCCTGGCTGCTTTGTTTACCTACTCAAACCTCTGCAATGGCGAACACCCCTCCCCGAGCCAGGCTGCTGCCTCACAGTTTGATCTCAGACTGCTGCACTAGCAGTGAGCAAGGCTCCATGGGCATGGGACCCACTGAGCCAACCATGGGAGAGAATCTCCTTGTCTACTGGTTGCTAAGACCTTGGGAAAAGCACAGTATTTGGGCGGGAGTGTCCCATTTTTCCAGGTACAGTCTGTCATGGCTTTCCTTGGCTAGGAAAGGGAAATCCCCTAACACCTTGTGCTTCCTGGGTGAGGCAATGCCCTTCCCTGCTTCAGCTTGCCCTCCATGGGCTGCACCCACTATCCAACCAGTCCCAATGAGATGAACCACGTACCTTAGCTGGAAATGCAGAAATCACCTGTCTTCTGCATTGATCATGTTGGGAGCTGCAGACGAGAGCTGTTGCTATTCGGCCATCTTGGAATGGAGAGCCAGGCTTTATTACAGAATCTGCGTTTCCATAGTCCAGACTTCCTTGAAGACAGAGGCCAAAGAGAGGAACAATCTCATAATCTGGTCCCTGAGTTCTGTTTTCATGGTATAGATCATTCTACAGAACTCCTAGTATAATTTTCTCTAATAATTATCCACATTCGACTCTTTTACTGGTGCATACCTGACCAAATAAAAACTCTCCATGCCAACATTCAGGCTTGCAGGTTATTGAAAGACATCCCCAACTCCATATCTATTCAAATTCATTTTTGTTTCCACTCAATTAAGGTTTCTCTCCTCCATCTTTTTGCCACCAAATACCTCTGGACCTCTCATCATACTGCAAGACAATAGTGGCAAACATATGGCTCTGGCCAGCCACATAATCAGTCCTTGTCATGAAGAATCCATTTGTTCATTCTGCTTGTCAGCATGAATTCACAAAACTCTGACTCAGCGTCTGAGTGCTGCTTTCAGAGAGAATAACTTGAAGGCTATAAGCAGGATACAGTACAGGTCTCCACGAATCTTTCCTGAATTATGGCATTTTAAAAAAATATAAGCTTAATGATTATACCCCTTGCCTTTTTCTGTACCTAAGATAATATCTGATAGGTTTATTAATAATGCATCTGTAATTTATAAGTAGATGTACCTTTACATTGAAACTTTGATGAAGTTTTGCTCTAAAGTAACTTCTAACCACATTTGATGTAACTTCTGAGCACATGCAGAATCTCCACCACCAGTATATAAGCTCTTGACTGAAACACTGCTTTGGAATATTTTAACAGAAACTCTGAAAGACTACCCTAGATTGCAGTCCTCAGGAAGACTCTGAAGAAAATTAAATTTAATTCTTTAAAAGCAAAGTGTTTTTCTTTAGTTGACAGCACCATTCTACTCATCCAAAATCCCCTCTCCTATGTTTCATGCAAATATTTAAAGATCTAGGTCAAACCTCAGGGATTACAGGAGGCCCTCCTAGGTTTAACTCCTCCTTCCTTCTCTTCCATATGCTGTGTGATATGATTATGCCTACATTCAATTTATATTTGTATTTTTTAACTTGTTTGTATTTCCATTTCACCTGACATATGCATTATGTCTTTCTTAGATTATTAGTAACTAAAAACAGTGTAATTAGTATATTCTAATTATTTAACAATTTAATTTTTAATTATTCCATGAAGCTTAGACCACATGCATATACACAATAGGTGCTTGTCAAACACTTCTGGATTGATCATCTCAATGTCTCCAATAAGTACAGAACTAATAAATAAGCCACAAAAATATAGGCAAGGAAATAACATTTTACATGTCCCATTTTGATACAAAAATTAATAAAATCTCATGGATTGGTACTGCTTAGGAATTATTGATGTTCTTTTATTTTTCCAAAAAATAACTTTTAACACAAGCAAAATGTTTACATACTTTATTGTGTTTATTTTTATATAATTCAAATTTTTTATTTTTTAATGTTTTAGTATTTACAAACTTCTGTGGGTACATAGTAGATGCATGTATTTATGGGGTACATGGGATGTTCTGAAATAGCCATGCAATGTGAAATAAGCACATCATGAAGAATGGGGTATCTATTCCCCAGGCATTTATCATTTCAGTTACAAAGAATCTGATTTCATTCTTTACATTATTTTAAAATATAGAATTAAGTATTATTGAGTATAGTCACCCTACTCTTCTATCAAATAGTAGTTCTTATTTATTCTTTCTATTGTTGGTGCACATAAACTACACCCACCTTTCCTTGAGCCCTTCACCACCCTTCCCAGCCTCCGGTAACCATCCTTCTACTTTCTAAGTTCAATCAGTTCAATTGATTTGATTTTTAGATGTCACAAATAAATGAGAATATGTGATGTTTCTTTCTGTGCTTGGTTTATTTTGCTTAACCTAATGATCTCCAGTTTTCATCCATGTTGCTGCAAATGACTGTATGTCATTCATTTTTATGGCTAAAAAGTACTTCATTGTGTGTATATATATATATATATATATATATATATATGCCATGTTTTCTTTATCCAGTCATCTGTTGATGGACACTTAGGTTACTTCCAGATCTGGAATACTATAAACGGTGCTGCAGCAAAAATGGGAGTGCAGCTATCTCTTCAATATTCTGATTTCCTTTTTCTTGGGTATATACCCAGCAGTAGGATACTTGGATCATAGGTAGCTCTATTTTTGTTTTTTTGAGTAACCTCTAAACTTTTCTCCATAGTGGTTGTACTAATTTACATTCTCATCAGCAGTGTACCTGGGTGCCCTTTTGTACACATTCTCACCAGCATTTATTATTGCCTGTCTTTTGGATGTAAGTCATTTTAACTGGGATGAGGTAATATCTCATTGTAGTTTTGATTTTCATTTCTGTGATGATAATTGACATTGAGCACCTTTTCGTATGCCTGTTGTCCATTTGTATTTCTTCTTTTGAGAAATGTCTATTCAAAATTTTGCAAATTTTTAGATGGGATTATTAGATTTTTTCTATAGAGATGTTTGAGCTTCTTGTACATTCTGGTTATTAATCCCTTGCCAGATGAGTAGCTTGCAAATTTTTTCTCCCATTCTGTGGGTTGTCTCTTCAGTTTGTTGATTGTACTCTTTGCAGTGAAAAAGATTTTTAACTTGATGTGATACCATTTGTCCATGTTTGCTTTGGTTGCCTGTGCTTGTGGGGTATTGCTCAAGAAATCTTTGCCCAGACAAATGTCATGGAGATTTTCTCAAATGCTTTCTTGTAGTAGTTTAATAATTTGAGGTCTTAAATTTAAGTCTTTAATCTATTTTGATTTGATTTTTGCATACGGCAAGAGATAGGGGTCTAGTTTCAATCTTTTGCATATGGCTATCCAGTTTTCTGAGCACCACTTATTGTCTTTCACCCCATGTATATTCTTGGCCCTCTTGTCAAAAAGCAATTTACCATAGGAGCGTGGATTTATTTCTGGGTTCTCTGTTCTGCTCTATTGGTGTATGTGTCTGTTTTTATACCAGTGCCATGCTGTTTGGGTTACTACAGCTCTGCAGTAGAATTTGAAGTCTGGTAATGTTATTTTTGCTTAGAATAGCTTTGACTATTCTGGGTGTTTTATGGTTCTATATAAATTTTAGAATTTTTTTCTGTTTCTGTGAAGACTGTCATTGGTATTGTTACAGGAATTTCATTGAATCTGTAGCAATGCAAGGAACTGCAATGCTTTGGGCAGTGTATTTTAACAATATATATTTTTACAAAATGGATTCTTACAGTCAATGAACATGAAATATTTTTTCACTTTTTTTCTATATTCCTCTTCAATTTCCTTCATAAATATCTTATAGTTTTTATTATAGAGATCTTGTACTTTTGTTAATTCCTAGCTATTTAATTTTCTGTGTGGCTCTCATAAATGGGATTACTATATTTCTTTTTCACATTGTTTACTGTTAGCATAAAGAAATGTCACTAAATTTTACATGTTGACTTTGTATCCTGCAACTTTACTAAATTTGATTATCAGTTCTAATAGTTTTCTTGTAGTGTCTTTAGGTTTTTCCCAATATAAGATTGCATCATCTGCAAACAAGAATAATTTGACTTTTTTTTCCAACTTGGATACCTTTGATATTTTTCTTTTGTCTGATTTCTCTAGCTAGGACTTCCACTAATATGTTGACTAACTATGGTGAAAGTGGGCATCCTCATCTTGTTCCAGATCTTAGAACAAAAGCTTTCTGTCTTTTCCCATTCAGTATGTACTAGTCGTGGGTCTGTCATATATGCTTTTTATTATGTTGAGGTATGTTTCTTCTATTCCCGGTTTTTTGAGAGTCTTTATCATTCAGCATCAATTAAATGATCATATTGTTTCTATTCTTCATTCTGTTGATACAATGTATTACACTGATTGATTTGCATATGTTGAACCATTTTTGCATCTTATGAATAAATGACTTGATCATGATGGACAACATTTGTAATGTACTGTTGAATTCAGTTTGCTAGGATTTTGTTGAAGATTTTTGGATCAATGTTTATCAGTGATATTGTTCTGTAGATTTTTTTTGGTATGAATCTTTGATTGGTTCTGGTATCAAGATAATAGTGGCTTCCTAGAATGACTTCTTGGTAGGTTGTTTGTATCTAGGAATTTTTCCATTTCTTTTAGATTTTTAAATTTATTGGCATATAGTTGGTCATAGTAGTCACTAATGATCTCTTGAATTTCTGAAGTATCAATTGTAATGTTTCCTTTTTCATTTCTGATTGTATCTATTTGAATCTTGTCTCTTTTTGTTGTTTGTTCATCTGGTTAAAGGTTTGTCAATTTTGTTTAAGTTTAAAAAAACAACTTTTTGTTTCATTGATTATTTTGTAGTTTTGTAAATTTAATTTTATTTATTTCTGCCTTGATATTTACCATTTCTTTTCTTCTATTAATTTTGGGTTTGGTTTTCTCTTTTTTAGTTCTTTAAGATGTTTTGTTAGATTTTTTATTTGAAGTTTTTTCTCTTTTTTGATGGCACTTAATAGCTACAAACTTTCCTCTTAGTACTGCTTTTACTCTATCCCATAGGTTTTTGTATAATGTGATTCCATTAACATTTCCTTCAAAAATTTTTGAATTTCCTCCTTAATTTGCTCATTGACCCACTGGTCATTAGGGAGTATATTGTTTAATTTACACGTATATTTGTATAATTTTATAAATTCCTCTTGTTATTAATTTCTAGTTTTATTCCATTGTGGTCAGAGGCTTATTTTTTCAATTTTTTGACAACATTTTAAGGTTTGTTTTGGTACATAACATGTGGTCTATTCTTAGAGGAGACTTTATTAAACAAACTTATAGCACATAAGGAACACAATATGCAAACCTGAATGGGAGATGGAATTCAGTGAGCATAAGGAGCTATATATCATTAGGATTATATACATTGCTAGACAACTAATAGCAATGCTTGTGCAAAGGTATGTCCTGTGGGGATATTATCATATTTATTTTAAATTGGTCAGTATAATTATTTCTAAGCTGTTTTATAAGGAAAAATTAAGTTTTTGTCAAGACTCCAGTTACACAACGTTTAACCCTCATGTTTTTAGGGACTCTGACAATTCACAGAGAATGTTCACACTCATTATTTCACTTTTGATTCTCTCAATTACCTTCACCTATGGTAAAATCATCCCCATTTTAAAGAAGAGGAAATCAAGACTCAGAGACTTATCATCTTAGCCAAGAACATGGTGTCTGCAAGTTGTAGAGCAGAGGCTAGTACCATAACCTTTGCACCTCAAAAGCTTCTAAGTAAATTGTTCAGTTCAACATTCATGACGGTATACTGTGATACACCGTTTCATTATTTCCTCTAAACAGCAACTTTCAAAATAAACATTGAGTTAATCTTTGCAGCACCAGTTGATTAAAAAGGGGGTGAAGAAAGTTTGATTTGGTAACTTTTTGAACTTGCATGAACCCAGGTCTTGGTGAACTTTTATACTAGAACAAAGATAAGCAACAATTTGATGCCTGATTCACATTGCTCTAAATTCTGAAAGAAACACACTCCTTTATTACGGTTAAAATGAAAACTGGCTCTCTTTAGATCATCAGCTTTTTTCCCTAAGAGATGCAGGTCTCTACTCTCCTCCTCCTTCCTGTCATAAGACTCCTGCCTGTATCATTTTATAAAATGAGAGAATTACAGATAAATAGAGATAGAAGGAACCTCAGTGACCCACTCTTCTAATTCCCTACTTTATCTTTAGGAGTAAGGAATGCATATCTCAGTGAGGTGAAGTGTTACCTATGAATGAGAATAAGACATTGTTTTCAAATCCAGGTTTCCAATTCCCTGTTCAGTGACTTTTCACATCAACAAGATTTTCCATCACTGCCTAAATGAATGGACAAGATATCATTAGCATGAAGTGCTCCACAAAAAGAATCATCAACCTTGCTTGACAAGAGTTGTTTGTTTTTTTGTTTAAATTTTATTTTAAGTTCCAGGATACATGTGCAGAATGTACAGGTGTGTTACATATGGGTAAACATGTGCCATAGTGGTTTACTGCATCTATCAACCCATAACCTATGTATTAAACCCCACATGCATTAGTTTTATTCTGATACTTTCCCTCTCCCCACTGCCCCTGACAGGCTTCAGTGTGTGTTGTTCACCTTTCTGTGTCCACATGTTCACATTGTTCAGCTCCCACTTATGAGTGAGAACATGTGTGTTTGTTTTTCTGTTCCTGTGTTAGTATGCTGAGGTTAACGGCTTCCAGCTTCATGCATGTCCCTGTAAAGGACATGATCTCTTTGCTTTTTGTGGTTGCCTAGTATTCCATGATATATATATACCACATTTTATTTATCCACCCTAACATTGATGGGCATTTGGGTTGATTCCATGTTTTTGCTATTGTGAATAGTGCTGCAATAAACATATGTGTACATATATCTTTATAATAGAATGATTTATATTCCTTCAGGTATGTGCCCTGTAATGGGATTGCTGGGTCAAATAGTATTTGTGGTTGTAGCTCCTTGAGGAATTACCACACTGTCTTCCACAATAGTTGAACTAAATTACCTTCCCATCAACAGTGTATTTTTCCACAGCCTCACTAGCATCTGTTGTTTCTTGACTTGATATGAGTGGCATGAGGTGGTATCTCATTGTGGTTTTGATTTGTATTTCTCTAATGATCACCAATGTTGAACCTTTTTTCACGTTTGTTGGTTGTATAAATGTATTATTTTAGGAAGTGTCTGTTTATGTCCTTTGCCTGCTTTTTCATGGGGTTATTTTTTTTCTTGTAAATTTGTTTAACTTCCTTGTAAATTCTGGATAGTAGACCTTTGTCAGTTGAGTATATTGCAAAATTTTTCTCCCATTCTGTAGGTTGCCTTTTGCTGTGCAGAAGCTCTTTACTTTAATTAGATTCCCTTTGTCAATTTTTACTTTTGTTGCAATTGCTTTTGGTGATTTCATTATAAAATATTTCTCCATACATATGTCCTAAATGGTGTTACCTAAATTTTTTTTCTAGTGTTTTTGAAGTTTTGGGTTTTACATTTAAGTCTTTAATCCATCTTGAGTTAATTTTTGTATAGGGTGTAAAAAAGGAATCCAATTTCAATTTTCTGCATATGGCTAGCCAGTTCTCTCAGCACCATTTATTAAATATGGAATACTTTTCCCATTGCTTGCTTTCATCAGGTTTGTTGAAGATCAGATGGTTGTAGATGTGTGGTCTTATTTCTAAGATCCCTATTCTGTTACATTGGTCTATATGTCTGTTTTAGTACCAGTGCCATGCTATTTTGGTTACTATAGGCTTGTGATGTAGTTTGAAGTCAGGTAGTGTGATGCCTTCAGCTTTGTTCTTTTTGCTTAGGATTGTCTTGGTTATACAGGCTCTTTTTTGGTTCCATTTGTATTTTAAATTAGATTTTTCTAATTTTGTGAAGAATGTCAATAATAGTTTGATGGGAATAGCATTAAATCTATAAATCATTGTGAGCAGTATGAACATTTTCATGACATTGATTCTTCCTATCCGTGAAAATGAAATGTTTTTCTGTTTCTTTCTGTCTATCTTATTTCCTCGAGCAGTGGTTTGTAGTTCTCCTTGAAGAGGTACTTCACATACTCTGTTAGCTCTATTCTTAGGTATTTTATTCTCTTTGTAGTAACTGTGAATGGGAGTTCATTCATGATTTGGCTCTCTGCTTGTCTACTGTTGGTGTATGAGAATGCTTTTGATTTTTGCACATTGATTATGTATAATGAACTTTGCTGAAGTTGCTTGTCAGCTTAAGGAGATTTTGGACTGAGTCATGGAGGATTAGGTTGTTCAATTTACATGTAGTTGTGTGGTCTTGAGTACTAATTCGGTTGCACTGTGGTCTGAGAAACTGTTAGAATTTCAGTTCTTTCGCATTTGCTGAGGAGTGTTTTACTTCAATTATATGATCAATTTTAGAGTAAGTGCCATGTGACACTGAGAACAATGTATATTCTGTTATTTTGGGGTGGAGAGTTCTGTAGATACCTATCAGGCCCACTTGATCCAGAGCTCAATTCAAGTCCTAAATATCCCTGTTAACTTTCTGTCTCAATATGTCTAATATTGGCAGTGGGGAATTAAAGTCTCCCACTTTTATTGTGTGGGAATCTAAGCCTCTTTGTGGGTCTCTAAGAACTTGTTTTGTGAATCTGGTTGCTCCTGTATTGGGTGCATATATATTTAGGAAAATTATCTTTTCTTGTTTAATTAATCCATTTACGATTATGTAATGCCCTTCTTTGTCTTTTTCTCTTCGTTGGTTTAAAGTCTGTTTTGTCAGAAACTAGGACTGCAACCCCTGCTTTTTTCCTGCTTTCCATTTGCTTTGTAAATTTTTCTCCATCTTTTTATTTTGAGCCTGTATGTGTTTTTGCATGTGAGATGGGTCTCTTGAATACAGCACACCAATGAGTCTCGATTCTTTTTCCAGTTTGCCAGTCTGTGTCTTTTAATTGGGGCGTTTACCCCATTTACATTTAAGGTTAATATTGTTATGTGTGAGTTTGATCCTGTCATCATGATTCTAGCTGGTTATTTTACACACTAGTTAATGCAGTTTCTTTATAGTGTAATTGGTCTTTGTATTTCAGTGTGTTTTTGCAGTGGCTGGTACTGGTTTTTTCTTTCTATGTTTAGTGCTTCCTTCAGGAGCTCTTGCAAGGTAGGCTTGGTGGTGATGAATTCCCTCAGCATTTGCTATCTGAAGAGGATTTTATTTCTCGTTTGCTTATAAAGCTTAGTTCGACTGGATATGATATTCTGGGTTGAAAATTCTTTTATTTAAGAATGTTGCGGCCAGGCACGGTGGCTCAAGCCTATAATCCCAGCACTTTGGGAGGCCAAGACGGGCGGATCACGAGGTCAGGAGATCGAGACCATCCTGGCTAACATGGTGAAACCCCATCTCTACCAAAAAAATACAAAAAACTAGCTGGGCGAGGTGGCGGGTGCCTGTGGTCCCAGCTACTCAGGAGGCTGAGGCAGGAGAATGGCGTGAACCCGGGAGGCGGAACTTGCAGTGAGCTGAGATCCGGCCACTGCACTCCAGCCTGGGCGACAGAGCGAGACTCCGTGTCAAAAAAAAAAAAAAAAAGAATGTTGCATATTGGCCCCCACTGTCTTCTGGTTTGTAGGGTTCCTGCTGAGATGCCCACTATTAGTCTGATGGGCTTTCCTTTGTAGGTGACCTAGCCTTTCTCTCTGGCTGCACTGAACATTCTTTCCTTCATTTCAATCTTGGAGAATCTGGTAATTATGTGTCTTGGGGCTGATTTCTCATGGAGTATCTTACTGTGGTCCCCTGTATTTCCTGAATTTGAATGTTTACCTCTCTTGCTAAGTTGGGGAGGTTCTCCTGGATAATATCCTGAAATGTGTTTTTTAACTTGGTTCCATTCTCCCCATCTCTTTTACGTATTCCAATCCATTGTAGGTTCAGTCTTTTTACATAGTCCCATAGTTCTTGGAGGTTTTGTTCATTCCTTTTCATTCTTTTTTCTATAATCTTATCTGTCTGCCTTAATTCAGCAAGATAGTCTTCAAGCTCTGATATTCTTTCTTCCATTTGATCAATTCAGCTATTGATACTTGTTTTTGCATTATGAAGTTCTTGTGCTTTATTTTTTAGCTCCATCATTTATCTTCCTCTCTAAACTGGTTATTCTCATTAACAGCTCCTATAACCTTTTATTGTGCTTCTTAGCTTCTTTGCATTGGCTTAGAACATGCTCCTTTACCTCAGTAAAGTTTGTTACTACACACCTTCTAAAGCCTACTTCTCTCAGTTTGTCCATCTCAATCTCCATCCAGATCTGTGCCTTTGCTGGAGAGGTGTTTCAATCATTTGGAGAAGAGGCACTCTGGCCTTTTGAGTTTTTGCCATTTTTTCATTGATTCTTTCTCATTTTCATGTGTTTGTCTAGCTTTGATCTTTGAGGCTGTTGACCTTTGGATGAGGCTTTTGTGGGGACTTTTTTGTTGATGCTGTTGTTGTTGCTCTCTGTTTTTCTTTCAATAATTAGGTCCCTTTTCTGTAAGGCTGAAGCAGTTTGCTAGGGGTTCATTTCCTGCCATATTCCTCTGGGTCTCTCCAGCACCTGGTGATGTAACACAAGGAGGCTGGAGAATGGCAAAGATGGGTGCCTGCTCCTTCCTCTGGTATGTCTGACCTCAAGGGGCACTAACCTGATGTCAGTAGGCACACCCCTGTATAGGGTGTCTGATGACCCCCTTTGTGGGGTTCACCCAGTTGGGGTGAGTGGGAACCAGGACCTGTTTAATGAAGCACTTTGGTTGTCCCTTGGTGGAGTGGGTGTGCTGTGCTGTGGGGAAACCCACTCATCTGGGCTGATTCCTTCTCATCTCATGCAGATTCTTCAGAGCTAGGAGGGGGAAATAGTAAGTATACTGGTCTGTGGAGACCATAGCTACCACTCCTTTTAGAGACTCAGGCCCAGGGATATCAGAGCTAAGTCCCTGGCTTTAGTTGCTGGAGTTCCTGCAGGGAAGCCCTCCCTGCCCACTGAGGAGGGATGGGTCAGGGTCCAGTCAAAAAGGCAGTCTGGCTAAGATTTGCCACAGCTGGTGTGCTTCATTGTGAGGAAATACTTTTTTGGAACCAAGCCATTCAGTCTCCCCAGCTCCAGCAGGAAAAAAACATGGCCTGAGCTATGGTGATGGCTGCTGCAATTCCCCCCAAGGAGTTCAGTGTCTTAGGCAGCTAGCAGCCACAGTTATGACTGCCATGTCTTCCCCAGGGAGCTCAGTTTTCTTAGACAGTCAGTAGTTGCAGTGATGGCTGCCACCCCTCCCCTAGGGAGCTCAAATGTATTAGACAACAGGCAGCTGCAGTGATGATGGCTGCCGCTTCTTCTGGGAACTTGGTAAGGTTCCAGCTTAGGCAGGTTCCAGCTGAGTTGCTGTTGAGAATCTGTGTAGCTCTGTGGTTGAGACCCAAGGCCCTGGAAGTGTGGGATCAAAAGTGGGGTCTTCTAAACTGTGGTTTATATAGACCAATGGAAAAAGCACTGTTTCACAGGCTTGGTAGCTTGCTCACTAACCACTTCCCTTGGTTGGGAGTGGGGGTTCCCCTTGCCCCATGTAGCTCTCAGGTGGGGCAACTCACCACTCTGCTTTTTCTGGCTCTCTATGGGTCATATCAACTGCTTAGTCAATTCTGATGATAGAACCTGGATGCCTTGGTTGCAGATGCAAGATTCTCATGCTGTTTTTGTTCCTCTGGTTGGGAGCCTCTGACTGCCACTGCTTCTATTTGGACATCTTGGCTCCACCCCCTGTCAAGTTGTTTATTTTTAAATAGCAATTTCCATTGAAGAATAATATACATAGAGATTGTCATGCACATGTCTTAAATATATAGCTCAATGAATTATCACAAAGTGAATATGTCTGTTTAGCCAACCAACATGCCAAGAAAAAAAATTCCAGGACCACAGACGCTCCCTTATACTTCCTGTTAATACTTGTGATTGCATCATGAAATTTTTGTGTGTTTAGTTCAGCTCTATCAGGTCATGTTGGTTCTTTTTTTTTTTTTATAGTGGATATTTTGTCCATCAGTTTCTGTATTATTTTATTGTAATCCTTATATTCTTTGGATTGGGTTATCCTGAATCTCAATGATCTTTATTCCTATCCATACTGTAAATTCTATATGTGTCATTTCAGCCATTTCAGCCTGGTTAAGAACCCTTGCTGGGAATTAGTGTGGTTATTTGGAGAAAAAAGACAGTCTGGCTTTTTGAATTTCTGGAGTTTTTGCACTGGTTCTTTCTCATCTGTGTGGGCTGGTATTCCTTTAATTGCAGTGTAAACTGAGAACAGTCAGTAGACTTCTTTTCTGAATGTTTTAACAGGGCCAAGGCTTTGTATAGGGTCTTATTTGCAGCTGAAAATTTGGCCTTGGTTTCACAGGGGGTATTTTAGCAAAGCATTTTTGGTATTGAAGTTTTGGGCTGTGACCCCTTGGTGCAACTTAAGTGTGATGGTCAGTAAGCAGATTCTTGCTTGGCCACATGGCTTCTCTATTTCCTCATGATTGCAGCCATGCTCCCTCTCACTGCTCTGAAAGTGTGGGCTTCTCTCCCAATTGAGAGTTTGGTATGAAAGTAACAATTTTTTTGAGAAAAACATATATTCCCCCACTGACTTGCCATTAGGGAATAATTTTAAGTCTAGGTTATCTTTTATAATTTGTGATATGATTGGGAGAAATATGTTATTTTGTGGCTAAAGTAACTTTAGTGTTAACCTTGGCTAAATCTCTCCTGCAATTATTAATTCTTTCAAGACTTGCACAGACCATCTAGAAAATGCTTCAACTTTCTCACTTATCCTAAACATGCCTCTTTTTAAACAACCAGTTATTCTCTTTAGGACAAGAATTTACCCTAAAAGATCATTTCTTATATAAAATCTCTTTTCTTTTTAACCTTCTTTGCATAGCTAGGGTGTGACCAAACAATAAAAAATTCTAGCAGACTCAGTGATAGTAAAACTTTCATGCTTCCTTTTTGTTGGTAACTATTATCTCTGCTATAACGATAATAATTAAGCAAAATACTACAGCAATAGAAACTGTCTGATTTTCCAGTTAGAAGGTGCTGCAGTATATAGTCCCACTGCCAATAGTAGAGTGAGTATAGCAATTTCTGAAAGTGTGGTGTAGTAGATAAATTACATTTAAAATTTTACTCACCAAGACATAGCATTTCCCTTTGGGTGTGTATGAAGTTACAAATGCAATTCCATTAATCATTAAAAATCTCCCTGCAAGTATGTATGAAAAACTGTTTTAATACCTAGCAGTGACTCTCATGAGGAAAAGTAGAAATGACTAAATATATCTGGTAAGGTAAACATGGGACTAAGTAGGATGAGTAGCCCTTATGCATTTACTTATCTTTTATGATTTTCAGCTTGAAATCTCCTATTTCTTCACATTAATATCCAGGACATTCCTTTAGGTTGTCAGAGGTTTCTCTCTCAGCTTTCCAGGCTTTGACTTCAGTATGATGTATCCAGGAGCTGATATCTGTAACTTTTACTGTTGAAGGGATTGAAAGAAAAGCAATTCAGGGCCCTTCCTAGATTAGGCATAGGGAAGTAGAGAGGGAAGGGAGAGCTTTTACCAATACCAAATCTTCTGGGTTAAATAAAGGTGGTCCTATTTCTTGCGGTTGGGCTTCTGCTAGTTAATTTTCACAGTAAAGCCATGGGAAGAATAGTGACCCAATGAAGGTGGGTTTCATGGGACAGTTTCCCGAGGTGTCTTTTGATGATATCACTTGTCTTCTCTAACTTTCCTGAGGACTGAGGTCTCCAAGCACAATGGAGATTATCCTGTATGTCTCGTGTCTTTGAGATGCCCTGTATGACTGCTGCCTTAAATGAGGCACTGTTGTCACTTGGAGGTACTTAAGTAGACAGAATAGGGAATAATTTCATTAATTAACACTTGTATTACCTCAGAGGATTTTTCTCTGTATTATGGAAGTGCTTCTACCTAGTTAGTGGAAATATCTACCAACACCAGGAGGTATTGGATGCCTTTCATCTTTGGCATGTGGGTGAAGTCTATTTGCCAGTACTCCCCTGGGCAGTTTCCCATCCTTTGGGCTTGAGAAGGAAGGAGCCATCTGTCAAGGGAATTATTTTTAAGACAGACTTCACAACCATTAACATCCTGTTTGACTATTCTTAATAAGCTCTTTCCTGGAAACAATCTCTGGACACACTGATCAATTTTATCCTTTCCCAAGTGAAAAGCTTGGTGAAGGAGTTTAAGGATTTTCCACTGGCTAGGGGCTGGCAGGGTTGGCAAGTGGAGCTTGCCATCCTCTGATTGTAGCCATTCTGAGGACTGGAGAGTGTACCCTAATGAAGTGCCCCATTCCATTTTTTCCAGGGCAGTACTGAGGTTTAATTTATTATGAAGCCTCCCCAGATTAAAGGGTCTTGAAGTGTGCTGATGTCCTGAGGCTTCCTTGCTGCTGACTTGGCTGCCTGATCAGCTAACATGTTTCCAGTGGCTATTACATCTACTCCTTTCTTATGTCCCTTACAAGGCATCACTGTAAACTCTCGTGGAAGGAAAACTGTTAATTTCCTGTTGGTATTTTATAGAAGATCTATTGGTAGTATAAAAGTGTCCTTCCTTCCAAATGGCAGCATGAGCATGGAGAACTAAGAAAGCACACTTGATGTCAGTGTAAATGTTAACTACCTTTCTCTTGCTTAATTCAAATGCTCTTGTGAGGGCTATCAGTTCAACTAGTTGAGTGCTTAGGCATGAAGCAAGAGATGCACTTTCATAATTCAGAGTGATTGTTGCGTATCCCACCCTATGAACTCCATGCTCCACAAAGGAGTTTCCATCCATAAAGAAGGTCCAGTCTGGATTTTCTAGGAAAGTTTCTCTGAGATCCTCCCTGGCTGCATAGGTCTGTACCACAACTTGTTCAAGTCATGCTCAGGTTCCCCTGTTCCCTCAGGGAGAAAAGTGGCTGGGTTTAGGCAAGAGCAAGTTTTTACCTGGATGGTGGAACTCTCTAACAAGACAGCTTGATATTTAAGGAGCTGGCTATCTGTTAGCCAAAGGTTCCCCTGGAGGACAGTAATCCTGCCACATTATGTGGGGTGTAAACAGTGAAATCCTTTCCCAGGGTTAATTTGGAGGCTTCTGGGACCAGTAGGGCCACCATGGCAATATCTCAGAGGCATGCTGGCTATCCTTTAGCCACCAAATTAAATTCCTCACTCAGATAAACCTCTGGCTGTTGAGCTGGTCCTCAGGCATGCATTAAAACTCCCAGGGTCATTCCCTTCCTTTCTGATATATACAGAATGAAGGCCCTATGAAAAGACTGAGGACAGGTGCCTTAAGCAAGCCTTGTTGTAACTGATTAAAGGCCTTTTGAGCTTTGGGTTCCCAGTTTAAGAGATGAGTTTTAGCCACTTAAGTTTCTTTTATGAGGTGATATAGAGGACAAGCTATCTCACCATACGCAGGTATCAATAGCCTGCAAAATCCTATAATGCCCAAAAATCTTCTTAATTGCTTTAGGGTTTTGAGGAGGGAAAAGGAATAAATAAGGCTTAATCCTTTCTTCCCCTAATGCTCTGGTCCCTTCAGACAGCACTACACACAAGTACTTCACTGAGATTTTTCAAAGCTGGGCCTTAGATTTTGAAATGTTATATCCTCTGTCAGCTAATAAATTAAGAAGAACTTCAGTGATTTTTCTTAGAAGCTTCCTCAGTTGGGGCACAGAGCAGTGTATCATCTACATGTTGCAAGACCCTGAACTGAGGATGGAAAACCTCAGAGAGGTCTTTTGATGGAGCCTGTCCAAACAAAAGAGGATCATCTCAAAATACCTAAGCAGCACTGTCCATGTTAACTGGGCAATTTGGTCAGAGGGATCTTCAAAGACAAGCAGGTATTGAGTCAGGATGTGATGGTATACAGAAAAAGGCCTTCTTTAAATCTAGGACTGGAAATCATTTAGTTCCCTCAAGTATTTGGGTCAGCACGGTATAGGGATCAGGTACTACTGGATAAATTGGGACTACCGCCTCATGAATGAGGCAGAGGCCTGAAGTAGTCTCCATTCCCCATTGGGATTTTGCCTTCCTAATATTGGGGTGTGGCAGGGACATTACAGTGTTTGAAAAGGTCCTGTATCTTAAGGTTATTAATAATGGCTTCTAGCCCTTTCCTAGCCTCTGGCTTTAGGGGGTATTATCTTTGGTTGGGAAAATAAGTGGGATCCTTAAGATGGATCTGGACTGACCTCATGGTTACTGCTCAACCTACTCTTCCTTGGGTTGCTCACACTTCTGGATTGATATTAGCTTCCACCAGGGGGAGACAAAGAGTTTGTTCTGGAGCTGTTAAGGGTGCTGGCGCCCATGTGAACCAAAATGTCTCTACTTAATAAAGGAGTGGGACTTTCAGGTCTGATTGAAAAGTCATGTGTAAATAATAGGTTCCTCCCAAGTGCAACTAAGGGGTTGAGAAAAAATATAGATTAGAGTTTTTTCTGAGATGCCCCTCACAGTTATGGGAAGATGGGAAGCCTGGATTAGAAAGGAGAAGAGAGAGGCTTGCTCTAGTGTTCAGAAGGAGGTGTACCTTTCTTCCCTCAATTTCCAGAATCACCTGGGGCTCCTGTGCTGTAGCGGCAGTTTGAGCTCCTGGAGCCAGAAGTTTGAGCCTCAGGACACATCAGCCCAGTGAGACTGGTTCTGAACCCAGCCACCTTTATCTCAAGGGACAATCCAATTTCCAATGATCCCTGTCACATTCTGGACAGGGTCATGGTGGTTTCTTCTTGCTGCCTGGGCACTCCTTAAGGTGCCCTGACTTGCTGCACTGATAGCCACTAATGGATGCACCTCAAGGATCCTGGACTTTGAAAGTTTCCAAAGCAGTTACTAGAGCCTCTTTTCTTCTCTTTCACTTCTTCTCTTTCTCTTCTTCTCTTTCTCCTGGACCTCCTCCTGGTCCCTATAACAAAAAACGATAGTGACTACCCTCAGGAGGTTCTTCAAGGTGCTATCTGATCCTATAACCTGCCTCTGTAGTTTCCTTCTAATATCAGGAGCTTCCTGTATAATAAACTTGTCCTTTAGGATGAACTGTGCATCAACTGAATTGGGGGTTAAGGAGGTGTGTTTTATTAGTGCCTCTCTGTCTTTCCATAAAGGCTGTGGGATTGTCATCTGGCTTTTGGTCTATCATGGACAGTTCAGAGTAATTAAGATCTTTGGTCCTAATTCTTTGTAGGCCCTCCAATATGCACATTAGAAACTGTTTTCTTTTTCATTCATCTGTGGTGTCACTGAAGTTCCAATTAGGGTTGTCAAGACGTATTGCCTCTCTTCTTATTGGGAATGGTTTTTCCCCTATTTCTTCACCTTTCCTATTCTCTCTTTTCCTTTTTGGCCTACTATAGAAGACATACTGCTAATCTCCTAATTTCTCTGCTGCCTGCAGAGCTTCCTGCTTTTCGCTGTGGTTAGAGTTTGGCTTAGGAGCAGCACAACATCCCTCCGTGAGAGGTCAAACACCTAAGTTTTGGAAAGCTTCTATATACCTAACAGTGTCACAAAAAAATCTGCCTAAGTCTCCCTTTATTTGCCTAAGGTCCTGCAATAAGAAGGCAGCTTGAACCCTTGTGGCATCACCTCTTCTGGGCATTTCCTGTAGGCATAAGTGTGAAGGTGAGGAAATAGGGAATTTTGAAGGTGGTGGGGGTAGAGGAGCTGGTGGTGCAGTATGAGGTTGCCCCAGGTAAGGTGGTTGGAAGGGTTGTAACACCCAATGGCTGCCTCAGATGATTTATCCATGATATGGTTTGGCTGTGTCCCCACCCAAATTTCATCTTGAATTCCCAGGTGTTATGAGAGGGACCTGGTGAAAGGTAATTGAATCATAGGGTCAGGTGTTTCCTGTGCTGTTCTTGTGATGGTGAATAAGTCTCATGAGATCTGATGGTTTTAAAAATGGGAGTTTCCCTGCACAAGCCTTTTTGGCCTGTTGCTCCTCCTAGCCTTCTTCCATGATTATGAGGCCTCCCCAGCCACGTGGAACTGTAATTCCATTAAAGCCTCTTTTTCTTCCCAGTCTCAACTATGTCTTTATCAGCAGTGTGAAAACGAACTAATTCGGTAAATTGGTACCAGTAGAGTGGGGCACTATAGAAAATATACCCCAAAATGTGAAAGCAACTTTGAAACTGGGTAACAAGCAGAGGCTGGAACAGTTTGGAGGACTCAGAAGAAGATAGGAAAATGTGGGAAAGTTTGAAACCTTCCAGAGACTTGTTGAAAGGCTTTAACAAAAATGCTGATAAGGATATGAACAGTAAGGTCCAGGCTGAGGTAGTCTCAGATGGAGATAAACTTGTTGGGAACTGGAACAAAGGTGACTCTTGTTATGTTTTAGCAAAGAGACTGGCATCTTTTTGCCACTACCTTAGATATTTATGAAATTTTGAACTTGAGAGAGAGAATTTAAGTTACATGGCAGAAGAAATTTCTAAGCAGCAAAGCATTCAAGAGGTGACTTGGGTGCTATTAAAGGCATTCAGTTTTAAAAGGGAAACAGAACATAAAACTTCAGAAAATTTGCAGCCTGACAATGCAATAGAAAAGAAAATCCCATTTTCTGAGGAGAAATCCAATCCAGCTGCATAAATTTGCATAAGTAATGAGGAGCAAAAAGTTAATCCCCAAGACAATGGGGAAAATGTCTCTAGGGCATTTCAGAGGTCTTCACGGCAGCGCTTCTCAATGCAAGTCCAGAGTCCCAGAAAGAAAAAGTGGTTTTTTGGGCTGGGCTTCAGGTCCCCATGCTGTGTTCAGCTTAGGGACTGGTGCCCTGTCTCCTGGCCACTCCAGCCATGACTGAATGGGGCCAATAAAGAGCTCAAGCTGTGACATCAGAGTGTAAACCTCAAGCCTTGTCAGCTTCTACATTGTGTTGAGCCTGCCAGTATATACAGAAGTCAAGAACCGGGGTTTGGGAACCTCCACCTAAATTTCAGAAAATGTATGGAAATGCTTGGATGTCCAGGCAGAATTTTGCTGCAGAGATGGAGCTATCATGGAGAACCTCTGCTAGGGCAGTGCAGAAGAATAATGTAGGGTTGGAGCCCACACACAGAATCCCTACTGGGGCACTGCCTAGTGGAGCTGTGAGAAGAGGTCCACTTTCCTCCAGACTCTAGAGTGGTAGATCCACCAAGAGCTTGCACCGTGCACCTGGAAAATTCACAATCACTCAACTTCAGCCCATTAAAACAGCCAGAAAGGAGACTTTACTCTGCAAAGCCACATGGGTGAATTTGACCATTGTGAACCCACATCTTGCATCAGTGTGACCTGGATGTGAGACATGGAGTCAAAGGAGATCATTTTGGAGCTTTCAGATTTGACTGCCCCACTGGATTTCAGACTTCCATGGGGACTGAAGCCCATTTTTTTTGGCCAGTGTTTCCTATTTGGAATGACTGTATTTATGCAATGCCTGTACCCCCATTGTATCTAGGAGGTAAGTAACTTGCTTTCAATTTTACAGGCTCATAGGCAGGAGGGACTTGCCTTGTTTTGGATGAGACTTCAGACTTTGGACTATGTACTTTTGAGTTAATGTTAAAATGAGTTAAGACTCTGGGAGACTGCTGGGAAGGCATCATTGGTTTTGAAATGTTAGGACATGAGATTTGGGAGGGACCAGCGGTGAAATTATATGGTTTGGCTGTGTCCCCACCCAAATCTCATCTTGAATTCCCACATATTGTGGGAGGGACCTGGTGAGAGGTAATTGAATCACAGGGGCAGGTCTTTCCCGTGCTGTTCTTGTGATAGTGATTAAGGGTCATAAGATCTGATAGTTTTAAAAAGAGGAATTTCCATGCATAACTTCTTCTCTTTGCCTGACACCATCCATGTAAGATGTGACTTGCTCCTCCTTGCCTTCCACCAGGATTGTGAGGTCTCCCAAGCCACATGAAGTTGTGAGTCCAATTAAACCTCTTTCTTTTGTAAATTGCCTAATCTTGGGTATGTCTTTATCAGCAGTGTGAAAACAGACTGATACACCCTGGAAGTTGCTTTTCTAGTCTTGGGGAATCATTCCCTTTGGGCCTTCCTGATATGATTGCTAGAAGGACTGGGTGAATTGTGCAATACTTGCAAAGGTCTGGGTTTTCTCACAGGGCAAAGAAATCCTGTATATAATGGACCTTGGGCCATTTTCCCTCCCACCTGGAGAAAATATCTAATTGTTGGATAATATTTAAATTAAAGGTCCTTTCCACAGGTCAGGCTGTTTCAAATGGGTAAGAAGGCCATACCTTTGTGGAAAAAAAAAAAAAGCCACTTTTCTTCATATCTCAGGGTAAAAGGAGTCCCAGTGTTTTGCAATGTACTCCAGAGGAGTACAGGCCAAAGATGATCTGTTACTCATCTAGAAATGAAAGCATGAAAAAGATGTCCCTTTATTCTCCTTCCTATTGGTGTGACCCAGGGTGGAGGGGAAGACAGTGGTAGCATGTCCCACCTACTGCTTTTCCTCCTTGGCTCCTGGGTCCCAGCACCTTGTTTTAAAGTGCTGCCCATGGCTGCATGCTTGCAACCCTGCAGCCATTTAAAAATACAGGACCAGAGGAACTAAGCAGTTAAGATTAGTCATGCTTACCCATGTGACTCTAGTCCTCTGATTGATTGTGATTTCCTAGACTTATGTGGCCTGTGTGGCTCCCAGAAAGATGGATCTCAGGAAAAATTATAATATTTGCATTTGAGCAAGGCTCCTTTAATGGATAGTGCATGCTAGATTGAACTCTATATCCTGCTATTATGGCCCATGCTAAACCGTTTACCCTTAGAGAATGGTTCCAATTAACTTCCGAACTTAAAATCCCCTTACTATTTAAGTACCTTTCTAATTGGAGGCAGAATAGGTGCCTTAAAAGAACATAGGGACAAAATGACAGTTTTCTAGCTGATGGGACAGTATCAAAACTAAAACTTGTCTTTGGAGGACATTTTAGTCCTAATTGTTGATGGCAGAGTTTTCCTGTTCAAAGAAGCAGCATGAAGCCTGGTCTCTTGTTGAGGGGCACAAAAAGTGACAAGAATTGGGAGGCTAGAGTGTTTCAGCAGAGGACCAACAATGTGCCTCATGGAGAGAATTCCCATTCCACTAGCTGGCACTGTTGACCTTGAAATGCCATGTGATCTCTAAGAGAACAGAGTGACCTTGACATGTCATGTGTTCTATATACCAAGGGCAGAGAGTGAACTTCAAATGCCATGTGCTTTCCAGACAAGAGTAGAAAGTTACCTGGAAATGTCATATGCTCTCCAGACCAAGGGCAGAGAGTGACCTCACTGTGATGAGGGACCCCCTGTTCCTAGAAAATTACGATGGCATTCCCTTGAGCTATGCCCTCAGTTACTATGACATTTCCTCATCTTACTTAACAGGATTACTTTCCCGAACTGTAAAATTCCTGTGGCATTGCATACAGAGAGAGGATGTGAGACATGGTGGTTGCAGACAGGAATGGAGGAAATTATAATATGAAAGCTGGAGATCCTGTTGCTGACACTCTCAGGAAGTCAGAGGATGGGGTCATTCCAAATCATTTGGATAACACCAGGGAGTAGCTTCAGCCAGAAATCCTCAGTTGCTTCAGGACTTTTTCCAGATCCATGCGATTGCTAGGTCCTCTGTGAAAGAAAACTGGTTCAAACATGGTCAATATGCCTAGCAACATGTGGGTACTGGGGGATTCTAAATGTTTTCCCCAGCAAGCCTCTCCCCCAATTCTTGTAAAGCTGGCAGCCATGTAATTATTTTGAAATGGCTGAAGGGAGCCCAGTATTTGGTATGATTTGATTCTAAAATGGAGGATGAGAGCCTTGAAATGAAAGGACAGAGTTAAGGTTCGCTCCTGTATTCAACATTTCAATGAAAGTACCTTGGGATCCTAGACGAGTCCCCAATATGAAGCTTCATTGTTGTCTAAGGTAAATACTTGAGGTTCATCGTCTTGCAACAATAAGTCTAAGGTCATGGACACACACAAGGAGTCAGTTTAGGAGTAGAAGTTTTATTTCCAAAAGAAAGAGAAAGGAGAATGGCTCTCTCTCTTGTGAGAGAGAGGGGCATCCAAATAAGAATTCTGCCCTATGGCAGAGTGAACCAGACTTTATAGACAGGCTTAAGAAAGCAGTGTCTAATTTACATAGGGCCCACAGATTTGTTGGACCAGATGTGAAGTTTACATAGTGCATGGGGAAGCTGGCCATCCCATCCTAATCTTCTTACTATGCAAATGGGATCTTTGCTTGACTAATGCCATATTCCCTGCTCCTTACTGTACATATGGCTGGCAAAGAGAAGGGAAGATGGAGCTGACATTTTGAACAGGCCCAGTCCCAGGTAGCTTTATCTTATTGGCACAACTGATGGCATTCACTAGTGCAAGCTTCCAGCTTCTTTCTCTATGTCTGCAAGTCCATTTTACAGTCTGCTATTTGTTGGAAAACAAAAGTATTTGGGGGCTGCTTTTCATTAAAAGGAAAACCATACTGAGGACTGCTGTGCTCTGTCTGCCTAAATAATTTTTTGACTCATATATCACTCACATATGTTGTATCTTGGAGAAGTTTCCATATGCGTTAAAAAAAAAAATGTATCTTGTCACTTGTGTGGAGTGCTTTGCATGTGTTTGTTAGGTTCCAACTGATTATAGTATTGTTCAAGTACTGTATTTTCTTATTGAAGTCCTGTCTGGTTTTCTTTTCTTCACCATTAAATAATATTTTATCTTTACTGTATAAAGTATTATAGACTGGCAGTTATTTCCTTTTAGCATTTAGATTGTATCCCTCTATCATCTTCTGAATTTCATTGCTTTTATTTAGAAGTTAGCAATACTATTGCTACTTTGAAAGGTAATGCTTTTTGTTCTCTTTCAGTTTTTAGGACCTTTCTTTAATATTAATTTATAGTCTTTTTACTATTTTCTCCCTAAACATGTTTTCTTATATCTTGTTTCAGACTCGTAGTTCTCCTCCAATATGTAACTCAATATCTTTAGTCTGCTCTGAAAAATTACAGGTGCTTATCTGTTCAATAGCTGCTTCTCCATTCTATCTAATCTCTCCGTGGGAAGCCTAATTTCACCCTAAGCTGTATAAACTTCATTGCCTTTTCTCTGTATTTTTTCTTAGGACGGTATGTTGTTTCTCATATATTTTCCAATTTATGAGTTAAGTAGCTATGAAATATCTGGTGATAAACCCATTCATTAAGCAATTCACTATAATTAGTGTATTCTTAGTTGCAAAATTTTCATTTAATATTTTAAAATATGTTATATTGTTATGCTATTATTTACCTTTGAATTTATTTCTTTTTTTTATTATTATTATACTTTATGTTCTAGGGTACATGTGCATAACGTGCAGGTTTGTTACATATGTATACTTGTGCCACGTTGGTGTGCTGCACCCATCAACTCGTCAGCACCCATCAATTCGTCATTTATATCAGGTATAACTCCCAATGCACTCC
>NW_012119933.1:657258-657772 GCF_000951035.1 Colobus angolensis palliatus | reverse complement strand
AGGTTGTTCAGTTTCCATGTAGTTGAGCGGTTTTGATTGAGTTCCTTAGTCCTGAGTTCTAGTTTGATTGCACTGTGGTCTGAGAGACACTTTGCTATAATTTCTGTTCTTTTACATTTGCTGAGGAGTGCTTTACTTCCAGTTATGTGGTCAATTTTAGAATAAGTGCCACATGGCACGGAAAAGGAGCAGGTTGTTCAGTTTCCATGTAGTTGAGCGGTTTTGATTGAGTTTCTTAGTCCTGAGTTCTAGTTTGATTGCACTGTGGTCTGAGAGACAGTTTGCTATAATTTCTGTTCTTTGACATTTGCTGAGGAGTGCTTTACTTCCAATTATGTGGTCAATTTTGGAATAAGTGCGATGTGGTGATGAAAAGAATGTATATTCTACAGATTTGGGGTGGAGAGTTCTATAGATGTCTCTTAGGTCTGCTTGGTGGAGAGATGAGTTCAATTCCTGGATATCCTTGTTAACTTTCTGTCTCGTTGATCTGTCTAATGTTGACAGTGGAGTG
>NW_012119933.1:649375-652003 GCF_000951035.1 Colobus angolensis palliatus | reverse complement strand
ATGCCTTGCCCTGCTTCAGCTCTCGCTGGTCGGGCTGCAGCAGCTGACCAGCACCGAATGTCCAGCACTCCCTAGTGAGATGACCCCAGTACCTCAGTTGAAAATGCAGAAATCACCGGTCTTCTGTGTCTCTCGTGCTGGGAGTTGGAGACTGGAGCTGTTCCTATTCCACCATCTTGCTCCGCCCCTACTCGATTTCTGCATTTTCAATTGAGGTACCGGGTTCATCTCACTGGGGAGCACTGGACACTTGGTGTTGGTCAGCTGGTGCAGCCCGACCAGCGAGAGCTGAAGCAGGGCAAGGCATCGCCTCACCTGGGAAGTGCAAGGGGGAAGGGAATCCCTTTTCCTAGCCTAGGGAAACTGAGACACACAATACCTGGAAAATCACATAAACCCCACCCTAAAACTGCACTTTACCAAAGGTCTTAGCAAATGGCACACCAGGAGATTATATCCCAAACCTGGTCAGGAGGGTCCCATGCCCACAGAGCCTCCCTCATTGCTAGCACAGCAGTTTTAGATCTAACTGCAAGGCAGCAACAAGGCTGGGGGAGGGGCGCTGCCATTGCTGAGGCTTAAGTAGGTAAACAAAGCCACCAGAAAGCTTGAACTGGGTGGAGCCTATAGCAGCTCAAGGAAGCCTACCTGTCTCTGTCACCTGCACTTCTGGGGACACGGAATAGCTAAACAAAAAGCAGCAGAAACCTCTGCAGATGTAAATGACCTTGTCTGACAGCTTTGAAGAGAGCAGTGGATCTCCCAACACGGAGGTTGAGATCTAAGAACAGACAGACTGCCTGCTCAACTGGATCCCTGACCCCTGAGTAGCCTAACTGGGAAACATCCTCCACTAGGTGCAGACCAACACGCCACACATCACATGGTGGGGTACACCCCTGAGACGAAGCTTTCAGAGCAAGAATCAGACAGGAACCCTCTCTGTTCAGCAATATTCTACCTTCTGCAGCCTCCGCTGCTGACACCCAGGCAAACAGGGTCTGGAGTGGACCTCAAGCAATCTCCAACAGACCTACAGTTGAGGGTCCTGATTGTTAGAAGGAAAACTAACAAACAGGAAGGACACCCACACCAAAACCCCATCAGTACGTCACCATCATCAAAACCAAAGGTAGATAAAACCACAAAGGTGGGGAAAAAGCAGGGCAGAAAAGCTGGAAATTCAAAAAATAAGAGCGCATCTTCCCCTCCAAAGGAACACAGCTCATCACCAGCAGCAGATCAAAGCTGGACAGAGAATGACTTTGACTAGTTGAGAGAAGAAGGCTTCAGTTCATCAAACTTCTCAGAGCTAAAGGAGGAACTATGTATCCAGTGCAAAGAATCTAAAAATTTTGAAAAAAAAATGGAAGAATGGATAACTAGAATAATCAATGCAGAGAAGGCCATAAAGGAACTGACAGAGATAAAAACCATGACACAAGAAATACGTGACAAATGCACAAGCTTCAGTAACCAACTCAATCAATTGGAAGAAAGAGTATCAGTGATTGAAGATCAAATGAATGAAATGAAGTGAGATGAGAAGTCTACAGAAAAAAGAGGAAAAAGAAAAGAACAAAGCATTCAAGAAGTATGGGATTGTGTGAGAAGACCAAATCTACGTCTGATTGGGCTGCCTGAAAGTGAGGGGGAAAATGGAACCAAGTTGGAAAACACTCTTCAGGATATCATCCAGAAGAGCTTCCCCAACCTAGTAAAGCAGGCCAACATTCAAATTCAGGAAATACAGAGAACGCTACAAAGATATTCCTTGTGTAGAGCAACTCCAAGACACATAATTGTCAGATTCACCAAAGTTGAAATGAAGGAAAAATCTTAAGCACAGCCAAAGAGAAAGGTCAGGTTACCCATAAAGGGAAGCCCATCAGACTAACAGCAGATCTCTCAGCAGAAACTCTACAAGCCAGAAGAGAGTGGGGCCAATATTCAACATTCTTAAAGGAAAGAATTTTCAACATAGACTTTCATATCCAGCCAAATTAAGTTTCATAAGTGAATGAGAAATAAAATCCTTTACAGACAAGCAAATGCTTAGAGATTTTGTCACCACCAGGCCTGCCCTACAAGAGATATTAAAGGAAGCACTAAACATGGAAAGGAACAACCGGTACCAGCCATTGCAAAAACATGCCAAATTGTAAAGACCATCGATACTAGGAAGAAACTGCATCAACCAACGAGCAAAATAACCAGCTATTATCACAATGACAGGATCAAGTTCATACATAACAATATTAACCTTAAATGTGAATGGAGTAAATGGTCCAATTAAAAGATACAGACTGGCAAATTGGATAAAGCATCAAAACCCATCAGTTTGCTGTATTTGGGAGACTCATCTCACGTGCAGAGACACACATAGGCTCAAAATAAAGGGATGGAGGAAGATCTACCAAGCAAATGGAAAACAAAAAAAAAGCTGGGGTTGCAATCCTAGTTTCTGATAAAACAGACTTTAAACCATCAAAGATCAAAAGAGACAAGGCCATTACATAATAGGAAACAGATCAATTCAACAGGAAAAGCTAACTATCCTAAATATATATGCACCCAATACAGGAGCACCCAGATTCATAAAGCAAGTCCTTAGAGACTTACAAAGAG
>NW_012119933.1:643845-647620 GCF_000951035.1 Colobus angolensis palliatus | reverse complement strand
AGGACACAAAATTAATGTGCAAAAATCACAAGCATTCTTATACACCAGTAACAGACAAACAGAGAGCCAAATCATGAATCAACTCCCATTCACAATCTAAGCTGACCTGATTGGCTATTTGTGAATATTTTCTTAAGAAAAGGAAGGGAGATGTGAGTTACAGTGGTGGGCCATGCAGTTTCAAAGGGAGGAATGTGTGCAGAGTGGATAACTAAGAGAACAGATGTGAGTTATTGATTAGAGGCGATGGGAAAATTGTTTACAGCAACTAGTGGCAAGGAGGCATGGAGAACAAGAAAGTTGAGTTTGAGACCTAAGAACAAGGAAGTTAGCAGGTTAAACCTTTGAAGAGAAAATTATTGTATCATGCAAGGAATATGGGGGCTTCCTTTTATATAGCCCATGGGGGGAGTAACACAGAAGCAGAGACTACACATTAGAGATACAAACTCCTTCTCTCCTTTGTTCATTGTACTCTTGTGATTTTGATTGATGCAGGCAGCACTCTTCCGAAGAAGTAAATTGCCTTGCTGAGAAAACTTTGCCTGAGTGCTTATTTCACTTTGTGGCACCAAGCATTTATCTCCAACATTTCTCTTACATGAAACTTAAGTCTATAACCGCTTTCCAGTTGAAACCTCCATTCTAGAGTAAACACTTATTTGCCCTGAACTTGCTTATTTCTTCATTTCTTTTGGACGAACTGATGTCATGTTCTTCTATCTGTCTACATTGTAAAATCGTATCTGGGTGTCCAACAGACACATCTATATAAAGGCATCTCTTTAAAACTTGGTATCTGGGGACATATATTGCTTAGTTATGGGGTTATATGACTCACTCATTGCAGAAAACTAAAAGAAAATTAGGCATACTTACCATGCTTATGGATTTGCTAATGTTCTTAGTATGTAACTGTAGAATATTTCCAACAATGAGGAGAGGAGTTGGGCCAGGTGGGAGCTTCCCTTTGGCATAGCTTTCATTCCACAGAGAAAGAAGAATCAGACAAGAAAGACAAATCGCCAGGATGACATAGAAATCCATTGATGTGTTCTGTGAAAATGCAGACGAAAGTTAAGTATGTAAAGATTTTGTAAACACAAGTGCAAGCTTTTCACCAGTTATGAACTGAGACTTTGAACTTTAGATGATTGATTTTTTTAATCTTTAGTATACCTTGAACTGATAGTAGAAGTAAAAACAAAACTTTAGTTTAATATTGATTAGTTCTTAAGTTTCACCTAAAATTGTAACTAAATGATGACTCTCACTTTTTACAAGCAAGAAATAATAAAATCAAAATTAATAGAAAGAAGAAAATAATAAACCACAGCTCATAAATAAATGCAATAGAGACTGAGAAGTAATTCAAAACATAAAAAAAGTTGGTATTTGAAAAGCAGAAAAAAGTCAATGAACTTTTAGCTAGAATACCTAAGTAAAAGTGAGAAGACATAAATAAATAAAATCAGAGATAGCAAAGAGACATTTCAGATGATATTAAAAAATACAAAGGATCATAAGAAGCTGTTATTAACAACTATATGTCACCAAATTGAATAACAGAATAAATGGAAAAATTTCTGGAGGAATACAACTTTCTAATATTAAACTATGAGGAAATAGAAAATACAACAGATAAATATGTAAAGAGAAAATTAAATCAGTACAAAAAGGTAGTCATCAAAAGGAAGCCCAGGACATGATAGCTTAACTACAGAATTCTGCCAAACATTTAAGGAAGAACTAATACAAACCCTTCCCAAATTATTCCAGAAATTAAAAGAAAAAAATATGTTCAAACTAATTTTGCAAGGTTAGCATATTCTGATTCCAAAACCAAACAAGAACATACACATATGCCCAAACTACAGACCAATATATCTAATAAACATAGATGTAAAAATTCTCAAAAGATACTAGCAAATCAAATTCAATAGCACACTGAAAAGATGATTCACTGTGATCAAGTTGAATTCATACCAGAGACGCCATGATGGCTTATCATAGAAAAAAATAAATATGATATAGCATATTTAGAAAAAGAAAGACAAAAACCACACAATCATGTCAATACATGCAGAAAAAAATTGACAAAATTCAATATTCTGTCATTATAAAAACTCTCAACAAGTTAGGTTTATACCTCAACACAATAAAAGCCATATATCACAAGCCAACAGTTGACATCATACTATATGAAGAAAACCTGGAAGCCTTTCCTCTAGTATCAGGAGGAAGACAAGGATCCTCATGTTCACCACTTATATAAAACGTGGTACTGGAAGTTCTAGACAGAGCAATTAGGCAAGAAAAACTTACAAAAGTCACCTATATTGGAAAGGAGAAATGCAAATTGTTCCTGTTTGCAGAAGACATAATATTATATATAGAAACTCCTAAAGATTCTACCAAAACAGTGTTGAAATACATAAAAACATTCAGCAGAAATGCAAGATAAACAATCAATATACCAAAATCAGTACTGCTTCTATATGCTAATACTGAGTTATCTAAAAAAGAAATCAAGAAAAAATTTCATGTACAATAAACTCAAATAAGATACATACCAGTAAACTTAAACAAGGAGGAGAAAGATATCTACATTAAAAACTATAAAACATTGATGAAAGAAACTGAAGAGAAGGCAAATAAATGACAAAAATATCCCACGTTTATAGACTGGAAGAATTAATATTGTTAAATGACCATAACACCCAATCTGATCTGTGGATGTAATACAATCCTTGTCAAAATACTAATTACATTATTCACAGAGATAAAACAATCCTAAGGTTTATGTAGAATCAAAAAATATGCCAAATAGCCAAAACAATCTTACCAAAAAAGATCAAAGCTAGAGGCACCATGCTATCTGACCTCAAAATATACTACAAGGTTACAGTAAACAAAACAGCATAATAGTGGCATAAAAACATGTGAATAGATCAATGAAACAAAACAGAGTGCCCAGAAATAAATTTACATATCTACGGACAACTGATTTTAGACAAAAATTCCAAGAGCAGACATTGAGGAAAAAAACCAGCCTCTTTAGGAAGTGATGGGAAAGTTGGATATATACATGCAAAAGAATGTGTCTAGATCCTTTATTTATCATATGCAAAAATCCACCCAAAATGGATTAAATAATTGAATGTAAAAACTAAAAAAAACAAAACATAAGAGAACAACTCACAAGGTGTGCAAGAATTTTTTTGTAATTATACTTTAGGTTCTAGAGTACAAGTACACAATGTGCAGGTTTGTTACATAGGTATAGATGTGCCATGTTGGTTTGCTGCACCCATCAACTCGTCATTTACATTAGGTATTTCTCATAATGATATCCCTCCCCCAGTCTCCCACTCCCTGACAGGCCCCAGTGTGTGATGTTCCCCCCGCTGTGTCCATGTGTTCTCATTGTTCAGTTCCCACCTATGAGTGAGAACATGTGGTGTTTGGTTTTCATCCTTTTGATGCTTTGTTTAGAATGATGGTTTCCAGCTTCATCCATATCTCCGCAAAGGACATGAACTCAAACGTTTTTATGGCTGCATAGTATTCCAAGATGTTTATGTGCCACATTCTCTTAATCCAGCATATCACTGATGGACATTTGGGTTGGTTCCAAGTGTTTGCTATTGTGAATAGTGCCTCATTAAACATACGTGTGCCCAGTTAGAATGGCAATCATTAAAAAGTCAGGAAACAACAGGTGCTGGAGAGGATGTGGAGAAATAGGAACAATTTTACACTGTTGGTGGGATTG
>NW_012119933.1:637224-643410 GCF_000951035.1 Colobus angolensis palliatus | reverse complement strand
TGATGTAAATGACGAATTGATGGGTGCTGATGAGTTGATGGGTGCAGCACACCAACATGGCACAAGTATACATATGTAACAAACCTGCACATTGTGCACATGTACCCTAGAACGTAAAGTATAATAATAAAAAATAAATAAATACCAAAAAATAAAAAAACATACGTGTGCATGTTTCTTCATATTAGCATGATTTATAATCCTTTGGGTATATACCCAGTAATAGGATCACTGGGTCAACTGATATTTCTAGTTCTAGATCCTTAAGGAATCACCACACTGTCTTCCAGAATGGTTGAACTAATATACACTCCCACCAGCAGTGTAAAAGCACTCCTATTTCTTCACATCCTCTCCAGCATCTGTTGTTCCCTAACTTTTTAATGATCATCATTTTAACTGGCATGAGATGGTATCTCACTGTGGTTTGATTTGCATTTCTCAGATGACCAGTTATGATGAGCGTTTTTGCATGTCTGTTGGCTGCATAAATGTCATCTTTTGAGAAATATCTGTTCATATCCTTTGCTCACTTTTTGATGGGGTCGTTTTTCTCTTGTAAATTTGTTTAAGTTCTTTGTAGATTCTGGATGTTAGCCTTTGGTCAGATGGGTAGATTGCAAAACTTTTCTCCCATTTTTAGGTTGCCTGTTTACTCTGATGATAGTTTCTTTTGCTGTGCAGAATCTCTTTAGTTTAATAAGATCCCATTTGTCTATTTTGGTGGTTGTTGCCATTGCTTTTGGTGTTTTAGTCATAAAGTCTTTGCCCAAGCTTATGTCCTGAATGGTATTACCTAGGTTTTCTTCTAGGGTTTTTATGGTGTTAGGTCTTCAATTTAAGTCTTTAATCCATCTTAAGTTAATTATTGTATATGGTGCAAGGAAGGGATCCAGTTTCAGCTATCTCCATATGGCTAGCCAATTTCCCCAACACCATTTATTAAATAGGGAATCTTTTCCCCATTTCTTGATTTTGTCAGGTTTGTCAAAGATCAGATGGTTGTGTGTCCAGAATTTATTCCTTCTGGTGGGTTCTTGGTCTCACTGACTTCAAGAATGAAGCCACGGACCCTCGCAATGAGTGTTACAGCTCTTAAAGATAATGTGTCTGGAGTTTGTTCCTTCAGATGTTCCAATGTGTCCAGAGTTTCTTCCTTCTGGTGGGTTCATGGTCTTGCTGACTTCAGGAGTGAAGCCAGGGACCTTCACAGTGAGTGTTACAGCTCTTAAAGGTGGTGCATCCAGAGTTGTTTGTTCCTCCTGGTAGGTTTGTGGTCTCGCTGACTTTTGGAGTGAAGCCGCAGACCTTTGCAGTGAGTGTTACAGCTCTTAAAGGTGGCACGTCCGGAGTTGTTTCTTCCTCCTGGTGGGTTCGTGGTCTCGCTGACTTCAGGAGTGAAGACGCAGACCTTCGCAGTGGGTGTTACAGCTCTTAAAGGTGGTGCATCCAGAGTTGTTTGTTCCCCCCGGTAGGTTCGTGGTCTTGCTGACTTCAGGAATGAAGCCACAGACCCTCATGGTGAGTGTTACAGCTCATAAAGGTAGTGCAGACACAAAGAGTAAACAGCAGCAAGATTTATTGTGACGAGCAAAAGAATAAAGTTTCCACAGCATGAAACGGGATCCGAGCAAGCTGCTGCTGCTGACTCGGGTGGTCAGCTTTATATTCCCTTATTTGCCCCCACCCACATCCACCTGATTGGTCCATTTTACAGAGTGCTGATTGGTGCATTTACAATCCTTTGCTAGACACAGAGTACTCATTGTTGTGTTTTTACAAAGTGCTGATTGGTGCATTTACAATCCTTTAGCTAGACACAGAGTGCTGATTGGTGCATTTTTTACTGAGTGCTGATTGGTGCATTTACAATCCTTTAGCTAGACACAGAGCGCTGATTGGTGCATTTACAATCCTTTAGCTAGATACAGAGTGCTGATTGGTGCATTTACAATCCTCTAGCGAGACAGAAATGTTCTCCAAGTCCCCACTCGACCCAGGAAGTTCAGCTGGCTTCACCTCTCAGTTGTATATGTGTGTCACTATTTCTGAGGCCTCTGTTCAGTTCCATCAGTCTATATATCTGTTTTGGTATCAGTACCATGCTGTTTTGGTTCCTGTGTCCTTGTAGTATAGATTAAAGTCAAGTAGCCTGATGCTTCCAGATTTCTTCTTTTTGCTTACGATTGTCTTGGCTATGTGGGCCCTTTTTTGGTTCCATGTAAACTTTAAAGTAGTTTTTCCAATTCTGTGAAGAAAGTTAGTGGTAGCTTGATAGGGATAGCATTGAATCTATAAATTACCTTTGGCAATATAGCTACTTTCATGATATTGATTCTTTCCATTCATGAGCATGGAATGTTCTTCCATTTAGTTGTGTCCTCTTTTATTTCATTGAGCAGTGGTCTGCAGTTCTGATTGAAGCAGTCCTTCACATCACTTGTAAGTTGGATTGCTAGGTATTTTATTCTCTTTGTAGTAATTCTGAATGGGAGTTGACTCATGATGTGGCTCTCTGTCTATTATTTGTGTATAGGAATGCTTGTGATTTTTCGCACATTTATTTTTTATCCTGAGACTTTGCTGAAACTGCTTATCAGCTTAAGGAGATTTTGGGATGAAATGATGGGGTTTCTTAAACATACAATCATGTCATCTGCAAGCAGAGACAATTTGACTTTCTCTTTTCCTAACTGAACACCCTTTATTTATTTCTCCTGCCTGACTGCCCTAACCAGAACTTCCAATACTATGTTTAATAGGAGTGGTGAGAGAGGACATGCTTGTCTTGCATCGGTTTTCAAAAGGAATGCTTCCAGTTTTTGCCATTCAGTAAGATATTGGCTGTGTGTTTCTCATAAATAGCTCTTAATATTTTAAGATACATTCCACCAATACCTAGTTTATTGACAGTTTTTAGCATGAAAAGCTGTTGAATTTTGTTGAAGGCCTTTTCTGCATCTATTGAGATAACCACGTGGTTTTTGTCTTTGGTTCTGTTTGTGTGATGGATTACGTTTATTGATTTCTGCACGTTGAACCAGCCTTGCTTCCCAGGGATGAAGCTGACTTGATCATGGTGGATAAGCTTTTTGATGTGCTGCTGGATTCAGTTTGCCAGTATTTTATTGAGAATTTTTGCGTTGATGTTCATCAGGCATATTGGTCTAAAATTCTCTTTTTTTGTTGTTGTGTCTCTGCCAGGCTTTAGTATCAGGATGATGCTGGCTCATAAAATGAGCTAGGGAGGAGTCCCTCTTTTTCTATTGATTGGAATACTTTCAGAAGGAATGGTACCAGCTCCTCTTCATACCTATGGTAGAATTTCGCATTGAATCCGTCCAGTCCTGGACTTTTTTGGTTGGTAGGCTATTAATTATTGCCTCAATATCAGAACCTGTATTGGTCTATTCAAAGATTCAACTTCTTCCTGATTTAATCTTGGGAAAGTATATGTGTCCAGGAATTTATCCATTTCTTCTAGATTTTCTAGTTTATTTGCATAGAGGTGTATATAGTATTCTCTCATGCTAGTATGTATTTCTGTGGGATTGGTGATGATATCCCCTTTATCATTTTTTATTGCATCTATTTGATTCTTCTCTTTTTTCTTCTTTATTCATCTGGCTAGCAGTATATCTATTTTGTTGATATTTTCAAAAAATCAGCTCCTGGATTCATTGATTTTTTGAAGGGATTGTTGTGTCTCTATCTCTTTCAGTTCTGCTCTGATCTTTGTTATTTCGTGCCTCCTGCTAGCTTTCAAATTTGTTTGCTCTTGCTTCTCTAGTTATTTTAATTAGGATATTAGGGTATTGATTTTAGATCTTTCCTGTTTTCTCTTGTGGGCATTTAGTCCTATAAATTTCCCTCTACACACTGCTTTAATGTGTACCAGAGATTCCGGTATGTTGTGTCTTTGTTCTCACTGGTTTCAAAGAACATCTTCATTTCTGCCTTCATTCCCTTATTTACTCAGTAGTCATTCAGGAGCAGGTTGCTCAGTTTCCATGTAGTTGTGCAGTGAGTTTATTAATCATGAGTTCTAGTTTGATTACACTGTGCTCTGATAGACAGTTTGTCATGATTTCTGTTCTTTTACATTTGCTGAGGAGTGTTCTACTTCCAATTATGTGGTCAATTTTAAAATGAGTATGAGATGGTGCTGTGAAGAATGTATATCCTGTTGATTTGGGGTTTAGAGTTCTGTAGATGTCTATTAGGTCCTCTTGGTCCAGACCTGAGTTCAAGTCCTAGATATCCTTGTTAACCTTCTTTCTCAAGCTGAGACTGGAGCTGTTCCTATTCGGCCATCTTGGAAGCGACTAAACTTTTTAATTAAGGTATCAAAAGCACGGCAATAAAAGCAAAAGTAAACAAATGAGATTATATCAAATTAAAAGGCTTTTGCACAGGCAAAGACACTATTAACAGAGTGACAAAAAGAATCTGCAGAGTGGGAGAATATATGTGCAAATGATATGTCTAACCAGGCACTTATATCCAGAATATATAAGGAAGTTAAACATGTCAACAACAAAAAAATAAATGACCTGACTGAAAATGGGCAAAAGATCTGAACAGACATTTCCCAAAAGAAGACATATGAAAATGTTCAATGTAACTAATCATGAAGAAAATGCAAATCAACGCACAATGAAATACCATCTCATTCAAATTACAATGGCTATTATTAAAAAGACAAAAGAAAACGTTGGCAAGAATGTAGAAAAAGGGAACAATTACACACTGTTGGTGGGACTGTAAGCTAGTACAGCCACTATGAAAAAGAGTATGGAGGTTCCTCAAAAACGTTTAAGCTAGTACAGTATTATGAAAAAGAGTACGGAGGTTCCTCAGAAAATTCCTCAAAAAAAAGGGGGGGGAGTTAGAGGTTCCAAAAAAATTGAGGCTCCTCAAAAAAAAAGAGTATGGAGATTCCTCAAAATTAGAACTAATATATTATCCAGCAATGCCACTACTGGATATACATCCTAAGGAAATTAAATCAGAATATCAAAGCGATTTTGAACTTTCCTGTCTTTTGCAGCACTGTTTACAATAACAAAGATATAAAAACAACCTGTTTAGCATTAGGTTAACAAATAATTTAAAATGTGGTATATAGATAAAATGAAATACTAGTCAGCCACAAACAGAATGAAATCCTGTCATCTGCTGTAACATGGATAATCCTGGAGGATATCACAGTAAGTGAAATAAGCTAAACACAGACAAATACCACATGATTTTACTAATATCTGGGAACAAAACTCTTTTTTAACTTCATGTTATAGAAGCACAGAATCTCAGAGGGCTTACTGGAGGTGAAGTCAGGGGAAGTAAGTAGAAAGTAGAGAGAAGTTGATCAATGGCTAAAAAGTTAAAATTAGATGGGAGGAGTACATTCTGGTATTCTCTTTCACAGTAAGGTTACTGAAGTTAACTGTAAAATATATATTACAAAATAGTGAAAAAAGTGACTTTCCAATATTTTAATCACAAAAACGTTAATGTGTAAGATTATAATTACAATTACAACCATGATTGAATTATTATAAAACATAGATATGTATCAAAACATCAAAACATACCACATAAATATGTACAATTGCAATAAGAAAATTCAAAAAATAAGTAAATACATAAACATTAAACATGGAAATAAAGTAAAAATACCAATACTACTACTTTCTTGTGAAAACTGAGAACATCAAAGGTAAAAATGAAAACATCGAGGAACAGCTCCGGTCTCCAACTCCCAGCGCGAGCGACACAGAAGACCGGTGATTTCTGCATTTTCAACTGAGGTACTGGGTTCATTTCACTAGGGAGTGCCGGACAATCGGTGCTGCTCAGCTGCTGCAGCCTGACCAGCGAGAGCTGAAGCAGGGCGACGCATCACCTCGCCTGGGAAGCACAAGAGGGAAGGGAATCCCTTTTCCTAGCCAGGGGAACTGAGACACACAACACCTGGAAAATCAGGTAACTCCCACCCCAATAACGTGCTGCAAGCAAACCGGCACACCAGGAGAATATATCCCTCACCTGGCCGGGAGGGTCCCACGACCATGGAGCCTCCCTCACTGCTAACACAGCAGTCTGCGGAGACCGAACCGCAAGGCAGCAGCGAGGCTGGGGGAGGGGCGCCCGCCATTGCTGAGGCTTAAGTAGGTAAACAAAGCC
>NW_012119933.1:577676-631713 GCF_000951035.1 Colobus angolensis palliatus | reverse complement strand
AAAAAAAAAAAAAAACAAAGAAAACATCACCAAAATCTAAAAAGTTCTAGAGTGGTGCCAGGCACAGAAGATCATGCCTAACATGCCAGCACTTTGGGATGCCGAGGCAGGCAAATCACCTGAGGTCAGGTGTTCAAGACCAGCCTGACCAATATGACGAAACCCCAACTCTATTAAAAATACAAACTTAGATGGACACGGTGGTACATGCCTGTAATTCAAGCTACTTAGGAGGCTGAGGCAGGGGAACTGCTTGAATGCAAAAGGCGGAGGTTGTGGTGAGCTGTGATCGCACCACTGCACTCCAGCCTGGGCAACAAGAGCAAAACTTCATCTCAAAAAAAAAAGTTCTACAGTGGAAAAGGAATTTTATAAAGAATAAGACTCAGTTTGTAATACATTTTTTCCATATCGAAATATTGTAAATACAAAGTATGATGGAGTGAAGTCTTTATAAGTTTTATTATTCAAAAAAGAAACAAACATACAGTGCCAGATATACTAGAACTTAAACATAAAATTAACATTTAGACACTTTTGGATATCTGAACATTCAGACATCTTATAACCTTGAAAATAATTAGGAAAAAATTACTGGAGGAAAATTTTTAACAGTAGACTAAACCAAGCAGAAGAAATATCTCACAGCTTGAAGAACAGTCTTTCAAATTAACCAATTGAGAAAAAATTTTAAAATATAAATGTTTAAAAATTAGCAAAGTGTTTGAGGAATATGGAAATATGTAAAGTGACAAAACCTAAGACAAACAGGCATTCCTAAAAGAGAAGAAGAAGAATCAAGCAACCTGGAAAATATGTTTGAGGGATAAATTGAAGAAAACATTTCTAATCTCTCTAGAGAGGTAGACATCCAATCAGATACAAGAAATTCAGAAAACATCTGTGAGATGCTATACAAGATGAACATCACCAAGGCATATAGTCATCAGGCTACCTGAGGTCAATGCTGAGGAAAAATATCTTAACTAAAGTTAGAGACAAGGGTCAAATCGTCTAGAGAAAAGTGTCACACAAAGGAAGATCCATGAGACTAACAGTAGACTTTACAGCAGAAGTTATCCAAGTCAGAAGAGCATGGGGTTCTATTCTTAGCCTCCTCAAAGGAAAGGAATGCTAGCCAAAGACTTTATATCCTGTCAAACTTAGCTTCATAAATGAAGGGGAAATAATATTTTTCTCAGACAGGTAAATAACGTGGGATTTCATCAACTACTAGCCTTGGCCTACAAGAAATGTTCAAAGGAATTCTAAACACAGAAAAAAAAAAATACTCATCTGAAAAGGGCAATACCTACAAAGTTCAAAGTTCACAGGTGTTATAAAGAATGACACAATTGAAACTACAAATAGCTAGCTAAAAACACTACGGCAGGAACAAAATCTCACATATAAATATTAATCTCAAATTGCAAATGGCCTAAACATCCCATCTAAAAAGTGTAGAGTGGTAGGGTTAATGAAATAAGACCCACCTAATGGCTAAAGACATCATGAGACTCAAAGGAAAAGGATTTGCATCCAACACTGGAGCACCAAGATTCATACAACAAATACTACTAGACCTAAGAAGAAAGACTGATAGACTGAGGAAAGATTACAGCCTTAAATGCCCACATCAAAAAGATAGAAAAATCTGAAATTGACAATTCAACTTGAACATCAAGAAAATAGAAAAACACAAACAAACCAAATGCAAAGATAGAAGAAGAAAATAGATAACAAAGATCAGAGCAGAATGAAATGAGATTGAGATGAGAAAAAATAATACAAAAAATGCCCACATCAAAAAGATAGAAAGATCTGAAATTGACAATTCAACTTGAACATCAAGCAAATAGAAAAACACAAACAAACCAAATCCAAAGATAGAAGAAGAAAAACGATAACAAAGATCAGAGCAGAACGAAATGAGAGTGAGATGAGAAAAAATAATACAAAAAATCAAAAAAATTAAGTTGGCTCTTTGAAAGAATAACTTCCAAAGACCTCTTTGGTGAGACCCCTAGGTAGACTAACCAAAAATCAGAAGATTTAACATAGGCTAATCAGAAATAATAAAAATGGCATTACAGCTGATACCACAGAAACATAAAAGATCATCAGAGACTATTATGAACACTTCTATGGGCACAAACTAGAAAACCCAGAGGAAATAGATAAATTCCTGGAAACATACAACATCCCAAGATTGAACCAGGATGAAAGAGAAATCTTGACTAGACCTATAACTAGAAATGCATGTGAATTAGTAAATGTAATTCTTAAAGGAAAAAGACCCAGGACTGGATGGATTCACAGCCAAATTTTACCAGGTGTACAAAGAAAAGCTCATGGAAATTCCTGGAAATGACTGGGAAAAATCTCATGGAAATGACTGAGTATCTCATGGATATGACTGGAAATCTCATGAAAATGATTGAAAAAATCTCATTGAAATGACTGGAAAAAAATTGAAGAGGAGACATTCTTCCTAATTCTAAAAATCCAGTATCTCCCTGATACCCAAATCAGGAAAGGACAACCAAAGTAAGAAAACTACAGGCCAATATCCACAATGCACATATATATAAAAATTCTCAAGAAAATACTAGCAAACTGAATTCAACAACACAGCACAAAGCGAATGCGTCATGATCAATTGGGCTGTCTTTAGGATGCAAGGATGGTTTAATATATGCACATAAATAAACATGATTCACTGATTCACATAAACAGAACAAAGAACAAAATCATATGAAATTCTCAATAGATGCACAAAAAGCATTCAATAAAATCTAACACTCCTTCATGATAAAAGCCCTCAACAAACTAAGAGCCATATATCATAAATACATGGCCAACTTCATATTAAATGAAAACATTTGAAAGCATTTTACCCAAGAAGTCAAACAAGACAAGGAAGTCTATGAACACCCCTCTTACTCAACATAGTACTGGAAGTCTTGGCCAGAACAATCAGTCAAAAATAAATAAATATAAGCCATTCAAATTGAAAAAAAAGAAAGTCAAATTATCTATGTTCATTGATGACATAATTCTTAACCTGGAAAACCCTACAGACTCCTCCAACAGTCTCCTAGACTTAACAAATGACTTTAGTAAACATCTCAGGATACAAAAATGAATGTACAACAATCAGTAACACTTTAATGCACCAACAACATTCAGGCTGTGAAAAACAAACAAACAAAAAACACTCCAATTCACAAGAGCCACACAAAAAATATAATACCTAGAAATACATTTAACAAAGTAGGTGACAGATCTCCACAGGAGAAACACAAAACTCTGATTTTAAAAAATCAGAGATAACCTAAACAAATGGAAATAAATGTCCCATGCTTATGGTTCAGAATAATGCATATGGTTAAAATGAACATATTAATGAACTACAGATTGAATGGAATATCAAATTACCAATGTCATTTTTCACAGAATTAGAAAAAAAAATCCTTAATTCCATACAAAATCAAAAAAGCCCAAATAGCCAATGCAATTCTACAGAAAAATAACAAAATTGGAGTCATCTCATTGCCTGAGTTCAAATTATACTACTAGAGTCAATAAAACAGCACAGTATTGGTATGAAAACAGACACCCAGATGAATGGGGCTCAATAGAATACTCAGAAATGAAGCCACATACCTACAACCAACTGATCTTTGGCAAAGTTGACAAAAATAAACAATGGGAAAAGGACATCCAATTCAAACAATGGTGCTGGGAATACTAGCTAAAAATAGATAAAAAACTGAATGTGTACTCATCTCTTTCGTGCTATACAAAAATTAACTCAAGATAGATCAAAAACCTAAACATAGAACTTGAAACTGTAAGATTGCCAGAAGTAAACCTAAGAAAATCTCTTCTGGACATTGGCAGAGGCAAATAATCCATAAAGAAAACCCCAAAGCAAATGCAATAAAAACAAAACTAGACAAATGGGATCTAATTAAACTAAAAATACGATTCTGCACAGCAAAAGAAACTCTCAAGAGAGTACATAAACAACATAGAATGTGGGAGAAACTAATTGTAAATTATTCATCTGACAAAGTAATAACATCTTGAATTCACAAGGAACACCAACAACTGAACAAGAAAAGAAACACAAAACCCCATTACAGATTGCACAAAACACATGAACAGATATTTCTCAAAAGAAGAAATACAAGCAGATGAGAAACACATGAGAAAATGCTCAACATTGCTAATCATCAGAGAAATGCAAATTAAATTCACAGTGAAAACATTTTACACCAGCCAGAATGGCTACTATTAATAAAATTTTTAGGAAAAAACATGTTGATGTGGATACAGAGAAAAGAGAACACCTGTACACTGTAGGTGAGAATGAAAATTGGCTCAACCTCTATGGAAAACAGTATGAATATATTTCAAAAAACTTAAAATAGAGCTACCATTCAATTCAGTAATCCCATTACTGGGTATCTATCCAAAGGAGAAGAAATTATTACATAAAAAAAGACACCTGCACTTGTATATTTATTGCAGCACTGTTCACAATAGCAAACTCATGGAAACAACCAGCGTCCATCAACAGTTGATCAGATAAAGAAAATGTCATATATATAAACCACTGAATATGAAACAGCCATAAAAATGAATGAAATCATATCCTCTGTAGCAACACAGAAGGAGCTGAGGCCATTATCCTAGGAAAACTCATTCAGAAGCAAAAAATAAAGTGTTGCATAATTTCATTTATAAGTAGAAGCTGAACAATGAGCATCCATAAAAGCAAAGATGAAACAATAGACACTGAGGACTCCAGAAAAAGAAAGAAAGAAAGGAGGAAAGGGTGGAAAGATTAAAAATTGATACAGTGGTCATTATTTGGGGGACAGGTATACTAAAATCCCAATTTCCATTATTATACAATATATACCCAAGAAACAAACATGCACATGTACCCCCTGAATCTAAAATTTAAAAATAAAGAAAACTTCAAGCTAATATTTTTGATGAACAATTTATGCTAAAATCCTCAACAAAATACTGGTGAACTGAATCCAGTAGCACATGAAATAGCTTTCCACCACAATCAAATAGGCTTTGCTCCTGGGATGCAAGGTTGGTTCAACAGACACAAATCTAAAAATGTGATTTGTCACATAAACTGCAGACAAAAACCACATGATTATCTAATAGACACAGAAAAAAACTGTTGATAAAATTCAACACCCCTTCATTTTAAAAATTCTAAATAAAGTAGGGATTGAAGGAATATGTTTCAAAATAGACACTGAGCCAGCTGCAGTTTGTTTTTTTGTTTGTTTTTGTTTTTGTTTTTGCTTTGTTTTGTTTTCATACCCCAGTGGTGCCTGGAATGGCAGCAAGACAGAACCATTCACTCCCCTGCAAAGGGGGTTGAAGCCAGGAAGCCAAGTGGTCTAGCTCAGCTGATCCTACCCCCACAGAGCCCAGCAAGGTAAAATCCACTAACTTGAAATTCTTGCTGCCAGCGCAGCAATCTGAAGTAGATGCAGGATGCCCAAGCTTGGTAGGGGGATGGGCGTCCACCATTACTGAGGCTTGAGTAGGTGGTTTTCCCCTCACAGTGTAAACAAAGCTGCCAGGAACTTTGAACTGGGAGGAGCCCACTGCAGCTCAGCAAAGCCGCTGTGGCCAGACTGCCTCTCTAGACTCCTCCTCTTTGGGAAAGGCATCTCTAAAGGAAAGGCAGCAGCCCCAGGCAGGGGCTTATAAATAAAACCCCTATCTCCCTGGGACAGAGCACCTGGGGGAAAGGATGGCAGGGGGCACATCTTCAGCAGACTTAAAAGTTCCTGCCTGCTGGCTCTGAAGAGAGCAGTGGATCTCCCAGCACAGTGCTCGCACTCTGCTAGGGGACAGACTGCCTCCTTAAGTGGGACCCTGACCCCCATGTATCCTGACTCTGAGACACCTTCCAGCAAGGATTGACAGACACCTCATACAAGAGCTCTCTGGCTGGCATATGGCAGGTGCCCCTCTAGGACAAAGCTTCCAAAGGAAGGATCAGGCAGCAATCTTTGCTGTTCTGTGGACTCTGCTGGTGATACAGGAAAACAGGGTCTGGAGTGGACCTCCAGCAAATTCTAGCAGACCTGTAGCAGAGGGGCCTGACTGTTAGAAGGAAAACTAACAAACAGAAAGGAATAGCATCAACATCAACCAAAAGGATGTCCACACAGAAATGCCATCTGAAGCTCACCAACATCAAAGACCAAAGGTAGATAACTAAACAAAGGTGAGGAAAGATCAGTGCAAAGAGGCTGAAAATTCCAAAAACCAGAATACCTCTTCTCCTCCAGACAGATAATGAGTTTGAGGAATTGACAGAAGTAGGCTCAGAAGGTGGGTAATAACAAACTCCTCTGAGCTAAAGGAGCATATTCTAACCCAATGCAAGGAAACTGAGAACCTTTAAAAAAGTTAGACAAATTGCTAACTAGAATAACCAGTTTAGAGAAGAACATAAATGGCCGGATGGAGCTGAAACACACAGCACAAGAAATTCGTGAAGCATACACAAGTATCAATAGCTGAATCCGTCAAGCAGAAAAAAGGATCTCAGAGATTGAATATCAACTTAATGAAATAAAGTGTGAAGACAAGATTACAGAAAAAAAGAACGAAAAAAATGAACAAAGGCTCCAAGAAATATGGGACTTTCTGAAAAGACCAAACCTATGTTTGATTGGTATACCTGAAAGTGACAGGGAGAATGGAACCAAGTTGGAAAACACACTTCAAGTTATTATCCAGGAGAATCTCCTTACCTAGCGAGATGGGCCAACATTCAAATTCAGGAAATACAGACAACACCACAAAGATAGTCCTCAAGAAGAGCAACCACAAGACACATAATCATCAGATTCCAATATTCAACATTCTTAAAGAAAAGAATTTTCAACCCAGAATTTCATATCCAGCCAAACTAAGCTTCATAAGCAGAGGAGAAATAAAATCCTTACAGACAAGAAAATACTGAGGGATTTTGTTACCACCAGGCCTGCCTTACAAGAGCTCCTGAAAGAAGTACTAAACATGGAAAGAAACAACAGGGACCAGCCACTGCAAAAACATACCAAATTGTAAAGACCATCTACACTGTGAAGAAACTGCATCAACTAATGGGCAAAATAACCAGCTAGCGTCATAATGACAGGATAAAATTCACACATACCAATATTAACCTTAAATGTAAATGGTCTAAATGCCCCCAATAAAAAGACACAGACTGGGAAACTGGATAAAGTATTAAGACCCATTGGTGTGCTGTAGTCAGGAGATCATCTCACGTGCAAAGACACACACTGGCTCAAAATAAAGGGATGGAGAAATAGTTACCAAGCAAATGGAAAGCAAAAGTGTAGGGGTTGCAATTCTAGTCTCTGATAAAACCTACTTTAAGCCAAGAAAGATGAAAAAGGACAAAGAACAGCATTATATAATGGTAAAGGGATCACTGCAACAAGAAGAGCTAACTATCCTAAATATATATGCACCCAGTATAGGAGCACCCACGTTCATAAAGCAAGTTCTTAGAGATGTGCAAAGACACTTAGACTCCCACACAATAACAGTGGGAGACTTTAACACCCCACTGACAATATTAGATCAATGAGACAGAAAATCAACAAAGATATTCAGGACTTGAAATCATCTCTGGACCACGCCAACCTAACAGACTCCTACAGAACTCTACACCCCAAATCAACAGAAGATACATTCTTCTCAGCAACACAATGCACTTATTCTAAAATTGACCACATTTTGTAAGTAAAACACTCCTCAGAAAATGCAACAGAATGGAAGTCATAGCACACAGTCTCTCAGACCACAGTACAATCAAATTATAACTCAGGATTAAGAAACTCACTCAAAACAACACAACTATATGGAAACTGAACAACTTGCTCATCAATGACTACTGGGCAAATAAAGAAATTAAGGCCAAAATAAATAAGTTATTCGAAGCCAATGAGAACAAAGACACAACGTGCCAGAATCTCTGGGACACAGCTAAAGCAGTATTTAGAAATAAATTTATAGCACTAAATGCCCATAGGAGAAAGTGGGGAAGATCTAAAATTGACATCCTTACATCACAATTAAAAGAAGTAGAGAAGCAAGAACAAACAAATTCAAAAGCTAGCAGAAGACATGAAATAACTAAGATCAGAACAGAACTGAAGGAGACAGAAACATGAAAAACCCTTCAAAACATCCATGAATCCAGGAGGTGGTTCCCTGAAAAGACTAATAAAATTGATAGACTGCTAGCCAGACTAATAAAGTAGAGAAGAGAGAAGAATCAAATAGACACACAAAAAAATGATAAAGGGTATATCATCACTGATCCCACAGAAATACAAACTACCATCAGAGAATACTATTAACACCTCTATGCAAATATACTGGAAAATCTAGAAGAAATAGATAAATTCCTAAACACCCTCCCAAGACTAAACGAGGAAGAGGTCGAATCCCTGAATAGACCAATAATAAGTTTGAAAATTGAGGCAGTAATTAATAGCCTACCAAACAACAACAACAAAAAGCCCAGGACCAGACAAATTCACAGCCGAATTCTACCAGAGGTACAAAGAAGAGCTGGTACCATCCTTTCTGAAACTATTCCAAATAATAGAAAAAGGGATTCCTCCTTAACCCATTTTATAAAGCCAGCATCATCCTCATACCAAAACCTGGCAGAGATACAACAAAAATGAAAATTTCAGGCCAATATCCCTGATGAAAATTGATGTGAAAATCCTCAATGAAATACTGGCAAACCAAATCCAGAAGCACATCAAAAAGCTTATCCATCACGATCAAGTCAGCTTCATTGCTAGGAGGTAAGGCCAGTTCAACATACACAAATTAATAGATGTACCCATCACATAAAATGACAAAAACCACATGATTGTCTCAACAAATATACAAAAGGCTTTCAACAAAATTCAACCCCTCTTCATGCTAAAAACTCTCAAGAAACCAGGTATTGATGGAAGGTATCTCAAAATAGTAAAAGCTATATATGACAAACCCACAGCCAATATCATACTAAATGGGGAAAAGCTGGAAACATTCTTTTTGAAAACTGGCGCAAGATGAAGATGCCCTCTTTCACTACTCCTATTCTACATAGTATCGGTAGTTCTCGCCAGGGTAAACAGGCAAGTAAAAGAAATAATGGGAGCTCAAACAGGAAGAAAGGAAGTCAAATCTGTTTACAGATGATATGATTGTATGTTTAGAAAACCCCATCATCTCAGCCCAAAATCTCCTTAAGCTGATAAGCAGCTTCAGCAAAGTCTCAGGATACAAAATCAATGTGCAAAACTCACAAGCATTTTTATACACCAATAATAGACAAACAGGAAACCAAATCATGAGTCAACTCCCATTCACAATTGCTGCAAAGAGAATAAAATACCTAGGAGTACAACTCACAAGGAATGTGAAGGACCTCTTCAAGGAGAACTACAAACCACTGCTCAAAGAAATAAGAGAGGACACATACAAATGGAAAAACATTCTATGCTCACGGGTAGGAAGAATCAATATTGTGAAAATGGCCATCCTGTCCAAAGTAATTAATACATTCAATGATATTCCCATCAAGCTACCACTGACTTTCTTCACAGAATTAGAAAAAGCTACTTTAAATTTCATATGGAACCAAAAAAGAGCCCACATAGCCAAGACAATCCTAAACAAAAAAAAAAAAAAAAAAAAAGAAAGCTGGAGGCATCAATCATGCTACCTGACTTCAATCTATACTACAAGGCCACAGTAAGTAAAACTGCATGGTACTGATGCCAAAACAGATATATATATATATACCAGTGGAACAGGACAGAGGCCTCAGAAATAGCCATCTGATCTTTGACAAACCTGACAAAAACAAGCAATGGGGAAAAGATTCCCTATGTAATAAATGGTGTTGGGAAAACTGCCTAACCATATGAAGAAAACTGCCACTGGACATCTTACACCTTATACAAAAATTAACTCAAGATGGATTAAAGACTTAAATGTAAGACCTAAAACCATAAAACTCCTAGGAAAAAACCTAGGCAATACCATTCAGGGCATGGGCATGGGCAAAGACTTCATGACTAAAACACCAAAAGCAAGGGCAATAAAAGCCAAAATTGACAAATGGAATCTAATTAAACAAAGAGCTTCTGCACAGAAAAAGAAACTAACATCAGAGTGAACAGGCAACCTACAGAATGAGAGAATATTTTTGCAATCTATCCACCTGAAAAAGAGCTAATATCCAGAATCTACAAGGAACTTAAACAAATTTACAAGAAAAAAACAAACAACTCCATCAAAAAGTAGGTGAAGGACATGAACAGACACTTCTCAAGAGAAGACATTTATGTGGCAAAAAAACTTATGAAAAAAAGCTCATCATCACTGGTTATTAGAGAAATGCGAATCAAAACCACAATGAGATGCCATCTCACACCAGTTAGAACGAATCATTAAAAAGCCAGAAAACTACAGATGCTGGAGAGGATGTAGAGAAATAACAATGCTCTTACACTGTTGGTGGGATTATAAATTAGTTCAACAATTGTGGAAGACAGTGTGGTGATTCCTCAAGGATCTAAAACCAGAAATACCATTTGACCCAGCAAACCCATTACTGGGTATATACCCAAAGGATTACAAATCATTCTATTATAAAGACATATGCACACGTATGCTTAATGCAGCACTATTCACAATAGCAAAGACTTGGAACCAACCCAAATGCCCATCAATAATAGACTGGATAAAGAAAATGTGGCACATATACACCATGGTATACTATGCAGCCATAAAAAAGAATGAGTTCATGTCCTTTCTGGGGACATGGATGAAGCTGGGAACCATCATTCACAGAAAAGTAACACAGGAACAGAAAAGCAAACATCGCATGTTCTCAATCATAAGTGGGAGTTGAACGATGAGAACACATGGACACAGGAAGGGGAACATAAAACACAGGGACCTGTTGGGGACTGGGGGGCTATGGGAGGGATAGCATTAAGAGAAACACCTAATGTGCATGACGAGTTGATGGGTGTAGCAAACCACCATGGCATGTGTATGTTTATATAACAAACCTGTACATTCTGCATATGTATTCCAGAACTTCAAGTTAAATTTTTAAAAACAGTTTTACTTTTTGTGGGCACAGAGTAGGTATACAGAAACCAAAACAGTGTGGTGTTGGTACAGAAACAGACACATATGCCAGTGGAAAAGAGTGGAGAATCCAGAAATAAAGCCACACACCTACTATCATCTGATCTTTGACAAAGTTCTCAAAAATTAAGCGATGAGGAAAGGACTCCCTATTCAATAAATTGTGCTGGGACAGCTGGCTAGTCATATGCAGAAAAATAAAACTAGATCTCTTTCTTTCACCATATATAAAATTAATTCAAGATAGATTAAATGTTTAAATATAAGAACTGAAATTAAGAATCCCAGGAAAAAAAAAAAAAAAACCCTAGGAAATACTATTGTGAATGTTAGTGTTGGCAAAGAATGTTTGACTAAGTCCTCAAAAGTAATTGCAACAAAAAATTGACAAGTGACTCCTAGTTAAATCAAAAAAAAAATTCTTTTTCACAGCAAAAGAAAATCTCAACAGAGTAAACACACAGCCTACAAAATGGCAGAGTATGTTCACAAGCAACACATCTGACAGAGGCTTAGTATTCCAGAATTTATGAGGAACTGAACATGCAAACAACTCATTCTATTAAAAAACAGGCAAAAAACACAGACGCTTCTCAAAAGAAGACAGATAAGTAACCAACATATAAAAAAATACTCCATATCACTAATTATCAGGAAATGCAAATCAAAACCACAATGAGGTATTATCTCACACCAGTCAGATTGTACTTTGGAGATTTTTCAAAGAACTTAAAACAGAACTACTATTTAACCTAGCAATCCTCTTGCTGGGTATATATCCAAAAGAAAACAAATTCTCTGCCAAAAGACACATGCACTCACATGTTTATCGCAGCATAATTCACAATAGCAAAGACACGGAATCAACCCAAGTGCTCAATGTTACATTGGATTAAAAAAATATGGTACAAACACACCTTGGAATATTATGCAGCCATAAAATTAATGAAATCATGTTCTTTGAAGCAACATGGGTGCATCTGAAGGCCATGATTCTAAGCATAATAATACAGGAACAGAAAACCAAACACTACGTGTTCTCATTTATAAGTGGGAGCTAAACGTCACATACTAATCGACATAGAAATGGCAAAAATAGAAGCTGGGTCTACTAGACAAGGGAGGGAGGAAATGGGCAAGTGTTGAAAAACTATTGGGAAGTATGCTCAGTACCTTGGTGATGGGATCATTTTTCCCCTCAGCATCATGCAACATAAGTAACAATCCTGCACATGTACCTCTTGAATCTAAAATAAAAGTTATGGGGGAAAAAAAGGATTTGAGTACAGAGAAACAAGAAACAAGATATACAAATGGCCAATAGATACATAAGAAAACGTTCAGCATCCCTAAATATCAGAGTAACACAAATTAAAATCACAGTAAACTATCACCTTACACCTGATAGATTGGCTGTGATCTAAAAGATGAATGACCTCAAGTGTTGGTGAGAATGTGGAGTAAAGAAAAAACCCGTACACTGTTGGTTGTGTGATATATCAGTGCCAGACATTTGAAAAACCATGTGGAGGCTCTCAAAAACCTAAAAATAGAATTACTATATGCTCCAGTATTCCTAATTCTGGTTATAAACTCAAATGAATTGAAATCAATATTTTTAAGAGATACATACACTTTTATGTTTATTGCAGTATTATTCATTATAACCAAGAAAAAGAAACAACCTCAGTGTCCATCAATGAATGAATGTATTTTATAAATGTGGTATATATATATACGATGGAATACTGTTCCACATTTTAAAAAGACAAAATGTTCTGTTTTTATGACAAAGTGGATTAACCTAGAGCACATTATATTAAGATAAATAAGCCAAGCACAAAAGAGAAAAATACCATATAATCTCACTTACATGTGGAATCTGAAAAAGTCAAACTCATAAAAGCTTAGAGGACAATGGTGGCCCTAAGAGTCTGGAAGGGGCTGTAGATGGAGAGAGGGGAGATGTTGGTCCATGGGTACAAAGTTTCAGGTGTTTAGGAGGAAAATGTTCTGGTGTTCTATTGCACACCATAATGACTACGGTTAATAATAAGGAATCATATATTTCAAAGTAGCTGAGGAAGAAAATTTTGAATGTTCTCACCACAAACAAATGATAAATATTTGAGTTAACAGATGTGCTAATTACTCTGGTTTGATCATTTCACAATGTATACGTGTATGATAACATGACGTTGTACCCTATAAGTATATACAATTGTTATCTTTAATTACAAATATAAGATTTACAAACACATACAACCACTGTTCTACTAAAACAATACACAGCTGACCCTTAAACAACACATATTTTAACTGCGCAGATCCACTTTTAGGCAGATTTTTTTTTTCAATAAAATTACACCAAGTGCCCCTGTCTCTCTTGACTTTCTATCCACCTCATCCATCTCTTCCAGTTCTTCCAACCCTAGGACAACACCAGCAATCTCCCCTTTTCCTCCTCCTCAGCCTACTCAATGTAAACATGACGAAGACAGAGACCTTTATGATGATTAAATTCCACTCAACGAATATTAACTATACTTCCCTCATTATTTTAATAACATCATCTTTTCTCTAGCCTACTTTATTGTAAGAATATAGTATATGAAACATATAGCACCAAAAATATAGGTTAATGAAGTGTTTATGTTATCAGTCAAGCTTCCAGTCAGTACTAAGCTATTTGCAGTTACGTTTTAGGAGAGACAAAACCTATATATAAAATTTGGACTGCACAGGCTTTGGGAGTCCCTAGCACCTGCATTATTTAAGGTCAATTGTATTTATAAGAGATATGGATGTAGTTTTCTTCCTTGTAGTGTCTTTGTCTGATTTCAGTATCAGGATAATGATGGCCTCATGCAATGAGTTTAAAACTGTTTTCTCCTCTTTAATTACTTGGAAGACTTTGAGAAGGATTTGTGCTAACTTCCCTTTACATGTTTGGTCAAATTCCTCAGAGAAGCCATCTGGCCCTAAGCTGTTTTTGGTAAGACTGTTTTTTGATTCATGTTTCAATTTCCTCATAAGTTACAGGTATATTCTAATTTTCTATTTGTTTGTGATTAGTCCTAGTAGGTTTTGTGATTCTAGGAATTTTTCCATTTCATTGAGGTTATCCAATTTGTTGGAATACAATTTTCACCCTACTGATAAAGACATACCCAAGACAGGGTTATTTCACCCTAAGCCACTTAACAATGGCCTTACAAATCCCCATTCACACATCCTGCCTATTTCACCCAAAGCTTTCTGCAACGCAAAAGAAAAAATATTATGAGGCCACTCTTCTAAAGCTTTATACATAGTAATTACAGGTATCAGCACAGACTTATAGCTGCTTGCAAAGCCTAGAGACAGTTAAACATTTGTAGAAAAAAATGAAGTGCTAAGAATCATGAAGCCCTTTCACATACTGAGAAGTAAAAGTAACTGAGTGTAGGTCTAGAGAAACAGAGAGAGAAAAAGGCGGCAGAGAATAAAGTCAGATATTTGAAAGATTACAGGTGAAAAATAAAAAGTTGTCCATATTGTTTCAGGAGAAAAACTAAGACAAATGAGTAGACATTCCTAAAGGCAAGCATGTTTTGATTTTCATCTTTCCGTGACAGGAGAATAAACTAGATATTTGTTTTCCAACTACAAGCATGGGTTTCAAATGAAGAAAGGTCTTGTTTCCTAGTTTTCATGAACCAAAGAGAAACTCTTGTAAGTCTTGGACATTTAGGTCAAAGTTCTACTTTAAAGAGAATGCCTGCCATCTTGTGGCCTTTTAGGATATTGCTATGTAGAGCCTTTAACGAAAATAAAAGTGCCCGAGTTTACTCAATTCGCTTATCTTACAGACGAACTTTCAAGGAATATGAAAGTTTCTTTTGAAGAAGTGTACATGTAAAGTAAGACTCTTATGATTTTCAGCCTGAATACTGATTTGCTATGGATCTCCATTCATTTAGATTAAAAGACCATCCTAAAAAAAGTGGAGACATTTTCAAATACAAGATGACAATCAGCCATTGTGTGACTTTAAGCCCTTGCAGAGTCAAGCACCATGTGGGTCATCAGAGCTGGTAGTGCGAGTTAAATAATTACCACCAATGTTTTAACCCATTATCAACATTGCTATTGGAAGTTTGTCCTCTTCAAATCTCATGTTGACATTTAATCCCCATTGCGGCAGTGTTTGGACGTGGGGCCTTGTGGAAGGTGTTTGGGGAGTGGGGGTTAATCTCTCATGGATAGATCAATGCCCACCCTGTGGAGGGAGGGGAGTGAGCTCCCCCTCTATTTCTTCCTAGGAGAGCTGGTTGTTAAAAAGAGCCTGGCACCAAGGAATACGAACAGACACTCCTCAAAAGAAGACATTTATGCAGCCAACAAACATGAAAAAAGCTCAACATCACTGATCAATAGATAAATGCATGTCAAAACCACAATGAGATAGCATCTCATGCCAGTCAGAATGGCGATTATTAAAAAGTCAAGAAACAACAGATGCTATGGAGAAGTAGGAAAGCTTTTACACTGTTGATGGGAATGCAAATTAGTTCAACCATTGTGGAAGACAGTATGGTGATTCCTCAAGGCTCTAGAACTAGAATATAGATTATTCTATTATAAAGCTACATGCACATATATGTTCACAATAGCAAAGACATGGAATCAACCCAAATGCCAATCAATGATAGACTGGATGAAGGAAGTGTGGTACATATACACCATGGAACACTATGCAGCCATAAAAAGAAATGAGATCATGTCCTTCGTGGGGACATGGTTGGAGTTGGAAGCCATTATCCTCAGCAAACTAACACAGGCACAGAAAACCAAACACCACATGTTCTCATTCATAAATGGGAGCTGAATGATGAGAACACATGGACACAGGGAGGGGAACAATACAATCTGGGGTCTGTTAAGGGGATGGGGGAGGGATAGCATCAGGATAAATAGCTGATGCATACAGGGCTTAATACCTAGGTGAGGGACTGATAGGTGCAGCAAACCACCATGGCACATGTGTACCTATTTAACAAATATGCACGTCCTCCACATGTATCCTGGAAGTTAAAGCAAAATTAATTCAGAAAATTAAAATCTACATTTTAAACCCAAAAATAGCCTGGACCTCCTCCACTCTCTCATTTCCTTTCTTGCCCTGTATTCTCTGCACAAGCTGTCTCCTTCCTGCCTCCAGCATGAGTGAAAGCAACCTGAGGCACTCACACCATGCAGATGCTTGTGTCATGCTTCTTGTGCAATCTGCAGAACTGTAAGCCAAATAAACCTTTTTTCTTTATCAATGACACAGCCTCTGGAATTTCCTTATGGCAACATTATTGTTCTTTCCAATGAAAGCAGGTAGAATACAAAATGAAAAAAAATATATATATATATAGCACCATTAAACAAACTAAGTAAATATAACTTACTTAAGATAAACAATGTTGAAAATAGAACAAAAGTATTGACAGTGAACAAAGAGGAAGCAATGATTTTAAATATACCCATTTAGTAGGTGGTATTTGTGTGTATTCCATAATTGTTCTGTGGTCTACTGTTTCTTAAAGTGTTTATGATGAAACACTAATTAATAAGTAATGGAGGAAATTTGTAGGAAATTTATATTGTTAATTTTAATAAACTATATATTTAAAGAGAAACCACACTTAAAGAGAAACACTAAAAGATACTTAGACAACCAAATTCATTAAAAGGTCCTTTAATTGATCCAATTGCATCAAAGCACCATGTGGACCCAGGAAGAAAGAGTCAAATCTACATCTGGCAATAAAAATACAGTCATATTAAATGACAAATACATCTGTGCCTACAGTTGTTTTATATTCCATAGACACGAATTATTTCATTCCAATAACACATGATAAATTCACAGATAGCTAACACACAATTATTCTGTGAGAAAATATTGCCCTGTTACTGCTTGTGTAAATTCATTACAATCGTTTCATCTTCGTGACATGCTGATTAAATTTTTAGAAAGCTTATTTGGGGAGAAAAATACTTGGGTCAGAATAGGACTAAAGAGTGAAATTTCACTTCTGGTTACATTTTAGATGGTCACGAAAGACCATTGTTCCCATAGTAATATATCAAGAACACACTGGAGAGACCCCAAGATCTTAATGATCTAAAGGAGAGTTGAGGGTGCAACTCAACCCCAGAGGACATTAGGTTCTTCCCTAGATAGGCCATTTTTACACCTAAAGAGTAAGAAGAATCAGCTGAATTTTGAATGACTGAGTGGCCTAGAGTAACAAAGAGTAATCTGTTGGGGCCCTAGACATAACACCATTCCTTACTGTCAGTGAGTTCCACCCCAACAGACATTTACCATACACACAGCAGAGTATAGCACATTGAGGATGGGCTGGAAGAAGAGGTCTCCTTAGTATGAAAAGCTGGAGCTCAACTGGAAAGCAAACAAAAAGCCTCAGGTGCTTATATCGCAAGCCCTGCTGAGGAAAGGGGCATGATCCTGCTCTCGTAACAATGAAGTGAATTAACTGAAACTAATTAAAATTGAATTCTAACACCAAAGGCACTCAATTTATGATTAGTGCAAAGAGTTTAGCTTTTCATTCGGCCTGATACAGAAAAAGGTATGGCAAACCTTTAGTTTTTACTGTTGTTTTATCCAGTGTCTCTAGCATGCAATCAAAACTTATGAGGTATGATACAAAGCAGAAAAATGTAACATATGATTCAAGTAACTCGTCAGAAGAAACGGACCCACAGATGATCAAGATGTTGAAATTAGCAGGAAAGGACATGAAATTATCTATTAAAAATATGTTAAAGAATTGAGAGATGGAATTGGAGACAATGAACAAATTTAGCAGAGAAAAAACTCTAAAATAAACCAAAGAGGCATTTTAGTATTCAAAATTGCAATATCTAAAGTGAAGAATGCATTGGATGGGCATAACAGCAAATGGAACCAAGTAGAAAATGTCAACAAAAATTATGCAAATTGTGGAACAGAGAGAAAAAAGAATAAACAAAATTGAAAAGAAAAAAAGAGGACATTAGTTGACATCTGGTGTCATATTAAGCCTATATCCACTATACATCTAATTGGAGTCTCTAAAGGAGAAGAGAAGCAGAATGGAGAAAAGATGATGTTGGAATAAATAATGTAGAAACTTTCACAAATGATTTTTAACTACATAAAATTATATACCCAAGGAAAACATTCTACAAAAGAAGGTGGATAAATAAAGAGATTTTCTGGATCCGAGTGCCCTTTCTACCCTGAAGTGCTGCTTTCTGAACCAGAGGCCTTTCTGAAAGACAGGACCCTTCATCAAAGGTCTTTACTGTCTTTACCGTCCTAAGCTTTCAACATTTTATCCCAAATAAAAACAGGCATTTGGGTTTCCTCCCTGGACAGCCTTCTGCATGTGATGGATGTTTGGATTGAAATTTATGCTATTGTATTCAGTAAAAACTTAATTACAAGTGCATATTAAGAGATACAGGAGAAACTACAAGATCTGTTATCTCCCTTTCTACAAAATATCAATTCTGTTTGTGGAAAGAAGACATTAACCCTAAGGGATAAAATATGTAAATATATCCCAGACTTTCATGCAACTACATATGGTCCTGTGACTAAATTGTGGTCAATAAAATGTAAATGGAAGAGTAGTGTGGCACTTCTTGGAAGGAGAAAGCTGGCTCAACCGAAATAGGGATTCCCCCAATAGCCATGTCTCCATTCCTCTTCCCTGCTTCCCTGATGCCTGGAAGTGTGTATGATTGCTGGAGCACCAGCTGTTAACTAAGACCACAACGTAACCTTGGGAACAGAAGCCATGGGTATGGTTGCTGGAGCACAGGATGGAAGGAGTCCAGATCATCATGCGCATGGAGCTGCCAACTCCATGCTCAGGTTTTTCTCTGTGAGCCCAGATGAGTTCTGCAGCATCTGTCTATGTCCTAGTTAGGTCTGCGATGAACTGACTGCCTCTCAGTGAAGGGTTTCACACCCCTCACACAGAGTGAAATAAGCTGTGGTTTCCCATATGTTTTAACAAAGCTGTCATCTCAAGGGTTGATCCCCAAGTTGTTCAACAGGCAAAGCTAATATTAGAACTTGATACAAAGTGTGGCTCATTACTTCCCAGCTGCTCAGGTACTCCAAGCAAAGGAGAAAAGTGCTGGTAGAACAATATCATCTCAGCATGAAAGAAGCACTTTTTTCCCCTAATTTCCTATGATTGTAAATTGCCACTCTCTCTGAAGAATCCACCCAAATAGGGAGGAAGCTCAGGTCTCAGGTGTTCGGAAGGGAACTCTCTACTCAGAAAGGGCTCCCAAGGAAGCTGAATCTTCAGCTGCGGACCTTGAGGAGGGAGTTTCTTCTTCCAGAAGGAAATAAACTATCAGCCGACATGTCAATTCCTTTGCAAAGGCAGGTCTCACACACACATAATCACAAGGTGTACCCCCCACCCCAGGGAGCACGAACTATCTCTTTGCAGGTGGGCCCATGAGAGAGGTAAAGAGAGCATAGAAAGCAAGACCCCTGTGAGATGCCAAGCCTCAAGAAAGGGAGAGAGTGTGGAGAGCTGGGCATCACAGAAACTAGGAAAGGATGCAAATCCAGCTGTCTGGAAAAGTCTGCCAATGAGTATCATGGGAGGTGTTAATGAGGAACCACCAGGGAGGAGCAGAGCATGAGAACTGCTGATCCACAGGTCAGGTTTATGAGAGGGGAAAAAAGCATCCCTTCTTCAATACATCCACCTGTCAGACTTTCTCACAATATACCATTGTTATTAAGTGAAGATACTTTTACTGCTATCTGCTTGAATATTATCATAATAAATATATGATATATAGTGTATATACCATATACAGGAGAGCCTCTTGAGATTTGAAACATCACAATAATAATGAAGCACCCAGTTGGTCTTGGTGATGGATGTTTCACACAATTTGTGACATTTGACATCCATAAAAATTGTAGGAGGAAGGATTTTTATCCTGATGGACAGACAAGAAAACAGGCCTCAGAAGATTCAGAGATTTGCCTAAAGTCACATGGTAAGAACATGGCCACACTAGGGCTCTCAAGCTCTGAAGAGGACATTCCCCCAAGAGAAAAACCAAAGACATGGCCCCAGAGGAAAGTTGGCACCTGTCTTCACTGGACACTGATTCAATCTCATTCTGCTTCTCATCACCCATGGTCTTCACCCACTCCCACTCCCACTCCTCAGCCACCACTAGAGTGTGGTTTGTGAGCTCAATCTCCCTCTCTCTTTCTCTCCCTCTCTCTCACTTTCTTCATTTTAAAAGCCCGTGCCCTCCAAATCACACCATGCTCTTTCCACCTAATCCAGGCTGTGTTCACCTGTTCTTCCACAATGACTGACTCTTACACCTGACCTTGAATGACAGCGTGACTGCAGGTTTTCCAGACTCCAGAATTTCCTGCAAAGCCAGGAAACACAGACTATTTTAGGAGCTCATTCAACTCCTGTTTCTCTTGGAGCATCTTGTAAAGTTCACATTCTTTGCCAATGATGAGGATACTTGGAGGCTGAGCACGGTCTAAGTTGTAAAGAATGTTTGGAAATTCATTAGGAAGTATCTGAAGTTAGAAGAAACTTCACCAGGCACATCTTCCAGGCAAAGACATCCCTGATTCACAGGATTGACAGATATTATCCCAATGAACAAAGCCCTATCCAAACTCAGCCACAGACCCACCAGCACGGTGAAAATGAAGTGTCTTTGTAGTTAGCTGCCTGCTGCTTCAATGCAATCGGGGGCTCTTGTTTCAAATAGCTTCAGTAATTTAATTACTTTGTGGCCTAACCCAATAGAATGGGAATGCATTCTTTCATTATAAATTACATAAACAACATTATGTTCACAGAAAATTGAGAAGAAAAATGCCAACCATAACCTGTCCGCTAAAATCTCAGCTGGATCCTTTCCATTCCAGCCACATGCATTCCTTTCATGAGCAAGAATCACAGTGTTATTCACTCCTGATTATCTCGAAGTGCTTTCTCTGTCTCTATAAATGCCTTCTAATTCTCATGACTAGGTGCTTGGGTCTCCTCACCTATAACACACAGGCAATAGTACCTTACTTGCCTGGTTCACAGGGTTGGTTGTGAGGATGCAACATGCAAGTACTTTTTGATTTGTCAATGTTCAGGCTCAGGGACTGGGCAAGCCAGGCCTTGCCTCTCACGCTTTCCTTCTGTCATTCTGAGTGCTTCAGCATAGGATGAGATGTGCAGAGTGATGAGGCCTCTTTTATCCTGGGCTCCACTCTCTAAGCCATCCCATCCCTTACCAACACAGCTGACTAGCTGCCTATCTGGTTTCCTTGCTGTCGTTCTTAGGCCCAGGACAGTCATATTTTTAACCTGAAGGCAGAGTGATACTTTGCTTTACTTTTTTTAATTTATTTTTTTAGAGATGGAGTCTCAGTCTGGTGCCCAAGCTGGAATGCAGTGGCATGATCATGGCTCACTGCAGCCTCAAACTCCTGGGCTCAAGCAATGCTCCTGCCTCAGCATCCCCAGTGGATAGAACTACAGGCACATACCACCATGTATCATTAATTTTGCCATCATTTTTTGTAGAGACAGGATCTTGCTATGCTGCATAGGCTAATCTTAAACCCCGGGCCTCAAGCAATTCTCCCTCCTTGGCTTCCCAAAGCACTGGGATTACAGGCATGAGTAACCATGCCCAGTCCAAAGTAATATTTTAAACGCACCAATCAGACCCTGTCATGCTGTAACTCTATGTATTCTCAACTGATTTAGAATCAAATACACTTTTAATAGCAAAATACAACTTTAATCAAATTCAACTATTTTGAAGTAAATGTTTATCACAAAATGGACAAAGGCCCTAAAAGATGTGGCCTAGCTTCCCTCTCCAGAGATATCTCCTGCTATCCCTGACTCACCCTGCTCTACTTAGACTAGCCTTCCTGCTGGGCCTGTGACAAAACAACCATATAGACTTTGTGCTTACTGTTCCCTCAGCCTGCAATGCCCTTCCCAGGTGCTACTATGGCTCCCATGCTTCATCTAGGACTTGAAACAGTCTAACCTATCCCCATCTCTCTTTACCCCCTAGAGAAAGTGTGAGAAAGCTCACACTTCAATCAGGGCTTACTGCAGCCTCAACAGTTCCTCTCCATTAGCCTCTTGAGTAGCTTAGACTATAGGACCAAACCACCATACCTGGCTAATTTTGTCTTTTTTGTAGAGATGGAATCTCACTATGTTTCACAGGCTGGTATTGAACTCTTGGACTCAAGATATCCTCCCACCTCAGCCTCCAAAAGTGTGGGGATTAAAGGAATGAGCCACCATGACTGGCCTCCAGCCTTTCTTTGAGTTATATGCGTGACTCTTTGAGTCTTGTGTTTAGAACTTGCTTTATAGTAAGTGTAGTGCACTATTTTGATAAATCTTTTTTCTATTACACTTACAACTATTTTCAAATCAAGGTCAGATCATGGAATGTACTGGAGAAGTTTTCCTCTTCTTTGGTATAGGTTATATCTGGAACCCTTCAAGGGAACACCAAAAATCATGAAATCCAAACCACAAGGCCATCACACAGTCACCCAGCAAATGGCTTTGTAAAGTATTTCCATGCTAAAAAGAAGAAAACAATTTCTCTTTTATGTCATAAAGATATGACAATACTTTTATGCCACTGGACAATTTACAAGGCACTTTCAATATCTATTACCTTACCAGATACAGCTGATTCAAAAATAACATCCTAAGAACCAAAGTCTAAGTCTTAAACATTAGACTATAAATATTGACATGACACCAGAATATATTTTAAGAGTAATCAGGACAAAAATATGAATGAAAAATGGAGCAAAAATGTCTCATTTTATATTATTAAACAATAGTAACAGAAATGAAAGAGTACTACAGTGCCATGGCTTCAGAAAACATAATGAACATGCTGGAGTCTCCACAGGAAAAAGTGTTGAGGGTGTAACACTGGAAGTAACACTTTCTTCTTAACCCACTTTGCAAAAGTTTTAATAAGAAAATACAAGAGTTTAACCAAATACAACTCCTTTGGAGTAAGGATACATTACACAAAGTATCCTAGTTCTTGTTTCTCCCTGAGTCACACTTAGACCTGATGTGTACCAGTTTCCTAAAGGTTTAATATTTTCTCCCACTATTTTTGGCCCTGAGAGCCTGCCTCCCCAGGGATATTCTAGCCAAACCCTTCTGAGGCTGAAATAGCCAGGCAATAAGGATCCCAGTAGTCCTTAGAACATAATAAGAAATCCTTCTTGAGCCCATCTCCCAGAGAGGGGTTTTGGAGGCTGAACCTGCAGACTTTATGTGACTCTCAGGCTTGCTCCAGTCAAAAGAGCACCTGGGGTGAGGGTTAGAAGGTCAAGGACCAGGAAGTCAAGGGTGAAGTGAGCTATGATCATGCCACTGCTCTCCAGCCTGGGTGACGAAGTGAGAACCTGTCTCAAAAAGCAAAAAAAAAAAAAAAAGATCAAGAAGGACAGAAAAAAGCAAGCAAATCTATAACTCTGGGATGAGCTACTACAACCAAACAGGATGGAAGTCTACCTCCTCATAATCATATAGTGACCAGAGTGAGGATAAAGGTTTTTTTAACTTGAGCCATCATCTCTTGTGGAGGCAAATTTTCTGCATATAACTCCTAGCTAAACAAGAAAACCATAAAGAAAACATTTCCCACAGCTGATACAACCTTAATAGGGGCATTTTCTCTCATAGTAAATGAATATTTATATTTTAGTAAAACTACCTATTTACTAAATAAAGATTAGTATGTTATGAAGCAAAGATTGGAACAGAAAGGGGGATGACTTGAATTATGGAAAGCATCCAGACAGGAGAAGATGGTCTCTTCATAAAAATATTTTTCCCTGTTTTACTCACTCAATACAACTAAAAACCCTCAACTTTATATATAAAACAACATGAGAAGACTCTGACAGGGCAACAGAAGGCAGACACAGACTGGCTAGGGACCCCGCATCCTGAGGACCATGGTGGTGAGCTCCCAGGGTGTTCCTGTTGCCTTGGACATCCCAGACATGGAGCTGAGGGCAGCAACCTGGAAAGGGCAATGGGCACATACAGAAAAAGTCTCAAGACGAGCCTACTGTCTCTGACCAAATGGCCAGAAAGGAGCAGCCCAGCAAGGCACAATACTTTGAAACAGTAACCCTTTCCCCAGCCAAATGCCTGAAAAGGCCAAGTGGGGAGTCCAGGCTTCCACACTCAACATGCTATAATGAGGTGGCCCAAATACCCTACTGAGTTGGGAACAGAAAAGGCCCAATAAGGAGCCCATATTTCATCCCTACCCAGATGTAATGAAGAAAACCTAGTGGAGAGTCAAAGCTCTCACCACTACTCAGCAGTATGGAGGACACCCCCAGTTATGTCTGTGGAGGCCATATGTGGAGCTAGACATCCCACCCCTGTCCAGCAGTAATGAGGAGCCCCAAATAACCTCAGATGTGAATGTAGGCTGAGTGAGCAAACTAGACTTTTACCCCCACCTGCCAGTACCGAGACAGCGCTCCCACCTCTTCCTTGGCCATAGGGTTCTGAGAGGAAGCCAGTGAAAGGAGGTTTTAGTAAGATCCAAAGTTTTATAATATCATAAAAATATATATCCAGGATTCAACTGAAAATTACATGTCTTAGAAGAACCAGGAAGATTCAAACTGCAAATAAGACAATCAAAAGCTACCAATACCAAGATGACAAGAGATGTCAGAATTATCTGACAAAGCTCTTAAAGCAGTCATCATAAAAATGTTTCAATGAGTAATTATGAACACATTTGAAACAAATGAAAAAAGTATAAAGTCTCAGCAAAGAAACAGAAAATAACAACAAATAAAGAGAAGATATAAAGAATGAAATAGAAATTCTAGAATAGAGAAATAAATAACCAAAATAAAACTACAGTTGATGGGCTCAGTGGCAGCATCAATGAAACAAAGGAAAAGTGACATTAATGAGACAAAGACAAAGTGAACTGGAAGACAGAACAATAGAAATAATCTAATATGAAAAACAGAGAGAAATGGACCAGAGAGAAAAAAGAAATGAGAAGAACCTCACAGACCTATGGGACTATATAAATGGTCTAAAAATTATGTAAATGGAGTGCTGCCAAAAGAGAAGAAAATGTGGGGCTGAAAAAGTACCAGGAGAAATTTTGTCTGAAGATATCCCAAATTTGGAAAAAGACATAAACCTACAGATTCAAGAATCATAGTGAACATCAATCTGGATAAATTTTTTTAAAATCCACACCAAACACTTCTGGAAATTTTCCAAAAAGGAAAACAAATAATTTTCAAAGCAGCCAGAGAAAACTTACACCTTACCTAGTGGGGCAGACTTGTCATCAGCATCCACGGAGAAATAGGAATTAGCAGAACGTTTTTAAGTGCTGGGGGAAAAAAAAATCTGTCAGCCTAGCATACTATATCTATTGAAAGTATTCTTCACAAATGAAGAGGAATTCAAGACATTCTTATATGAAGGGAGACAAAGATAATTTATCTCTAGCAAATCTACCATAAAATAGTGTTTAAAGAAAGTTCTCTAAAGTTCCTTCATAGGAAATGTTAAAAATTAAAAAAAAAAAAAAAAAAAAACACACACAAAACAAGCATGGGTAAGGACATGGAGAAATCAGAATTCTCCTACCCTGACAATGGGAATGTAAAGTACTGAACCTATGGTGGAAAACAGTGTGGCAGGGTTTCTCAAAAAATTAAAAGTAGAATGTCCATATGATCCAGCAATTACATTTCTGCGTATATACCTCAAAAAACTGAAAGCATCAAATTGATATTTGCATACCCATGTTCACTGCAGTATTATTCACAATAGCCAAAAAATGCAAGCAACCCATTTGTCCAGCAGCAGATGAATGCATGAACAAAATGCGGTTTCTACAGACAATGGAATATATTCAGCCTTAAAAACGAAAAAAAAAAGTCGGATACATGCTACAACATGGAAGATGGATGAACCTTGACGACATGATGCTAAGTACAATAAACCAGTCACAAAAGGACAAATATTTTATGATTCCTCTTCCATGTGGCACCTAGAATAGTGAAAAAAAAAAAAAAAAATCACCAAACAGAAAGTATAATGGTGGTTTCCAGGGGCTGGGAGGAGGAGGGAATGGGGAGGTAGTGTTTAATGGGTACAGACTTTCAGTTTTGCAAGGTGAAAATGTTGCTGTGTGTGCTTGCTCCTGCCTGTAATCTCAGCACTTTGGGAGGCCAGGTGGGAGGATTGTGTCAGGCCAGGAGGTGGAGAATAGCCTGGGCAACAAAGAGAGACCCTATCTCTGAAAAAAATTAAAAATTACTTAAGTGTAGTAGAGGCTGAGGTGGGAGAGTCATTTGAACCCAGAAGTTTGAGGCTGCAGTGAACTATGAAGATAATCATTTCCTCCATCCATTCTGTTTCACCACCAGCAATGCAATTCCATTCAAATACACATTTGTACTCTCAAGACCTAAATAAGGCATTTTTACTCCAGTTTGCTTTGTGTTTTAGTGGTTTCTCTGAAATAATTCTATAAAGTCTCTCTTCTTTCTTATGTCAGCTTAATAAAGTCATTGTTCAATTAGCTTAATGCCCCACTATTAATGGGACAGAGATTTCCTTAGACATCAAAAACCAATAAATTTCCCAGTCTTTGCAAGAGGCTCTGTGTGTGTGTTGGGGAATGCCTTTAACACCTACCTGGGCACTTTATAAATCTGCTAGCTAACTAAAAATCTTAAAAGAAGGAATTGAAAAATAAGATGTTCATAGAAGGCTTTGAAGAGTAGTGACACATTTCTGGAACATAGAAGGCCACACAGGCTTAGGAAATATCTGAGAATGCCCTGAGCCCTCGCCTCTGACTAACTTTGAGGCTCTATGAGAGCAGAACATTACGTTTCTCTAGCGAAAAATGTCTGCAGAAATAAGAAAAGGTATAGGAGTAGATTATTTAAAGCAAGACTATGGCCTTATAATGAGGCCTTTTCAACTGCAGGTTTATTCTAGTCCTTGGTTGCAAACCTTCATATGGCCTTTAGGCTTCAACTGAAATAAAAGTGCTTACTTGGTCTTTCTCACTTGAAAAGCTCTACGCTCCATTTAATTTCCTCTAACTCTGGGAACTCTCACTTGAAAAGCTCTATACTCCATTTAATTTCCTCTAACTCTGGAATTGCCAGAAATTATTTCCCAATTCTAAAGTTTCTAAATGAAATTTTATAGCCAGAATTTCAGCCTTTCAGCTACTGATTTCAAACCAGCAATCATTTCAACAGATAAATTGCATAAAATATCGGGTTTACCAATATGAATTTCCTAAACTGTTATCCTGTCTCCACAAATCTTTACAACTTTTATCAGTTTCCATAAAAATACATATTTGCATGTCTATGTGAGAGAGAGATGGGTAACTGAGAGGAAACAGCAGAGACAGAAACAGATATTGACAAAGATATTCAGTAGGTGCTATTTCTTAAAACTTCTTGTCGTTACAGTGAAACATTATTTGCAGATGATAGGATTTACTATTTGAAAACTCCATGAAAAGTAACCCAAAATTGCTAAAATTATCAAAGAATTCAATCTTCAGTATTTATACAGATTTGGGGAAATAGTCTTTCTATTATACTCATGTTAGAAAAGTAAACACATATATAAGTTTTAGTGAACTATATTCCAGTATTTATGAAAAGTAAAAGATTATATACATTATGGTGCAGCCCTTTTTATCTATAAAACCACCTTAAAGAAATAATATAAGAATATAAGATGTATGCAGATAGTAGCATTTATAGTAAACAACGGTTCAAAAATAATCTAAACATCATTGAAGCTGGAAATAATTCTGAAAATATAGAACAGTCATCAAATAGGACATTATGAGCTACATTTCTTTATGTTGCTTTTTAAAATATCTATGATATGTTATTATGTAACTATCACCTTCAAATCACAGCTATATTCTATATACACACATAAACACACACACACACATATTTCTGTTTGTGTATATTCAAATACATATTCCCCTCTTCTTTGCCTTAATATGTCTGTACATCAGTGTGTGTCCCTGTATGTGTGTATTTAACCACTGAGGGAGCAAAGAATGGATAACTTTGGACAGACTGGCTAATTCAAGTTTATATCATGTCATTCCCTTTGGCTAAAGTAACCTTCTTTTCTTTTCTCCCTGCATTTATACACATACACATACATGCTAAAATAAACACATACACAACATATATATCCAACACATGCATATATATACATGTAATTATATTTTACCAGCCACTGGGGGAAAAAAGAAAGTATACAAGCTAATCTGTCAAGAGATCATTTGCCTAGACAGGTAGATAGGAGTGAGAGATTAATAAAGCTCATATTTTAATACATTTTACATTTTTAAAAAATCTCATGGGATAATTTCTGATTTCTCATTTGTGGTAGCAGAGCAAAATATGGCATTTATAGGGTGCTTTCCATTTCATATGCACTACAGATAAAATGTAGCATATGGTCTTAAGATTGTGTTACAAACATAATTTTATTGGAAATGAAACAATAAATTTTCTTTCATACAGGGAAAACTGGAATGGATTTTGAAGGATGGATACAATTAAAAGAGATAGGGCTCAGAGATGGCCTTCCTCCTATTAAGATAGGAGAGAGAATGGTTGACACACAGGCAAGGAAACATCTGCATTTTTCACATGAGACTGAAGGGCCTTGCTCTGCAATCTAGCAGCCAGACACTTCATCAGACTGGGATGAAACAAAGCTCATAGAAGGGTGGTATAGTGCCAAAGCCTTTGTGAACTGGGGTGGTGTCAATATCCTTTGGATCAACCAGAGGTTTCAAGGTAAAATTCTGCAAAATGGTGGTCAGGATTAAAAACAGCTCCATGCGGGCCAGGCCTTCTCCAGCACAAATTCTTTTTCCTAAAAATTACACACAAGATCATTATTTATTTAATTCTTTAGCTGAGTTAGCACACAGGGAGGCTGAAATTAATGTGGAATGAAGAAATATATTAATGAATGACTAATGAACCTACAACTTTTTCTATTTACGCCCAAACCTGGTTTCTTTTTTATTCTTTAGCACATATTTCTGTGAATGCACTATATGAAAAAATCTTTTCTGTCCATGCACATTGGAACTGCCGTGTTGCAGCTTGCCAGTGACATATTTACACACACACACACATCTATCCCAACTGGCATGATACACAACACTGTATCTACTTCTCCATATACTTCTGACCCTGGACTTGACAAATAGATTTATTTGTCCTTATCTGGATTCTAAAGGATAATCTATCTTGCCACATACCTGCTTTTAAAAAAAATAGTCAAGAGTTTATTATTGCCAGGTATAAAAAAGAAATGTCACCAAGTGGCCACAGGCAATTCTTAGGGCATCATTTCGTTCCACATCTTCCACCCAGTTCCCCTCACCCCAGCCATTACTAATGATTCACCACTCCCCAAACAGATTGGTAATTTCAAGATTCCGCTCAGATTCCAGGTATTCTTCTATCTGGAATGGTCTCCTACTCTGCTTTGCCTGCCAATAGTCCCGATATTCTTCCAGACTCAGCTCAGATGTTATTTATTCTATGCAATCTTCTTTGATGCATCAGGACATACAATTCATGCTCTTATCTGTTTTCCACGATATTCATTAATGCTTCTAATACACTACATTTCACATGAACTGTAAATTATTCATCTGTTTTACAAACTGGAATATAAACTCTTAAGGTAAACCCTTAGATCTTATAATACACACAGTAATACCCACTGTCAGGACAAGAGCTGGCCTGCAAGCCATGTGAAATGAATAGAAATCTTGAGCAGGCTCATGGTGCAATAGTGGACTCCTAAATACAAAAGGAGATAAGAAGTCACATAGCAATAGCTTTTTCTGAGATTATCTCTGGGCAATGCACATAATCTTGAGAACACAACATCAAGGGTTGCTCTACACTTATTTTCTTATATAATTAAACAGGAACAAATCTCTTATTTTTGTTTCTGTTTCAGTTATTTCTGTTGGAAACATCTTCTACCCTCCTACCCTCTTCCTACTTCTTTGAAGTGTGCTGAATATTTTCCATTTCTTCCTCTTTCCAGATCCATTTTGTATTTATCTCTTGTGCCTTTCTATTCCCAGGAAACTGACCTCTAAGAACTGCATTAACCCAGGAGGTAGTTCCCTTCTGGGTTCTGGATACATTCAGAGGCTCAGATGTTGAAAAGTTCAGAGTATTTGTTCCCTCCATCCTACCCTGTCAGGCTAGTTTTGACAGTGGCAACATCCCTCTACCTATAGATGCTTTCCTTGATGAGGAATCTGCTCACTATTCAGGTTCCAGCAACCATCCTTTGAATCTTTTGATCTAGGATTGTAACATCTTCTTGCTGATGTTAGTCCTGAGTTCTTCCCCACATTTTGTTACTCTCCTTATTTGGCCCACACTTCTCAAAACCATCTCTTTATTAAACTCTCTTTTATTAAACTTTTTGACATTGCTGCATGTTTCTTTCCAGGACCATCAAAAATTGGGGGAAGATACTCAAATGTGATTTATTGCAAGAAAATTTCACTTACTTTACAACTATTCTGCCCCTATCCCTCTCAAATAAATCATCTGAAACTCGCTCTCTCTCTTGCTCTCGCTCTTGCTCTCTCTCTCGCTCTCTCTCTGTCCCTCCCTTTCTTTGGACTCCCAAAGAAACCTCAAGCATAGCATCTGTGATCTTGGAATTTCATTACCTGTTCATTTGTTTTCCCTTCTCTTAGAGAAAAGATCTAATATTTATTCACACTTCTATGCCTGGACCTCAGCATAGCATTGCTATATATAAGGTACTCAGTGAAGTTTATTGAGTGAACTGGCTTCTCAGGGTAAATGAGAAAAGTTTTACTAGAACTGGACTTCTAGGAGGAACTTTTAATGACCTACGTAGTGGACCAGGAAGCAGAATCTATGAACATAGTCACTAATCCCATGAGAAATAACCTGGTCTTTGGGAGTGGTGCCTCTGGCCTTATGCAAATGACAAATTGTTCAGCCCAGAGTAGCCTCCATGCAGAGCCCTTCCTTACCTCACTTGACCCCTGAGGTACACATAAAAAGAAAGCTTGCTTGCCTGCTGAAAAAGCCATGAAATAATCACTCTTTTTAAAGTTGCCACTTTCATCCAGGAAGTGGCCAGGGTCAAACTTCTCTGGATTGGGAAATTCCTTGTCATCGTACAGGACAGAAGTCAGATCTGTTAAGATTGTTGTGCCCTGAAAGGAAGAGAAAAAGATAAACCAGATCAAAATACAGTGTTCATGGGATGCAAAAGACATGGATAGGAAAGGCCAACATTTTGTATGCATGGATTCTGCAGGGCTGACTATGGGACTTGAGTATATGTGCATTTTAATATCTACAAGGAGTCCTGCAACCAATTCCCCATGAATACCAAGGGATGACTTTAAATTAAAACCTGTAAAAAGAGACAAAGAAGGTGATCATATAACAATAAAGGGGAATTTCATCAAGTGGGTATAAAAATTGTAAATGTACATGAACTCAACGTCAAAGTACTTAAATATATGAAGCAATTATTAATAGACCTAAAGGAAGAAATAGACTTCAAAACAATAATAGTAGAGAACTTAACACCCTATTTTCGGTAATAGATCATTCAGACATAAATATCAAACAACAAACAATGGTGTTAAATTGTTCCTTTGACCTGACTTAGCAGGTATGCACAGTACAGTCCACCCAACAGCTACAGAATACACATTCTTCTATACAGCATATGAAACATTCTCCAGGATAGATCATATGGTAAGTTACTGAACAAGTTTTAACAATTTTTTTAAAGTTAAAATCAAATCAACTTTTTTTCTGAAAACAGTACAATAAAACTAGCAATCAAGAAGAACAGAAAATATACAAATACCTAAAAATTAATTAACATGCTTATAAAGATCCAATGAGTTAATGAATAAATTAAGAGGAAATATTTAACAATTTCTTGAGACTAATGATAATGTAAGTACAACATACCAAAAACCTATGAAATACAGTAGAAGCAGTACCGATAATGGAGTTTAAAACAATTAACCTTTACATCAAAAAAGAGAATAATCTCAATTAACAATCTAACATTGAAACTTAAGAAACTAGAAAAACAAAAACAAACCAAATCCAAAATAAGTAGAAGGACAAAAATTATAAATATTATAGAATAAATCAAAATACAAAATAGATATAGAAACTAAAATATGAGGAAGTCAATGAAAGAAAGTTTTGGTTTTCTTGAAATGATATACAAAACTGACAAACCCTTAGCTAGACTATGAAGAAAGAGGGAAGATCAAAATAAGTAAAACGAGAGATGAAAAAGAGGCCATTACAACTGGACCACAGAAATGCAAAGGATCATTAGAGACTATTATGAACAAATATATGCTTACAAATTGGAAAATCTAGAAGGAATGGATACATTTCTGGACTCATATAATGTACCAAGATTGAATCATGAAGAAACAAAAAATCTGAAAGTGATAATAATTGAGTAACAAATTAAATCAGTAATAAAAATCTCCCATCAAAGAAAAGCCAAAGACTGTTATTTTTGGCTTCACTGCTGAATTCTACCAAACATTTAAAAATACACCAAGAAAAATTCTTTTGAAATTCTTCTGAAAAACTCTAAAGGGGGAAATCCTTCCATAATCATTTTATGAGGTCATTATTCCCCTAATATCAAAGACAAAACAAGAAAAGAAAACTGCAGGCCATTGTTGCTGAAGAACATGGATGCAAAAAATCTTAACAAAATACAACTAGGCCCAGTGTGGTGGCTCACGCCTGTAATCCTACCACTTTGAGAGGCTGAGGCAGATCTCCTGAGGTTGGAAGTTCAAGATCAGCCTGACCAACATGGAGAAACCCCATCTCTTCTAAAATTAGCTAGGCATGGTGGTGCATGCCTGTAACCCATCTACTCGGGAGGCTGAGCCAGAAGAGTAGTTTGAACCCAGGAGGTGGAGCTTGCAGCGAGCTGAGATCATGCCAGTGTACTCCAGCCTAGGTGACATAGCGAGAGCCCATCTCAAAAAAAAAAAGTGACTTGGGTGCTGTTAAAGGCATTCAGTTTCAAATGCAAATGGAAAAAGTTTCAAAAATTTGCAGGCTGACAATGCAATAGAAAAGAAATCCCATTTCTGAGGAGAAATTCAAGCTGGCTGCAGAAATTTGCATAAGTAACAAGGAGAAGAATGTTAATCACCAAGAAAATGGGGAAAATGTCTCCAGGGCATGTCAGAGACCTTTGTGGCAGACCCTCTCATCACAGGCCTGAAGGGCTAGAAGGAAAAAGTGGTTTCATGGGCTGGGCCCAGGGTCTCGGTGCTATGTCCAGCCTAGGGTCTTGATGTCCTGCATCCCACATGTGGCTGAAAGGAGTCATAGAACTTTGGCTATGGCTTCAGAGGGTGCAAGCCTCAAGCTTTGGAGGCTTCCACAGGGTGTTTAGCCAGAACTTCTACTAGGGAAGTGCAGAAGGGAAATGTGGGGTGGGAGTCCCTATACAGAGTCCCTACTGGGGCACCAGCTAGTGGAGCTGTGAGAAGAGGGCCACCATCCTTCAGACTCCAGAATGGTAGACACACTGACAGCATGCACCATGTGCCTGGAAAAACTGCAGACGCTCAACGCCAGCCCATGAAGGCAGCTGGGAGGGAGACTGCACCCTGAGAAACTACAGGAGCAGAGCTGCTCAAGACTATGGGAACCTATGTTTTGCTTCAGCATGACTGGGATGTGACACATGGATTCAAAGGAGATCATTTTGGAGCCTTAAGATTTGACTGCCCTACTGGATTTCAGACTAGTGTCAGGCCTGAAGCCCTTTTGTTTTGGCCAATTTCTCCCATTTGGAATGGCTGTATTTACCCAATGCCTGTACCCCCATTGTATCTAGGCAGTAACTAACTTGCTTTTGATTTTACAAGTTCATAGGCGAAGGGACTTGCCTTATCTCTTACGAGACTTTGGATTGTGGACCCTTGAGTTAATACTGAAATGAGTTAAGACTTTGCAGCACAGTTGGGAAGGCATGATTGCTTTTGAAATGTGAAGACATGAGATTTGGGAGGGGCCAGGGGCAGAATGATATGGTTTGGCTCTGTATCCTCACCAAAATCTCATCTTGTAGCTCCCACAATTCCCACATTTCATGGGAGGGACCCGGTGGAAGATGATTGAATCCTGGAGGTGGGTCTTTCCCATGTTGTTCTTGTGATAGTGAGTGGGTCTCATGAGATCTCATGGTTTTAAAAATGAGAGATTCTCTGCACAAGCTTCCTCTTTGCCTGCTGCCATCCATGTAAGATGTAACTTGCTCCTCCTTGCCTTCCACCATGTTTGTGAGGCCTCTCCAGCAATGTGGAATTGTAAGTCCAATAAACCTCTTTCTTTTATAAATTGTGCAGTCTCAGGTATGTCTTTATCAGCAGCATGGAAACAGACTAATACAAATGGATTTCAAAATGCTAATAGAGAGGTTCTTGAACATTGTCATCACAAATAAATAATAAATGTTCAAGGTGATCGAGATACTAATTACCCAATTTAATCATTACACAACTCATACATGTTTCTAAACATCATGTTGTTCTCCAAAAATATGTACAATTATTAGGTGTCACTAATAAATAAAAGAGAAGTGATTATGCTCACAGGCTGATAAAAAGGAGCCAGGAAAAAGGGAGAAGATGAAGAGGAAGGAAGAAGAAATAATTATTTAAGGAAGATAATTGAAAAAGTAAGAGAGAAGGGATCCATGCCACAGTTAAAACAGCTTACCGTAAAACAAAAGAAAGCCCATCTGTCACAGCAACTGACATGAAACAGAATCAAAGGTTGTAAATGTAGCCAAGTATGTAAATCTAATGGAAAGCATTAGAGGAGTCCACTTCCAGTGACTAATTTTTCTGTGAGATGGAAGAGCAAGTCACCTATTAAAAGTAAGATAATGAAAGGCTGAGAAGAGTTCAAGGTTGAAAGTCATTGTGGAGTATGGTGAAGCAAGTTGAGTTAGATTATAAAGCAGGATTGTTGGGTAAGATTGAGAATACTTTTGGCATTGATGAAAATTAAACCACCACATTTGGCATTGATGATAACAATATCAACCTGCTGGGCTGCATGGTCTTTTCCAGCACAGGTCAGTAGCCAATAATCAGGCAGGGTGGAAGGAGATTTTTGTATTGGACTTTTCACAAGTAAGTCATAGGGACAGTAGAGAAGGGGTGGGATATAGGATACAGGTTAATTGGTAAGAGTAATAAAACCTAAAATTGAAAGGAAGGGACAGGATAGCACACTGGGCTAATGGACAGGCAGAGTGTAGAGCTATCAAAGCGGAAAATCCTGTGGGAGTCTAGGCACTATCATATTTAGAAACTTGTATCAAAAACTAGAAGGAAAGAAGTACGTGGTCACAGGGTAGGATGCCTGAGTTATGACTGTGCCATACCTGTAGAAGATTAGGCAATCTACAGTTCTACTGCTATGATATTTGATTGCCTAAGACACCTAAGGAAGGGTACAGACATAATATCTCTCACCTTTGGAATAAGGTATTCTCTAAACCGAATGTCTTGAGTTACTGCATGGGGCAGGTTGGTGGGGACGAGGTCAATATATCTCTGGATCTCATGCACCACGGCATCCGTGTAGGGCATCCGGCTTCTGTCCTGCATGCAGACACTTCGGTTTTTGCCGACCACATGATCAATTTCTTCCCGCACTTTAGCTGGCAAGGCAGGAGTCAGAATTTATGAGAAGTGAAAAAAACTTGAAGTACCATTTGTAGGATCCCTTCATCATTGTCCCATTGTAGTTGGAGATGGGACAATGATGGAAAATTACGTGTCACTACCTCCATAAGAGAAAAAAAAGGACACACAATTTACATTTCTTGGGCAAATTGAAAGCTCAGTAGACACAGGTATGCAGGTATGAAATACAATTGCACCATGACATTCAATCCTCAACTTTGATTCCCTACTCTGTGTACTTTTTCTTGACAGACTCAGAGATCTGGGATCCTGAAGAATCACTGAAGACCTTGTAGTTTAGCCATTTTGTGTATGTCAATTTTATCTTAAATATTTAAGTTTCAATAATCTAAGAACTACACAGTGCAGTTCAGGAAATGAGATATTAACTTGATTCAGCACAAAACTTAAGAAGTTAAAATTTATTCAGAAGGTATTAATAATATAGGACAGACACACTGCACTCTTCATTATATTACTTTATAATTCTTCAAAAAACTTCTATGTGGAAGGTATAATTTCATGTACTTTACAAAGAAACAAGTCCAGAGAAGTAAATAGTTTCCTAAGGATGCTCAGGGAATATGTGGTCTTTCCCATATTATCCCCCTTGAACAGATAAGGGACCATAGTTATGGAGAGTAATCATGTGTCTGCAGGTCAAGCAAGCCACCTATTAGTAGAATCAGAATTCAAAGCCACCGCTATTGAAGTCTACAGCTCATTGTTCAAAATAACAATGCCACACTGCTGCATCTGTTCCAAACCAAATCAAGAATCCTATATCATCACAGGGAGAATAATGGCCTCTGCTCTTCAAATCTCTATCATTATTTAAACATTTTATTCTCCTTTTATACTAGGAACTAATGTGAATTGAATCCACCCAATGGTAGGTAGATGTACTAATGAACAGAAATTTTGTTGTACCTTGTGTTGGCAGGTAAATGGTGGGGTGGTTATCCGTATTTTCTGTCCACTTCTACCTGAAATTTGATCCTGCCCATCATCTGTTCATACCTGAGATCTCAGGGTGCTTCAGCAGGAGTAAGAGTCCGTATCTCATTGTGGTGCTTGTTGTCTCTGTTCCTGCACTAAACATATCCCATATAGTAGCAACCAAGTTGTCCATGGTAAATTCAGACTCTTCATTGTGTTTTTCCTAGCAATGACATGTTACAATTACTTAATAAAAAGCTTTTCAAGTAACACAATACTATTCAGTACAACATCAGTACCTGGCTAATTAAGCTAGACTTTAGAGTGTGCTATGGGTGAAGATAATATTAGGTGAACTGTTAGAACTGCTTCAAATTTAAAATAACATCGGACTCACAAACATTCAAGTACTTTCTGATTCTTCAGTTTCTAACCCCCTAGAGCCAGTCAGTTCCTTTGTAATTTTTTAAACATACTTTTCATTAAGTCATCACTGCTAATCACTGTCAACTCTAGCATCTATTGTCTGTTTCATCATATCTAATTTTTCATTCAAATTTCTTAAACTAATCACACCCAAACTACAGCAGTATTTACAACTCCATCAGTCATTACACCCAACACTGCTCTTCAATTACAATCATTATAGCCTCTTTGAAAATTTCACAAACTTGATTACTACACTCATCATCTCCTGGATCTATTTTCTCCCTCCTGTTTATCTAAGTCAGAGTTTCTCAAACCTACCTCATCTGTAAATGAATATATCTTAGAGATTGCCCAAAAGTAAGCCCGTCTGGGTTTCTATCCATTCCTGTGTTCCCTCATTTGTTACATCTTCTCTTCATGGAACCATGATATGTTATCATCAATCTTGAATGGATGTGTGCGTGTGTGTGTTTGCATGTTTTGATCTGCCCCCAGATAAAGAATCAGCTTTAACATGGTAAACATAAAACCTAAGTCTCTTTGGGTGAGAACTTGGAAATATCCAGAGACACGCAATATGGCTTACACAGGTAATATGTTGCATAAACAATTAATACACTTTAGGATACAGCATTTGTTTTCATATCTCAGTTTCACCAGTAAAATCAAAGCATATCAATGAGTCACAACACCCACAAAGATAAAGTAGCAAATCAGAATTACACTGTACCTTTTCCATTTGAATCAGAAAATAGTCAATAAAATCTCGAGGGTTATTGATGTCCAGAGATTCCTGATGTTCTTTTACTTTCTCCAAAATAAAACTTCTTTGGAGAGCATAATTTTTAAATATCACATTATGACTTCCTGGAAGAACTCGTAAAAAAGGGAAAGCATTGTAGAGCTGAAAGAAGAAAGAATCCATCATTAATTCATTCACCAAACACTGCTCCTTATTATTTATCAGAAACTGGTTATATGCTAAGTAGATAAAGATGAATAGACATGCTTCCTGCACAGGAATGCATTCTGAATTTGAGGGAGAGAGCACTGAAAAAGTAGGCAGAGACAGTATGCACAGGTTACAAAGCAACTTCAAGGCCAATCACGTTGATTTCCTAACCATAACTCTGAAGGAAGTCAGGAAATCACCCCTGTTGTCACCTCTCTTCAGATGAGGAAATTGAAGTTCATAAGGTTAATCAACAATTCGAAGACACCAAACTAGTGATCTCAGAGCTAATACCCTGTGTTTGCACCAGTATACACAATATATGTTTTACCAGGGGACAGTCTAAAAATTTTGAAAACTCATACTCATTTGTTGTAATGAAGAAATAGTACATCTGAAAGATTAACAAAGTGCCCAAATCACTTAGTGTATACATATATATAAAAAAACACAAACACACACATATACATATATATATATATAAAATTTAAATATTCCACCCCAAAGAATGTGCATATTTTCCTGACTCATGCTTTTGCTGGTCCTAGAGCTTACAGAACATGCTTTAATTTAGACAACACCCTAATGACCTAATAACCTTGGAAGGCATCAACATAATATATTCAGGCTTGTAGCTTAAATCAAACTAGATACAGAATCAGGAATCAGGAATTCTAGATTCTAGATTTTGATGTTCATTGTCTTAGCTAGGCTATTTTGAAAAATATGCCTAATAGCTCTGGGTCAGTTTCCCATTCCAGTAAATAAGAGACATTAGACTATTTTTTCTCTAGGGTCCTTTGAAGGTAGGTCACATCAGGAACTTATGATCAGTATAGAATTTTAGTTGTTAGTGATTATAAAACATAGGTTACTAACATTTTCTGACTGTGTACTTTAATAAGAAATCCATCTTAAATCAGTACCCTCTATATCTGACAATCTAAAAACAAACAAAAAAGTTTCATCCAAACAAATCTTGCTATAAATGTAGCACTCTGAGATCATGTATTTTTTTCTATTCTATCTTACTTCATGTTTTCAATTTTATTGCATCACATTAGATTGATTTGATAACTCACTAATGTGTTGCAAATGATAGTTTGATAAGCATTGCTTTGGACATTTTTAAATAGGGCAGAGAGATGGGGTAGGCATGAGCTATAGATGAGCTAGAAAACTATTACACATTCTAAAAAGAACCTTGGCCTTACCGGTATCCAGGGGCTGCTCACACTTTCAAAGTTTTCATTAAAATACTTCATCAAGGTTAGAAATTTCTGATCCCTGTAATCAAAACGATTCTGGAAAATGATGGAACTGATGACATTGCAGGGAACACAACCCAGAAGAAAAGTGGGATCACAGGGAGATGCTACAAACAATACCAGTCAGAAGTTAGTACACAATTTTCATATAAATCTAAAATTGACTGCTTAAAATAATTGGAAATGATTGACTTCTAAGATCTTCTAGAAATAAAAACTACCTGGACATGCCACCATTACAATAAACTTCAAATGCTTAAAATAAAATTTGCTGTATTTCTCCAAATAAAACTGTCTAATCCAGTCCACTTTATTTGATAATTTTGCCCCAAGGAGTCTCCTATTTACATCATTTTCCAAAATGTTCTAATTCACAAGAAGGAATACAAAATAAAAAGAGGCCATTTAAAATATATTTTAATGTATGGAATTTAATTATCAGTGTTGATACATCCTCATGATGCCAACAGAAAACTAAACAACTTAAAAAGAAAATCAAAATACTGAAGAAACTTGAAACAGAACATGGAAAACAGAGTTAAAAAATTTGGTTGTCTTTTTTTGTAAAAGATAAAAATAATGAGAGAAATTGGAATTATAGTTACATATTTGAAAAACTACATTGTGGGTAGAAATAGACTTCGTATATGCAATAAAGAGCATGGCTCCATTTTTGGATGTTTGATTGCTACAAGTTTTATAAGACTCACCCTGAACTCTTCCCCTTCTACCCACATCTGGAAACACTTAAAAAAAAATGTGTAACAGTTCCCTCCATTAGCACAAATAGACAGTTTAAGCCACACAAGCCCTGACCTGCACACAGGAAACTTCAACCCAGCCCTAAACCGTAACTGCCATGAAAACCTCATGCCACTATCCTCCTGCTGCTCTTTCAGTGTCATTTTGGACCTGGTTGGGTGTCAGCCTGCTCTTCATTGAAAGCAACATTATGTGAGTAATAAACCTTTCATATCCTATTGGTGTTTGTGTGGAATCTTTATTGTAATCATCTAAACCAGATTTTGAATGATAGGTAGGTCCCTCCTGCCTCTGTTTGGTGACAACCACAACACCACAACTCTAGAAGGACAATGCAAGCTCAGATCAAAAATTAGAAGTTACTATGTAAATTAGCTCTGCTCAACCTGTGGAAATAACTTCCAACTGTTAGTGTTATTAGTGATTAAATGGGCTTCCCCAAGAGTGTGAGGTCCCTACAACGAAGTGGAATCAAGCAGATTTTGGACGACTAAAGGTCAGGGAGTTGAGAGAAGGCCATAGTCACCATGGGAAAAGTTGAACGAGTTAATAACAAGTTCTGCTTCAATACAAATTAAGGATACAAATAATTTCACAGATAATATGTGCCAAAATTCAATATTCATTGCTTGACTAATTCTATTTCCAAATTTTATTCAAAGAAAGTAGTCAGAGATTTACAATAATGAACATGGGTTGCACTTTTGTATACTAAGAGCAGGAAAAACTAGAATCAACCTACCTGGTCAAAACAGAGGATTAGTTAAATAAACTCTGGTGTGTCCAAAATAATGGACTACTGTACTATCCAGCTAATAATGTTCTCGAAAAACATTTAAAAGTTAAACCCATAAAAATATTCATTCAATACATGACATTATAAAACCACATATATCTTATGATCTTACCCCTTGCTTGCCCTGCCTAGCCCTTTCTCTTCCACCTGCTCTCCCAGCCCTGCAGGTGCACACACACACATCTATGTGCTGCAGAGATCTGTGCTGCTGCAGTACCATCTCTTCATATCCACACTCCATTATGAGAGGTGAATGGCAGCCCCACACTTTTGTGGTAATTGGCAACCCCGTATTGTTCTTAAACACTTTACTAGAAAAGTTACCTAATTTTTTAAGCGTATGTGGCCAAGACTGATAGCTGATTGCCAAAATTCATGTTCTTTTCTTCCTGTGCACAGAGTAAACCACATTTTCCAGCTTCTCTGGCAGTTAGGTATGGCCTTGTTACTAAGTGGCACACATGAGAGAAGTTATGTGTGCCACTTCTATGCCTGGTCTAAAGTATTTGCTTTTTAACTTGCTCTTTTCTCCTTCCTCTATCACACAGAGATATGAACCATTGATGATATTGAAAGACATTTGCTGAAGATATCAAAGACCAATTAACCTGGTACCTAAAAAGACTGTTATTCCAAACACTTCACCTCTTAATTACTGTTATGTGAGCAAAAAGTAAACTATGATACTTCAGCCATCATAATGTTTTGTAGTCTATTTACAATCCCATTTGTTCTACCCAAACTGCTAGTGTTAATTATATGAAGAAATAAACACCATTGGTTTTTTTTAATGCCTCCACCAGACACAAGGCCTCCTCTTGAATTCGGTCTTCAATTGTTTTCTTCCCCATCCCCATATTCCTCAAAACCATGAGAGAGAAACGCCGAATTTGCTTCCATCTGTCTCCATTGCTAAAAATAACTCCTATCAACACAAAAGAAAAAACAGAGAGAGAAAATATTCTTCATTGTCATGAATACAAGCTGACAGTTCTCATCTCAGGAGATGATATTGACATTTCAGAAGGGATGTAAATATAATGGTGTCAGCTTCAGGGATTCCCATTGAACCCTTCATCACACCTGCCTCCTCTTTGAACCCAAACTACTATTTAACAGTCAGGATTCTTAATTTTGCATATTGCTAAACTATTCTTAATCCACCAGCTGCACTAAACCTCATAATAATTCTGTAAACTGCAGGCTTTGTCCCATTTTACGGGATGCTAAAAATCATAAAGGCAAAATGCTTGCTCGTGATCCTGCAGCAATAAACATGGTGAGTCCTGGTCATGGCTTAAATTTTCAGGGCTGGCTTTTCAAATTGTAAGTTAATTTTAGGAGAAATAACAAGAGGAGGGAATTATCAGGAGAATGTGAGACAGCACTTTTTCATTGGAAGATATCTCCTGATAATCATTTCTCAGATAAGGGGTACAGTCATTAAACAGACAGCTAGTCTCATTTTAACATTTCCCCTCTATTTATTAAATCTCTCCCATGAAATATGGAAGGAAACATCAAAGAAGTTCAATATTAGGCTGCCAGAGTCAAAACCAGATCAAGGGGAAAAAAATAAGCTCATAGGAAACGTTTCCAGGGAGCCTCTTAGAGAACAGTGCAGAAGAGGTCAGAACCCCATTCAGGTCATACCTCTGTTTGCCAGAACCCTGTGATCCACCAGAAGACTTGACAGTTTAAGGCTAGTTCCAAAAACAAATAAAAGAAATTTCCAGCACTTAATCAAAAAAGCTTTTTCAAATATCAATTCTGATACATACTCATACTCTGATCATGTTTCTCCATGATCTTTTTAGAACATATGTTTGCTTTATGCTTTGTCTTCTGTTGTATTCTAATATTGCTCATCCTTTTTTAGAATCATATTTCAAGGTGAGGATGGAAATATTCCAAACTGATGTGATTCCATGCACACTATTCAAGCTTCCTAAAATAATCTCTGGGTATCCATGACTAAGACCCGGCAGCAAAATATTTGGTGAATAAGAAAATTCAGTAATATTCCTTCTCTCTCTCATCTCTCTATTGCTTTTCTATTTTTTTAACTGACCATAATTTATGATGAACTTGTCTTTGTAACAAATTCATAAAAAATTAGTGGTTAGATGGCTTGTTATCATTGAATTTAATGTTTAACAGGGACATTGTGTCACTTTCACAGATTTTAAATATAGATTAATGATTCTTTATAGAAAAATTATTCTTAGCCTCAGGTAGAAAATATGGAAAATGTGTTTCATAAATTTTTCTAAATACTTATGATTTCTCAATTTCTTCAAATTTTTCAAGTTTTTACAACTTACAACCCCACACACATACCCCAAAGGGAAGCATACCGAATCCTTGGGCAATTTTTTCTACCACTGGAAAACTCCCTCGGCCAGAAAATACTTCTCCCTGATCAATCAGTGCTTCCTTAATTGCTTTGTATCCATGCAACACCACGGTGGGCTTCATGCCAAAATAAATAGTGAACACAGGGCCATAATCTTTTGCTAGCTGCAAAAAGAATAGCAGATGCAAATAAAGTGTAAATTTCAAAAATAAAATGTAGATAGCTTAGGGAAATATTTTTAATATTGCCAGAAGGATGTTTTAATACTTGTCCACCTATTATATAAAATGTTACATTTTAGAACCAATTATTTGATAAGAAAAAAGTATTTGAATAGTAATTATCATCACTTTATTGGTAATAATTCTATTAGTGTTAGTATCAGCTTCAATATTTATTTCTTGTTCAGCCCCTACTATATGACAGGGGTTATATTAGGCATTTTGTTCCTATTATTTTACTAAATTTTTATGCCAAACTAATAATTGTACCAACTTTCTCCTATCTTCTTACAATTACAGTAAATTCTGTGTTTCTTCTTTGGGTTAAGGGAAGTCCATCTAATCTGCCTCATGTGTAGTCTAATAATTGTCCCTCATTGTTCATGCTTGATAAATTTTTTTTTAGCACCAGACACTGCCATATTTTTATAATGCATGATAACATAGGAGTGTGGTCATACATATTTCCCAGCTTCACTCAAAGCTAGATGCAGCCATGTGACTCAGTTTCCATGAACTCATGTAAGCACAGTGTTGTGATAAAATTTGACATTGGTGCATAACAGACAATTGCTTCCCCTTCATTTCTGCCCCTGCCCATGGGTTGAAATAATAGCATGGAGATGCCCCTACTATGACCATGCAAATTAGAAAAACAGTCTAGAGGCAGAAGATACTAAAACTACGAAGATTAAAAAAAAACACACAAAAAACTGGTTCTCTGAATGACATCATGAAGGAGAAGCAAGTTGACAGTAAGCACCTAGAGCTTCTTATGTGAGATAGAAATAATCTCCTATCTTCTTTCAGCATCATCTTTCTGTAGTATCAGCTTATGTGGTATCCTAAATGATATAGGACTTACAGTCTTTCCACTTTTCTATTGTAGAAGTTTTTTTGCTGACCTAAAAACTCAGTCTACAAACTATAGTGACCTTTTCACAAGGAAGATGTTAACCTGACTACCCTTTAAGCATGTTAATAGTATCACATTGCTCTTTTTTTCTTTCCTTTTTTTTTTTGAGACAGAGTTTCACTCTTGTTGCCCAGGCTGGACTGCAATGGTGGGATCTTGGCTCACCACAACCTCCACCCCCCGAGTTCAAGCGATTCTCCTGCCTCAGTCTCCCAAGTAGCTAGGATTACAGGTATGTACCACCATACCCTGCTAATTTTGTACTTTTAGTGGAGGCGGGGTTTCTCCATGTTGGTCAGGCTGGTCTCCAACTCCCGACCTCAGATGATCCTCCTGCCTCCACTTCCCAAAGTGCCGGGATTACAGGTGTGAGCCACTAGGCTCGGCCCATATTGATCTTATGACAGAAACAAGTGTTCTTTACACCCATGCCTGCATGTCCTGTCCCCTGCTTCCCTCTCTACTCTCAGTTTGTACCATATTCTTACTTACTCTCTGAACTACAAACACTTTTGCCCTCTTTTCAGGGTCTTAGGGAGAGACGTATAAACAAAAATAAAATTCAAAGCATCCCTCTCCCCGCCAGCTGGCCCCACTCCCTTACCACCAGCAATTTAAACAGACTTCCTCCTCTAGGCCAGGTCCCTCCAAATTTAACCTGAAAAACTGATTCATGCCATCATGGGAAGGGGGCATTGAATATGCCTCATTATGTCCTCTTCCCTTTTGGAATTCAGGAAAAGCTGACCAACATTTAACATTAACACAGACCATAACTCTAATAAGAAACAATTACAATCTATTCTCTCTGAAGACTGCTGCCTGGAACCTTCATCTGCATGATAAAACTTTGGTCCCCACAACTCTTATCATAACCCAGACATTCCTCTCTATTAACAATAACTCTTTCAATCAATTGTCAATCAGAAAATTTTAAACTCTGGATATCCTGAAAGCACCCCCTCTCCCACTTCTTCGAGTTGTCCCACCTTTCTGGGCCAAACCAATGTATATCTTAAATGTATTGACAGGAGTCTCATGTGTACATACTCAAACATATAAATGTATAAAACCAAACTGCCCTGACCACCATGGGCACATATTCTTGGGGTCTCCTGACGGCTGTGTCGTGGGTCATAGTCATTCACATTTGCTCAGAATAAATCTCTTCAAGTATTTTGCAGTTTGACTCTTTTCATCGACAGAAGCAATTCTCCCCCAGATTGAAAACACGTGAAATTGGGTTTTGTCGATATTTGATATGTTTCATTCCTAATCATTCTTATGATTATCAGCTCCAACTTCACTTCCTCAGAGAACCCTTTGCTGAATGCTCCTCTAACTGGTTAGTCCCTTGAAATTACATGGTCTCTTTCTACCATGTCCCTGTTACACAGTTTGTAATCATACCTTTACTTGCATTATTGTTTCATAAATATATTCCTATCCTCTAAACTGTAAGTCCTTAATGATAGGGTCGCTTTAAATTTTCTTTCACCATTGAAAGAAAATGCCACCTTGCACCATGCAAGGAGGTATTTAATTACTTCTAGAAAATATGGTATACTTAAGTAACCTGTGCAAAATCTTTTTTATTTACATCTTCCAGAAATGGAAATTAAAGTGAAGAGAGGTTTTAATCCTGCTTAAATCTGTGAATTTAAATCAACAATAGGTGAGCTGGGGTGCAGACACAATCTCTTTAAATTCAAAGCCAAGGCATAGGAAGAATGAGCTTCCAGAAGCAGTGTTCCAGTAACTGGCTTCCTTAAGACAAAGACAGATTCCAGATCATTCCTTCAGGCTTTAGAGAGCAACTGATATGGAAACAACTTGGAGTAGAGAAGTTACTGACTCATTTATTGAGAACTACAGTATGAAATATGAAAGATCTGAACCCTTAGCAATTCCCTTGATTTCAATTCATATATGCTTTATGAAAATGTGGTGTTGTGACACTGTAAATCAGTGCTTATTTAAAAAACTAAAAGCTGTTCCATTTTCACTAGCATTTACCAAAGAAGAGTTAAAGCAACCTGGATTACAATATCGACAAAGAATTTCTGCTCCTGGCAATGTCAACAATCATAACATGGATCAATGATCTTGGCAATGTTCCATTGGTGGCAGGAATGACTCACATCTTGAGCAACTGCTGCTGTGTTGAACTGCTGATAAACTTTGACGTCAATAAGGAACTGTGAAAAACATTTTCTTCACAAACAACTGGGCTCTCAACAATATACAATACAAGAAAACTTCGTATATAAGTTATATCTGATTCAAATATGCAAATGCACTCTTGTACTAATGACTGATGATGCATTATTTGTTTAATCTACCAATGAAGAAATCTGACAATTTATATAATTGAAACGAGTTCCTATATAAATGGAAGCCCCCATATTTCTTGCATAAAATGAATTTCTCTTCAAAGGTTTAGCCTGTTAACTTCCTTGTTCTTTGTTCTCAAACTCAACTTTATTGTTCTCCATGGCTCCTTGCCCATGGTTACTTTCCCGTCAGCTCTAATCAATAACTCACCTCTGTTTACTTAGTTACCCACTCTGCACCCATTCCACCCTTTGAAACTTCATGGCCCACCACGGTAATTCACATCTCCCTTGCCTTCCTTATTTAAGAGAATATTCACAAATAGCTAATCAGGTCAGCTTAGATTGTGTGGTCTGACCATAGTCCATGGGGTGAGTGACACAGAGGTAGAGACTATGTGGTAGAGATAAAACCTCCTTCTCTCCTTTGTTCAGTATACTCTTGTGATCATGATTGATGCAGGCAGCACCCTTCTGAAGAAGTAAATTGCCTTGCTGAGAAAACTTTTGCCTGAGTGCTAGTTTCACTTCGTGGCACCAAGCGTTTATCTCCAACATTTCTCTTAGGTGATACAGTCTGTAATTGCTTTCCAGTTGAAACATCCATTCTGGAGTAAACACTTACTTGCCTCAAACGTGTTGATTTCTTCATTTCTTTTGGATGTACTGATTGCATGTTCTTCTATATGTCTATATTATAAAGGCATATCTGGGTGTCTAATGGATACATCTCTATAAAGGCATCTCTTTAAAACTTGGTATCTGGGGACATATATTGCTTAGTTATGGGGATATCTGACTTACTCACTGCAGAAAACTAAAGGAAAATTAGTCATACTTACCACGCTTATGGATTTGCTGATGTTCTTAGTCTTTAACTGTAGAATATTTCCAATAATGGGGAGAGGAGTTGGGCCAGGTGGAAGCTTCCCTTTGGCATAGCTTCGGTTCCACAGAGAAAGAAGAATCAGACAAGAAAGACAAATCACCAGGATGATGAAGAGATCCATTGATGGGCTCTTCGAAAACGCAGTTGAAAGCTAAGAATCTAAAGATTTTGTAAACCAAAGTGCAAGCTCCTCACCAATTATGTACTAAGACTTTGAACTTTGGATGATTGATTTTTTTATCTTTAGTACACTTTGAACTGCTGGTAGAAGTAAAAACAAAAATTAATTTAATATTGATTCGTTCTTAAGTTTAACCTAAAATTGTAACTAAATGATAACCCTCACTTCTCTAAAAGCAAGAAATAATAAAATCAAAATTAATAGAAAGAAGAAAATAATAAACCTCAGCACAGAAATAAATGCAATAGAGACTGAGAAGTAATTCAAAACATAAAAAAAAGAGTTGGTATTTGAAAAGAAAAAAGAAAATTGATGAACTTTTAGCAAGAATACTGAAGTAAAAAGTGAGAAGACTCAAATAAATAAAATCACAGGTAAAAAAGAGACATTTCAGATGATATCAAAGAAATACAAAGGATCATAAGAAACTGTTACGAACAACTATATGTAACTAAATTTAATAAAAGAATAATTGGATAAATTTCCAGAGACATACAACCTTCTAATATTAAATTATGAGGAAATAGAAAATATAACAGAAAAATATAGAGAAAATTAAATCAGTACAGAAAGCTATTGTATTAAAAGAAAGTGCAGAATATGATAGCTTAACTACAGAATTCTGCCAAACATTTAAAGAAGAATTAATATTAACTCTTCTCAAACTATTCCAGAAATTAAAAGAAAAAATATTTCCAAACTAATTTTGCAAGGTTAGCATAACCTGATTCCAAAACCAAACAAGAACACACACATACATACAAACTACAGACCAATATATCTAATAAATATCAATATAAAAATCCTCAAAAGACACTAGCAAAGCAAATTCAACAACACACTGAAAAGAATATTCACTATGATCAAGTTGGATTCATACTAGACATGCCACAATGGCTTATCATAGGGAAAAAAAATGATACATCATATTGAAAGAAAGAAACACATATTAAAATTAAAATTAGAAAAAGACATATTAAAAGAAAGAAAGAAAGATTGCCCTAGCCAGAACTTCCAACACTATGTTGAATAGGAGTGGTGAGAGAGGGCATCCTTTTCTTGTCTCAGTTTTCAAAGGGAATGCTACAAGATTTTGCCCATTCAGTATGCTATTAGCTGTGTGTTTGTAATAATCAGCTCTTATTATTTTGAGATATGCTCCATCAATATCTAGTTTATTGAGAATTTTTAGCATGAAGGGCTGTTGATTTTGTCAAAGGCCTTTTCTGCATCTATTGAGATAACCATGTGGTTTTTGTCATTGGTTCTGTTTATGTGATGAATTATGTTTATTCATTTGAATATGTTGAACCAGCCTTGCATCCCAGGGATGAAGCCAACTTGATCGTGGTGGATAAGCTTTTTGATGTGCTGCTGAATTCAGTTTGCCAGTATTTTATTGAGGATTTTTACTTCAATGTTTATCAGGGATATTGGCCTATAATTCTTATTTTTTTGTTGTGTCTCTGCCAGGCTTAGGTATCAGGATGACACTGGCCTCATAAAATGAGTTAGGGAAGATTCCCTCTTTTTCTATTGATTGGAATAGTTTCAGAAGGAATGGTACCAGCTCCTCTTTGTATCTCACGTAGAATTCGGCTGTGAATCCATCTCATCCTGGACTTTTTCTGGTTGGTAGGCTATGTAATTATTGCCTCGATTTTGGAAACTGCTATTGGTCTATTCAAAGATTCAACTCCAGGGGCGCGCCCAAGATGACCGAATAGGAACAGCTACAGCCTCCAGCTCCCAGCGTTGAGCGACACAGAAGACGGGCGATTTCTGCATTTTCAACTGAGGTACTGGGTTTATCTCACTGGGGCATGTTGGACAGTTGGTGCTGGTCTGCAGGTGTAGCCCAACCAGTGAGAGCTGAAGCAGGGCGAGGCATCGCCTCACCTGGGAAGCACAAGGGGGAAGGGAATTCCTTTTCCTAGCCAAAGGAAATTGAGACACACAACACCTGGAAAATCAGGTAACTCCCACCCTAATATTGCACATAACCAAGGCTCTTAGCAAATGGCACACCAGGAGATTATATCCCACACCTGGTGCGGAGGGTCCCACGCCCACGGAGCCTCCCTCATTGCTAGCACAGCAGTCTGAGATCTAACTGCAAGGTGCCGGCAAGGCTGGGTGAGGGGCTCCCGCCATTGCTGAGGCTTAAGTAGGTAAAAAAAAGCGGCCTGGAAGCTTGAATTGGGTGAAGCCCACCACAGCTCAAAGAGGCCTGCCTGCCTCTGTAGACTCCACCTCTGGGGACAGGGCATGGCTAAACAAAAAGCAGCAGAAACCTCAGCAGAGGTAAATGTCCCTGTCTGACAGCTTTGAAGAGAGCAGTGGATCTCCCAGCATGGAGGTTGAGATCTGAGAATGGACAGACTGCCTGCTCAAGTGGGTCCCTGACTCCTAAGTGGCCTAGCTAGGAGACATCCACCACTAGGAGCAGACTGAACCTCACACCTCACACGGCTGGGTACACCCTTGAAACGAAGCTTCCAGAGCAAGAATCAGACAGCAACACTTGCTGTTCTTCTGCAGCCTCCGCTGCTGATACGCAGGCAAATAGGGTCTGGAGTGGACCTCAAGCGAGCTCCAACAGACCTGCAGCTGAGGGTCCTGACTGTTAGAAGGAAAACTAACAAACAGAAAGGATACCCACACCAAAACCCCATCATACATCACCATCATCAAAGACCAAAGGCAGATAAAACCACAAAGATGGGGAAGAAACAGTGCAGAAAAGCTGGAAATTCAAACAATCAGAGAGTATCTCCTCCTCCAAAGGAATGCAGCTCATCACCACCAATGGAACAAAGCTGGATGGAGAATGATTTTGATGAGTTGAGAGAAGAAGGCTTCAGTCGATCAAACTTCTCAGAGCTAAAGGAGGACTACAAAACCAGTGCAAAGAAACGAAAAACCTTGAAAAAGGATTTGACAAATGGCTAAATAGAATAGCCAATGTAGAGAAGTCCTTAAAGAAATGACAGAGATGAAAATCATAATACACGAACTACATGACAAATGCACAAGCTTCAGTAACCAACTCAATCAACCGGAAGAAAGAGAATCAGCGATACAAGATCAAATGAATGAAATGAAGTGAGAAGAGAAGTGTAGAGAAAACAGTAAAAAGAAATGAACAAAGTCTCTAAGAAATATGGGATTATATGAAAAGACCAAATCTACATCTGATTGGTGTGCCTGAAAGTGACAGAGAAAATGGACCCAAGTTGGAAAACACTCTTCAGGATGTCATCCAGGAGAACTTTCCCAACCTAGCAAGGCAGGCCAACATTCAAATTCAGGAAATACAGAGAATGCCACAAAGATACTCCTCGAGAAGAGCAACTCCAAGACACATAATTGTCAGATTCACCAAAGTTGAAATGAAGGAAAAAATGTTAAGGGCAGCCAGAGAGAAAGGTCAGGTTACCCACAAAGGGAAAGCCATCAGACTAACAGCAGATCTCTCAGCAGAAACTCTCCAAGCCAGAAGAGAGTGGGGGCCAATATTCAACATTCTTAAAGAAAAGAATTTTCAATGCAGAATTTCATATCCACCCAAACAAAGTTTCATAAGTGAAGGCAAAATAAAATCCTTTAGAGACAAGCAAATGCTTAGAGATTTTGTCACCACCAGGCCTGCCCTACAAGAGATCCTGAAGGAAGCACTAAACATGGAAAGGAACAACCGGTACCAGCCACTGCAAAAACATGTCAAAATGTAAAGTCCATCAATGCTAGGAAGAAACTGCATCAACTAACGAACAAAATAACAAGTTAATATCATAATGAGAGGATCAAGTTCACACAGAACAACATTAACCTTAAATGTAAATGGAATAAATAATCCAATTAAAAGACACAGACTGGCAAATTGGATAAAGAGTCAAGACCCATGAGTTTGCTGTATTCAGGAGACCCATCTCACATGCAGAGACACACATAGGATCAAAATAAAGGGATGGAGGAAGATCTACCAAGCAAATGGAAAACAAAAAAAAGCAGGGGTTGCAATCCTAGTCTCTGATAAAACAGACTTTAAACCATCAAAGATCAAAAGAGACAAAGAAGGCCATTACATAATGGTAAAGGGATCAATTCATCAGGAAGAGCTAACTATCCTAAATATATATGCACCCAATACAGGAGCAGCCAGATTCATAAAGCATGTCCTTAGAGACTAAGAAAGAGACTTAGACTCCATATAATAATAACGGGAAATTTTAACACCCCACTGTTAACATTAGACAGATCAATGAGACAGAAGATTAACAAGGATATCCAGAAACTGAACTCAACTATGCACCAAGCGGACCTAATAAACATCTACAGAACTCTCCATCCCATAGCAACAGAATATACATTCTTCTCAGCACCACATCACACTTATTCCAAAATTGACCACATAGTTGGAAGTAAAGCACTCATTAGCAAATGTCAAAGAACAGAAATTATAACGGACTGTCTCTCAGACCACAGTGCAATCAAACTAGAACTCAGGACTAAGAAACTCAAACAAAATCGCTCAACTACATGGAAACTGAACAACCTGCTCCTGAATGACTACTGGGTACATAATGAAATGAAGGCAGAAATAAAGATGTTCTTTGAAAACAATGAGAACAAAGATACAACATACCAGAATCTCTGGGACACATTTAAAGCAGTGTGTAGAGGGAAATTTGTAGACTAAATGCCCACAAGAGAAAGCAGGAAAGATCTAAAATTGACACCATAACATCACAATTAAAAGAACTAGAAAAGCAAGAGCAAACACATTCAAAAGCTAGCAGAAGGCAAGAAATAACTAAGATCAGAGCAGAACTGAAGGAGATAGAGACACAAAAAACTCTCCAAAAAATCAATGAATCCAGGAGTTGGTTTTTTGAAAAGATCAACAAAATTGATAGATCACTAGCAAGGCTAATAGAGAAGAAAAGAGAGAAGAATCAAATAGATGCAATAAAAAACGATAAAGGGGATATCACCACTGACCCCACAGAAATACAAACTACCATCAGAGAATACTATAAACACCTCTATGCAAATCAACTAGAAAACCTAGAAGAAATGGATAATTTCCTGGACACTTACACTCTCCCAAGACTAAACCAGGAAGAAGTTGAATCCCTGAATAGACCAATAGCAGGCTCTGAAATTGAGGCAATAATTAATAGCCTACCAACCAAAAAAAGTCCAGGACCAGACGGATTCACAGCCGAATTCTACCAGAGGTACAAGGAAGAGCTGGTACCATTCCTTCTGAAACTATTCCAATCAATAGTAAAAAAGGGAATCCTCGCTAACTCATTTTACGAGGCCAACATCATCCTGATACCAAAGTCTGGCAGAGATACAAAAAGAAAAAAAGAATTTTAGACCAATATCCCTGATGAACATCAATGCAAAAATCCTCAATAAAATACTGGCAAACCAAATCCAGCAGCACATCAAAAAGCTTATCCACCATGATCAGGTGGGCTTCATCCTTGGGATGCAAGGCTGGTTCAACATATGCAAATCAATAAATGTAATCCAGCATATAAACAGAACCGAAGACAAAAACCAGATGACTATCTCAATAGATGCAGAAAAGTCCTTTGACAAAATTCAACAGCAGTTCATGCTAAAAATTCTCAACAAACTAGGTATTAATGGGACATATTTCAAAATAATAAGAACTATTTATGACAAACCCACAGCCAATATCATACTGAATGGGCAAAAACTGGAGGCATTCCCTTTGAAAACTGGCACAAGACAGGGATGCCCTCTC
>NW_012119933.1:528334-576266 GCF_000951035.1 Colobus angolensis palliatus | reverse complement strand
GTAGGGACATGGATGCAGCTGGAAACCATCATTCTCAGCAAACTATCGCAAGAACAGAAAACCAAACACCGCATGTTCTCATTCAGAGGTGGGAATTGAACAATGAGATCACTTGGACACAAGAAGGGGAACATCACACACCAGGTCCTATTGTGGGGATGGGGGAGTGGGGAATGATAGCATTAGGAGATATACCTAATGTAAATGACGAGTTAATGGGTGTAGCACATCAACATGGCACATGTATACATATGTAACAAACCTGCACGTTGTGCACATGTACCCTAGAACTTAAAGTATATTAAAAAAAAAAAGACTAAATGGACAACCTAAAGCATGGAAGAAACTAATTGTAAATTATTCAACTGACAAAGTAATAACATCTAGAATCTACAAGGAACACAAAAAACTGAATAAGAAAAGAAAGACAAAACCCCATTACAGATTGCACAAAACACATTAACAGATATTTCTCCAAAGAAAGAATACAAGTAGACAAGAAACACATGAAAAAGTGCTAAATATTGCTAATTTCAGAGAAATGCAAATTAAACTCACAATGACAACATTGTACACCAGTCAGAATGGCTACTCTTTTTTTTTTTTTTTTTTTGAGACGGAGTCTTGATCTGTCACCCAGGCTGCAGTGCAGTGGCGCCATCTCCGCTCACTGCAAGCTCCATCTACTGGGTTCATGCCATTCTCCTGCCTCAGCCTCCCCATTAGCTAGGACTACCAGCACCTGATACCCCAGGCTAATTTTTTTTGTTGTATTTTTAGTAGAGATGGGGTTTAACTGTGTTAGCAAGGATGGTCTCCATCTCCTGACCTTGTGATCTGCCCACCTCAGCCTCCCAAAGTGCTGAGATTACAGACGTGAGCCACCACACCCAGCCTGAAATGGCAACTATTAAAAAAAATTTTAATACAGATGTGATGTGGATGTAGAGAAGTGAAAACACTTGTACACTATGGTGAGAATGTAAATTGGTTCAACCTCTATGGAAAACAGTATGAATATATTTCAAAAACAATTAAAATAGAGCTACCATTCAATCCAGTAATCCCACTACTGGGTATTTATCAAAAGGAAAAGAAATTATTATATAAAAAAGACAGCTGCATTTGTATATTTGTTGCAGCACTATTCACAATAGCAAAGTCATGGAACCAACCAGGGTCCATCAACAGTTGATCAGATAAAGAAAATGGGGGTATATATACATCATGGAATACTATACAGCCATAAAAACAAATGAAATCATATACTCTGTAGCAACATAGAAGAAGCTGGAGGCCATTATCCTAGGAAAACTCATTCAGGAGCAAAAAATAAAGTGTTGCATGTTATTTTTAAGTAGAAGATAAACAATGAGCATCCATAAAAATAAAGATGAAAAACAGACACTGAGGACTCCAGAAAGCGAAAGGAAGAAAGGTGGAAATGGTGGAATGATTAAAAATTGATACAGTGGTCATTATTTGGATGACAGGTACACTAGAAGCCCAATTCCCATTATCACACAATATACCCAAGAAACAAACCTGCACATGTACTCCCTGAATCTAAAATTAAAAACAAAGAAAACTTCAGGCTAATATCTTTGATGAACAATTGATGCTAAAATTCTCAACAAAATACTGGCAAACTGAATCCAGCAGCATGTGAAATATTTTCCACCACAATCAAATAGGCTTTGTTCCTGGGACGCAAGGTTAGTTCAACATACACAAATCTATAAATGTGATTTATCACATAAACTTAACTAAAGACAAAAAACATGATTATCTCAACAGATACAGAAAAGACCTTTGATAAAATTCAACACCCCTTCATTTTAAAAATTCTCAATAAAGCAGGTATTGAAGGAATATATTTCAAAATGATAAGAGCCATCTATAGCAAACCCACAGCCAGCATTGCACTGAATGGACAAAAACTGGAAGCATAGTCCTTGAAAACCAGCACAAGAAAAGAATGCCTTTTCTCACACTCTTATTCAACATCCGATCAAGCAGAAGAAAAAAAACATAGTGAACTTAAAGACAGACTACTTGAAAATACTCAAAAGAGCAGACAAAAAGGAAAAAAAAAAAAGCACATATACAGGATGTAAAAAATACCCTCAAAAGAGCAAATCTAAGAGTTACTGACCTTAAAGAAAAGGGAGAGGAAGAGACAGGGGTAGAAAATTTACTCAAAAGGATATTAACAGGGAACTTTCCAAACCTAGAGAAAGATATAAATATCCAAATATAATAATGTTATAGAACACTAAGCTAATTTAACCAAAGAAGTCTACCTCAAGGAATTTCATAATCAAACTCCCCAAACTTAAGGATAAAGAAAGGATTCTAAAAGCAGCAAGATAAAAGAAACACATTGCATATAATGGAGCTCTAATACATTTGACAGCAGACTTTTCATAGGAAACCTTCCAGGCCAGAATGAGTAGCATGACATAGATGAAGTTCTGGAGGAAAAAACTTTTACCCTAAAATAGTATATCCAGCAAAAATACCCTTCAAACTTAAAGGAGAAATAAAGACTTTCTCAGGCAAACAAAAATGGAGGAATGTCATCAATACTAGACCTACCCTATAAGAAATGCTAAAGAGAGTACTTCAACCAGAAAGAAAAGAACATTGATGAGCAATAAGAAATCATCTGAAGGTAGAAAACTTACTGGTAATAGTAGGTACAGAGTGAAACAGAGAACATTATAATAGTGTAAGTGTGGTATGTGAACTACTCTTATCCTGAGTAGAAAGATTAAATGATAAACCAATCGGAAATAATAACTACATGTAGTAACTTTTCAAGTAATAATACAATAATATATAAATAGTAGCAACAAAAAGTTATATAATGTGGAGACGTAAAAAGTCATAGATTATTAGGTTTTCTTTGCTTGTTTATAAAAACAGCATTAAGTGTTATCAATTAGAAAATTAGTTATAAGATAGTATTTCCAACCATCATGGTAACCTTGAACCAAATAACATACAACAAAAAATAAAATATAATAAATAAAATTGTACCATCAGAGAAAATTACCATCACTGAAATGAAGACAGGAGGAAAAAAAAACAGAAGGAAGATAAGACCACAACACAACCAGAAAGAAAAATAACAAAATGGTACGAATTAGTCCATACTTATCAGTAATAACATTGAATGTAAATGACTTAGACTCTCCATTGAAAAGACATGGAGCAGCTGAATGGATAAAAACAAAACAAGACCCAATGTTCTGTGCCCTGTAAGAAACACACTTCACCGCTAAAGACACACATAGACCACAAATTAAATGATAATAAAAAATCCCATGCCATTAAAAACCAAAAAAGAGCAGAAGTAGCCATGATAACATCAGACGAAATACATTTGAACACAAAAACTATATGAAGAGACAAAGAGGGTCACTATATAATAATAAAGAAGTCAATTCAGTAAGAGAATATAACAATTGTAAATATGTATGCACCCAACACTAAAGCACCAAGATATACAAAGTATATTACTCGAGCTAAGGTAAAATAGAGGCCCCAATCCAATAATAGCTGGAGTCTCCAACACTCCACACCCTAAACACGGGACAGATCTTCCATACAGAAAATCTACAAAGAAACATCCAACTTAATCTGCACCATAGACCAAATGGACCTACGAGATATTTACAGACTATTTCATCCAAGGGCTGCAGAATACACATTCTTTTCCTCAGCACATAATCATTCTCAATGACACACCATATGCCAGGTCACAAAACAAGTCTTAAAACATTTTTTTAATTGAAATAATATCAAGTATCCTCTCTGATCACAATGGAATAAAATTAGAAATTGACAACAAGAGGAATTTTGGAAACTATACAAATACATGGAACCTTAAAAATATGCTCCTAAATGACAAGTGGGTCAACGAAGAAATTAATAAGGAAATTGGAAAATGTCTTGAAACAAATGATAATGAAACAAAACAAACCAAAACCTATGGGATACAGCAAAAGCAGTGTTAAGAGAGAAGTTTACAGCTATAAATGCCTACAAAACCTAATGATGAATCTTAAAGAACTAAAAAGAGCAAATCAAATCCAATATTAGTAGCAGAAAACAAATAATAAAGATCAGAGAAAAATAAATGAAATTTAAATTTAAAAAAGAAAGATCAATAAAGCAGAGGTTTCTTTCCTGAAAATTTAAATAAAATTGACAAACCTTTAGCCAGAGTAACTAAAAAGGAGAGACAGAGACAGAGACAGAGACAGAGAGACAGAGAGAGAGAGAGACTATTCAAATAAATAAAAGCAGAGATTTAAAAAAAAAAAAGATATTCCAACTGATACTGTAGAAATTTCAAAGGATTATTAGTGGTTATGATGAGTAACTATATGCCAGTAAATTTGAAAATATAGAAGAAATGGTCAGATTCCTAGACTCATACAACGAAACAAGATTAAACCATGAGGAAATAGAAAACCTGAACAAACCAATAACATTGTTTTCAGAATGTGGTTATAAAAATAAATAAATACATAAAGAGACAACTAACAAGAAAAAAGAACAAAGCCATAAGAAAAATATGCCTTTGAAATAAGCTAACAAAAAACAAGAAGAATTGTCAAATTTCTGAGAACAGGGTATCTTACTGCCAAACAAAAATTATTGATGCTAATTCTCATCTTTGATTACATAGATAGATACAATTACAATATGCAATTTGTTAACTAAAAGTTTTATATATACCACCAAAACCTTAATACCTTTTTCACAGTAGAGAAAATGCAAAATGAAATAAAGGAAACTTAATCCTGAGGACAATATAAGAACGTGAGCTCTAATAAGCATTAGATAAAATTCATCAGACGAGAAACTATGATGTCTCATTTTCTGCTAAGATGAGATAAGCATTTACAAGCAGCACCTCCTGAATATACTGCTTAGTGACCACTATGGACCAAATAAAAGACTAAAAGTAAATTCTATGTATCAAAAATTAAGTGCAAAATAACAATGACAAAAACTACAGTTTGGTAGAATTGACAATAGTTCTAGAAATTTCTTCATTGCTAGCCAGTATATCAATCATGTATAAATACAAAATAAATCTTTCAGAAGATTTAAGTAGCTTAATTTCATAATACAACTACATGAAGAAATAGCACATAACCAGCATCACAATAGTAAATGAAGAAATATTTTAGTGGCTCTTTTGCGCCAATTAGGTTATATAATCCTATTAGATAGACCCTGTTAAATCACTGAATCTTTAAAAAACTATATGTGATAGCAATGTTTACAGTTGAATTAACCTGAGAAAATTCAGATATTTCCCTAACCAAATAAGGAATAAAGCTGGAATCTGAACCCAGGAAGACACAGCTGACACATCACATCTGCCAATTATACTTAAAGAAGCAATAGGCACCAACACAACAGCAGCAGAAAGGGAAAGGAGTTCCCAGACTGGCAGCCATGTACATGCAGAGCCCAACACAGGACTCTCAATGTTGCTTAGTCTCCTACACTGTTTTTGAAGAGCTGTGCTCAGTGTTGCAGCAGGCAGGGGCAATCTAGAGGAAGTCAGCAGAAAAGTTTGGAGAGAATTTCCTTCACAGTTTCTGTCGCTGCAGGGAAACAAGGCTAATAAGGAGTCATCAAGTTTATAAGTTAAGAGAGGAAGGTGGGGAACTGACTAGATCAAAAATACCTCAGTCCAGAAATAATGTCATGTCCAGATTCCACAGAAAAGTACATGATATATTTAAATCAGGATCTAAATGTAGTAAGATAAATGTTTTTGGTTTTTGGTTTTATTTTTGTTTTTTTTTACTTTTGTTTTATTTCTTCACAAAATGGGGGGGATACATGTGCAGAACATGCAGGTTTGTTACATAGGTATACGTGTGCCATGGTGGTTTTCTGCACCTACTGAACTATACTCTAAGTTCTGTCCCCTTGCCCCCAAACCCCCAACACACCCTGGAGGGTGCTATTTGCCTCTCTGTGTCCGGGGGTTCTCAATGTTCAACTCCCACTTATGAGTGAGAACATATGGTGTTTGGTTTTCTGTTCCTGTGTTAGTTTGCTGAGAATGAGGGCCTCAAACTCCATCCATGTCCCTGCAAATGATATGATCTCATTCCTTTTTCTGGCTGCATGGTATTCCACGGTGTATATGTACCACATTTTCTTTATCCAGTCCATCATTGATGGGTGTTTGGGTTGGTTCCATGTCTTCACTATTGTAAATAGTGCTGCAGTAACATATGTGTACATGTGCCTTTATAGTAGAATGATTTATATTCCTTTGGGTATATACCCAGTAATGGGATTGCTTGGTCAAATGGTATTTCTGCTTCTAGATCCTTGAGTAATAACCACATTGTCTTCCACAATGGTTGAACTAATTTACATTCCCACCAACAATGTGAAAGCATTCCTATTGCACAGCCTTACCAGCATCTATTATGTCCTGACTTTTTAATAATCACCATTCTGACTAGTGTGAGATGGTATCTCATTGTGGTTTTCATTTGCATTTCTCTGATGATCAGTGATGCTGGGATTTTTTTCATATGTGCATTTGGCTGTGTAAATGTCTTCTTTTAAGAAGTGTCTGTTCATAGAGAGGACACAAACAAATAGAAAAACATTCCATCCTCATAGATAGGAAGAATCAATATTGTGAAAATGGGCATACTGTTCAAAGTAATTTATAGATTCAATGCTATTCCCATGAAACTACCATTGACATTCTTTACAGAATTAGAAAAAAGTATTTGAAATTTCAGATGGAATCAAAGAGGACCTTGTATAACCAAGACAATCCTTAGCAAAAAGAACAAAGCTGGAGGCATCATGCTACCTGACTTCAAACTATACTACAAGGCTACAGTAACCAAAACAGCATGGTACTGGTACCAAAGCAGACAATACAGACCAATGGAGCAGAACAGAGACCTCAGAAATAACACCACACATCTACAACTATCTGATCTTTGACAAGCTTGACAAAAACAAGCAATGGGGAAAGGACCTCCTATTCAGTAGCTGGTGCTGGGGAAACTAACTAACCATATACAGAAAATTGAAACTGGACCCCTTCCTTACACCTTTAAAAAATTAACTCAAGATGGATTAAAGACTTAAGTGGAAAACCCAAAACCATAAAAACCCTAGAAGAAAACCTAGGCAATACCATTCAGGAAATAGGCATGGGCAAAGAATTCATGACTAAAATGCCAAAAGCAATTGCAACAAAAGCCAAAAATGACAAATGGAATCCAACTAAACTGAAAGAGCTTCTGCACAGTAAAAGAAACTATCATCAGAGTAAACGGGCAACTTACATAATGAGAGAAAATTTTTGCAAACTACCTGTCATACGCATCCGTGTGAAGAGACCACCAAACAGGCTTTGTGTGAGCAACATGGCTGTTTATTTCACCTGGGTGCAGGCAGGCTGAGTCTGAAAAGAGAGTCAGAGAAGGGAGATAAGGGTGGGGCCGTTTTATAGGATCTGGGTAGGTAAAGGAAAATTACAGTCAAAGGGGGATTGTTCGCTGGTAGGCAGGAGTGGGGGTCACAAGGTGCTCAGTGGGGGAGCTTTTAGAGCCAGGATAGTATCACTTAAGGCAAGGACTGGCCATTTTCACTTCTTTTGTGGTGGAATGTCATCAGTTAAGGTGGGGCAGGACATTTGCACTTCTTTTGTGATTTTTCAGTTACTTCAGGCCATCTGGGCATATACGTGCAAGTCACAGAGGATGTGATGGCTTGGTTTGGGCTCAGAGGCTTGACACTACCAATCTGACAAGATCTAATACCCAGAATTTACAAGAAACATAAATATATGTACAAGAAAAAAATCAAACAACCTCATCAAAAAGTGGGCAAAGGATATAAAGAAAATTAAAATGCCACTCTTTATATCACTTCTGTAAGAGAACTTAATTTTATCATTATCTTCTTTAAAAGTAGTATTAGGTTTTTAAATAAGTGCCTAGAATTTTAAAGTTCTTTTTAAAAAGAAAATGTTTTTCTTAGTTCAAAAATAATATTTATTTTTATTTGTAGAGTTCTGTGAAGCTTATGATGTACCTTTGTGAATACGTTATTATTTGAATCTCATAATCAACCTATGACACAGGCAGTTAATTTTTATCCATTTTACAGAGAAGGAAAATGAACTGATGAGATTCACCCAAATTTCTACTGCTAAGGCAGGAAAAGATGCCAACTCTGGTTTAACAACTTGTGAACTCTGCATTGGGAAGAATTTCAATTCAATTACCCTCCATAAATATTTTTTGAATACCCATTATGTAACACATAGACTCACTTTGGACTTAAACAATTTATTTAAAATTGAACAGTCACTAAGTCTATAACTTTTTCATAGACAAATATAAACGAGAGTTCAGAAAATTTGTCCCTTTATAATCTTTAGAATTTAGGAAAACCAAGATTAAAGGAATCTGTTTATTACAAAGAAATGCAGTGATTAGCTATCCAATTCCATACAACTGCCTCAGTACTGAAAAGACTAAAAGGCAGAAATGAAATCCACAGGCAGACAGCCCGGGCGGCACCCTGGGCCTGGTTAAAGATCGACCCCTGACCTAACCGGTTATGTTATCTATAGATTCCAGACGTTGTATGGACAAGCGTTGTGAAAGTCCCTGTCCTGTTCTGTTCTGTTCTGATTACCGGTGCTTGCAGCCCCCAGTCACGTACCCCCTGCTTGCTCAATCGAAACCACCCCCCTCCCACCCATGGTTAAGCAAGCAGTTTGTCTAAAAAAAAGAAAAAAGAAAAAAACCCCTAGACGTTTGTGGTTTAAAAAAGGGCGGGAGCCAATCAGAAACTGCCGAATGTTCAAACTTCAAAATGTCAACTGCAAAAATGCCCTAATCTTGTGTAACTTTTTTGTGCCTTACTATAAAAGAGACACTGAAACTGTGCCCGGGGCCTCTCTCTTTACCTGTCATTGTATAAAGCGGAGAGGTCCAGGTTCGAACTCGTAATAAAGCAACCCCGGCTATTTGGCTTTGACTCTGGACTCTGGTGGTCTCTTACTGGGGTCTCGCGACTTCGGGCACAACAGTACGTTTATGCTGTTGAAAGGGGAGATTTAAAAGTAAGTGAAAAAACATATATGTGTGTGTGTGTATATATACATATATCTATAAAAATACATAAAATACTTGCTCCCTGTCTCATGTTTGGAGCAATCGCTTTGAAGTAAGAAAATAACAGAATAACAGCATAATAATAGTAAACATTATAGTAATAGTAAGAAACATAACAATAGCTCATACAATGAATTGCTGTATTAACAAAGCCTAAAAGGAATTTAAGTAGCCCCTCTAAAGTTAAAGTTAAAGAGAATACTGTCTATTTCAAGAAACATTGACCATATCTACCCTCCACATATTTTGTAAGCTCCGTAAACTCCAGTTTCTTTCTTCCCTACACAGCTGCAAGATCACGAAACAGATAAGCATAAGCTGCAAACCAAGTTTCCCAAAGATGTAAAATATGTTGCAAAAGAGACACAAAGGCCTTTGTTCTCACTTCTGCAAGCTTGCTTATTGCTTCACATAGCTCCTGCCTCAGGATGCTTAAAAGGCACTGGTTTTCTTTGTTCAAGGCTTAGACTTTCAGGACACATGTCTGCTGGGCCAGTGTACACCTAAAATAAAAGCTCTCCTGCCTCCCGATTGGTCTCTACAGTTTCTTAATTTTCTGCAACATTTTGGTGCCCAAACCTGGGGCTGGGGATGGCAGGTTTCTACCTCTGCCTGTGGGACTGAGGCTCCTGGACAGGGAAAAACTGGGACCCTTGACGCCAATGGGAGAGCTTCAACCCAAAAAAGGATCATTGGCCCTCCATGTCCAGATGTCCTTTCCGACAGCGCAAATGGAACCAGTAAAGGAGATTGCTGGATAGTATCCGGAAAGGAGAGCAGACATCTGAACCATGGTAAGGTTTGGGCCCTGAGGCAGAACCCGTCCCTAAGGATGGAAGGGGAGCCTAATCACCTGCCAGGGTGTGAGGACTAATCTGACCCAGAAGGACTAGGAACAACGGGAGTTGCTCATTGATTTGGATGAAACTTCCACCCTAACTAACAGGGCGCAAGAGAGGCTTGTGGGTCAGTCAGGAAAGGAAACTGAAAGTAGTGAGAGTGGCTCGCCCCTTTTGACTAAAAGTAACTGACACAGGACAGGAGTGGCTCGCTAAGTTGGTTAGGATAAGAAACTGCAGGCAGTGAGAGTGGCTCACTGCCCCAACCAGGAAAGGGAATTAGGAGTGAGGCCACGTGTGAGTGTGAGAGAGACAGTTCTGGAAAGAACCACTGCGAGGAGTCACGTGTGGGAGGCTGCAGGTTTCTTAGTAGAGGCTGTAAGCTCCCAGTAGTGTAGGACCAACCAGGTCCAACCATCCAATCGGTCCAGAGTGAAAGGAAAGGTGTATGTGCTGCACCGTGATAGGAGAAAGAGCATCAAAACCCATCCAATCGGTCCAGAGTGAAAGGAAAGGTGTATGTGCTGCACCGTGATAGGAGAAAGAGCATCAAAACCCACCACATTAGAATTAGAATGTATGTTAACGAACTTTAAGAAAGGCTTTGCAGGAGATTAAGGAGTTAAGCCCTCAGATGCTAAGAACTCTCTGTGAATTAGAATAGCCCTCTTTTAGTATTGGCTGGCCTGCCAGAGATACTATAGATAAGGAAACAATTGGGGGTGTATTTAAGGTAATGACTGGAGTCAGGGGACAGTCAAGGCATTCAAACCAAATTTTCTTATATTGACTCATGGCTGGATGCAGGCTTGACTAGCAGCTTGTTGCAAAAATGCTCACAGCTTGAACCAAAAGAAAGCAGCTTTGCGAGAAAACACAAAGTTAAAAAAGAAGTCCTAGATAAATCAGTTGGCTGTTCTGTCAGCTATGGAGAAAAAGGAAAGCTACGGGAAAAACTGTTTTGCAAGAACCACCAGAAGGAATGAAGACTCCTCCTCCCTACTTTCCAATCTAGCCCCTTGTATCAAGGCTAACTGCCCCTGAGCAGCCAGGCTTAGATGGATATATACCCCAGGCTATAACCCAGAGGGAGAAATCTGAGGCTTCACTCCAGGAAGTTAGAGTGGAAGCTGAGAAAGTCAGGCAGGCTATCTCAAGTCTAGTCACGCCTGAGTTATGCAAATGCCTGCCTCTCAAGCAACAAGAGGTCCCCGACTAGGACCCAGATGAGGCAGCCCAGCTTCAGTGCCTGTAGACTTGCTGAGAAGGACTTCTGCAAAGGCTGAGAGACAGCAAGAAAAAGGTAATCAATATAGGAAAAATCTCAGAGGTGCTCCAAATTGTAGATGAAAGTCCAAGCCAGTTTTATGAAAGACTTTGTAAGGCATTTCAGTTTTATACTCCATTTAACCCTGAGGCTGCTGAGAATTAGCACGAGGTGAATATGGCATTTATAAGGCAGGCCCAATGAAATATCAGGTGGAAATTTGGCTACTCAGCTTATTGAAGTGGCTACCAAGGTGTAAGTTAACCAAGATCACGAGGCAAAGAAGGAAGCTGATCACAGGCTTAAGAAAGGCTAATTTCCCAACAGCAGCCCTTACAGAAAAAGATGCTAGTTTGTAAAGAGGTGTAGATGCAGGCATAAATGCAGTCATGGAAGAAGCCAATCTAGACAAGGATTTGAGAGCCAGCCAAGGCTAAAGATGAATGTCCAGAGAATAATAATAAAGAAAATAGTCAAGGTTGTAGAATGCAAAAGCCACTGACCAAAGGCTACTGCACCCAAAAGGAATCCAAGACCTCCTGCACCTGCTGTAGAAGGAAGGATATAAAGTGTCAAAGGTTCAATTTTGCTTTGAAACTGTTCAGTATTTAGACTTCTATGTAAGCCAAGGAAAACAATAGCTCAGTACTGAATGAAAGCAAGCTGTTCGTGCGCTTTCCACTCCAACCACCCAGTGATAGATTAAAAAGTTCCTAAAGGAAGCAAGGTTCTGCCACTCTAGATCCCAAATTTCTTGCTCATGGTGTAGCAGGACGAGCCACAGACAAAACTCCTCAGACACTGAGTTAAAGAAGGAAGGGGTTTATCTGGCTGTGAGCATCGGCAAGACTCCTGTCTCAAGATCTGAGCTCCCTGAATGAGCAATTCCTGTCCCTTTTAAGGGCTCACAACTCTAAGGGGGTCCATGTTAGAGGGTCGTGATCAATTGAGCAAGCAGCGGGTATGTAACTGGGGGCTGCAGGCACTGGTAATCAGAACAGAACAGAAAAGGACAGGGATTTTTACAATGCTTTTCCATACAATGTCTGGAATCTATAGACAACATAACTGGTTAGGCCAGGGGTCGATCTTTAACTACCAGGCCCAGGGTGCTGTGCCAGGCTGTCTGCCTGTGGATTTCCTTTTCACCTTTTAGTTTTTACTTCTTTTTTTGGAGGCAGAAATTAGGCATAAGACAATATGAGGGGTGGTCTCCTCCCTTATTCCCCCCCCTTTGAGACTCTCACTCATTTTATTAGTGGGAGTTCTCACCTTCATCCTCACTGTTTGGACGAACGGAGGCAAGATGGTACACTTCCGGGTTCTTCATCCCCCCTCCCAACTTTTCCCCCCTCCCAACTTTTCCCACGCACGTGAAAATGCAGCCACCGCCCAGGGAAGGTGCAGACCAACCAGGCATGCGCCAGGTGACGTCAATCTGAAGAGACCAAGATTTACCTGGTCGCACCTGCGGAACGCCCCCGACACGCCCATGCCCTGCCTATTGCCCTCCCACTCCTAGAAAAGCCGCTCTCCGCCAGTGAGCCATGCGGCCTTCCTCCAGCCCCACTGATGTCGGGATGCAGGAACCCCGCCCGAGAGCCCCACGGAGGGGGTACTCTGTCGGCCTTCTTTGCCGGAGGCCGACAGACTTCTTCCCCACACCTTAGGTTACCAAAATAAACTTGCAGTTTTGCTCCTGACCTTTGCCTACTTGCTGGTTCTTTTGTGCTCGCTCTGGTGGTCTTAGAAAAATAAGTCACTCACTACCTATGTCTTTCTGCATGACAGATCGATAGTGATTCATGTAGTAGACTTGTGCTGGAGCATTCTGGTGAACTAGAGTAGTGATGAAACCTTTTACCATTTGAATGAGTACAGGTAGTAAACAAGGGATCAGTAAGCAGGTTCCTATAACTACTATAATTTAAAGAGTTTTAAATCCTTCTAGTGCTGGGAACCATTTTCAACAAGACCTCAGGGTCAAATCTGTGCCACACTTGTACAGGCACATGTGCCAGTTTTGTCATGTCTTTATATCTTTGACTACTTGCCCTGGTCATCTATGTGCAGGCAGCAATATAAGGTTAAATTTTCTACAGACTTCTCCTTCAGCTGCTATCAAGTAGTCTATTTTGATAGATAGCATTTCTCATCTGAGTTTCTTGCCAGGCCAGAACAGTCAAGGCTTTACCGGTTTTTGTCTTTGGTTCTGTTTATATGATGGATTTCACTTACTGATTTGCATATGTTGAACCAGCCTTTCATCCCAGGCATGAAGCCCACTTGATCATGGTGGATAAGCTTTTTGATGTGCTGCTGGATTTGGTTTGCCAGTATTTTATTGAGGATTTTTGCATCAAAGTTCATCAGGGATATCGGTCTAAAATTCTCTTTTTTGTGTGTGCCTCTGCCAGGCTTTGGTATCATAATGATGTTGGCCTCATAAAATGAGTTAGGGAGGAGTCCTTCTTTTTCTATTGATTGGAATAGTTTCAGAAGGAATTGTGCCAGCTCCTCCTTGTACCTCTGGTAGAATTTGGGTGTGAATCCGTCTGGTCCTGGACTTTTTTGTGTTGGTAGGCTAGTAATTATTGCCTCAATTTCAGAGCCTGCTATTGGTCTATTCAGGGATACAACTTCTTCCTGGTTTAGTCTTGGGAGAGTGTATGTGTCCAGGAATTTATCAATTTCTTCTAGGTTTTCTAGTTTATTTGCGTAGAGGTGTTTATAGTATTCTCTGATGGTACTTTGTATTTCTGTGGGGTCGGTGGTGATATCCCCTTTATCATTTTTTATTGCATCTATTTGATTCTTCTCTCTTTTCTTCTTTATTAGTCTTGCTAGCAGTCTATCAATTTTGTTGATCTTTTCAAAAAACCAGCTCCTGGATTCATTGATTTTTTGGAGGGTTTTTTGTGTCTCTATCTCCTTCAGTTCTGCTCTTAGTTATTTCTTGCCTTCTGCTAGCTTTTGAATGTGTTTACTCTTGCTTCTCTAGTTCTTTTAACTGTGATGTTAGGGTGTCAATTTTGGAACTTTTCTGCTTTCTCTTGTGGGCATTTGGTGCTATAAATTTGCCTCTACACATTACTTTAAATGTGTCTCAGAGATTCTGGTATGTTGTATCTTTGTTCTCATTGTTTTCAAAGAATATTTTATTTCTGCCTTCATTTTTTTATGTACCCAGTAGTCACTCAGGAGCAGGTTGTTCAGTTTCCATGTAGTTGAGTGGTTTTGAGTGAGTCTGTTAATCCTGAGTTCTAGTTTGATTGCACTGTGGTCTGAGAAACAATTTGCTATAATTTCTGTTCTTTTACATTTGCTGAGGAGTGCTTTATTTCCAACTATGTGGTCAACTTTGGAGTAAGTGCGATGTGGTGCTGAAAAGAATGTATATTCTGTTGATTTGCAGTGGAGAGTTCTGTAGATGTCTACTAGGTCCGCTTGGTGCATAGTTGAGTTCAATTTCTGGATATCCTTGTTAACTTTCTGTCTGGTTGATCTGTCTGACGTTGACAGTGGGGTGTTCAAGTCTCCCATTATTATTGTGTGGGAGTCTAAGTCTCTTTGTAGGTCTCTAAGGGCTTGCTTTATGAATCTGGGTGCTCCTGTATTAGGTGCATACATATTTAGGATAGTTAGCTCTTCTTGTTGAATTGATCCCTTTACCATTATGTAATGGCCTTCTTTGACTCTTTCGATTTTTGTTGGTTTAAATAGAGTAGGGTTGCAACTCCCGCTTTTTTTTTTTTTCCATTTGCTTGGTAGATCTTCCTCCATCCCTTTATTTTGAGCCTATGTGTGTCTCTGCACGTGAGATGGGTCTCCCGAATACAGCACACTGATGGGTCTTGACTCTTTATCCAATTTGCCAGTCTGTGTCTTTTAATTGGAGTATTTAGCCCACTTACATTTAAGGTTAATATTGTTATGTGTGAATTTGATTCCGTCACTATGATGTTAGCTATTTTGCTCATTAGTTGATGCAGTTTCTTCCTAGTATTGATGGTCTTTACAATTTGGTATGTTTTTGCGATGGCTGGTACTGGTTCTTCCTTTCCATGTTTAGTGCTTCCTTCAGGAGCTCTGAAAGGCAGGCCTGGTGGTGACAAAATCTCTCAGCATTTGCTTGTCTGTAAAAGATTTTATTTCTCCTTCACTTATGAAACTTAGTTTGGCTGGATATGAAATTCTGGGTTGGAAATTCTTCTCTTTAAGAAAGTTGAATATTGGCCCCCATTCTCTTCTGGCTTGTAGACTGTCTGCCAAGAGATCTGCTGTTAATCTGATGGGCTTCCCTTTGTGGGTAACCTGACCTTTCTCTCTGGCTGCCCTTAAGATTTTTTCCTTCATTTCAACTTTGGTGAATCTGACAATTATGTGTGTCGGAGTTGCTATTCTCAAGGAGTATCTTTGTGGCGTTATCTTATTTCCTGAATTTGAATGTTGGCCTGCCTTGCTAGGTTGGGGAAGTTCTCTTGGATAATATCCTGCAGAGTGTTTTCCAACTTGGTTCCATTCTCCCCGTCATTTTCAGGTACACCAATCAGACGTAGATTTGGTCTTTTCACATAATCCCCTATTTCTTGGAGGCTTTGTTCATTTCTTTTTGCTCTTTTTTCTCTAAATTTCTCTTCTCACTTCATTTCATTCATTTGATCTTCAATCACTGATACCATTTCAGTAACTGATCAAGTCAGTTACTTAAACTTGTGCATTTGTCACATAGTTCTCGTGTCATGCTTTTCATCTCTATCAGGTCGTTTATGGACTTCTCTGCATTGGTTATTCTAGTTATCCATTCATCAAATCTTTTTTCAACGTTTCTAGTTTCTTTATGCTGGGTTCGTAGTTCCTCCTTTAGCTCTGAGAAGTTTGATTGTTTGAAGCCTTCTTCTTTCAACTCATCAAAGTCAGTTTCCGTCCAGCTTTGATCCATTGCTGGCAAGGGGCTGTGTTCCTTTGGAGGGGGAGAGGTGCTCTGATTTTTAGAATTTTTAGCTTTTCTGCACTGTTTTTACCCCATCTTTGTCGTTTTATCTACCTTTGGTCTTTGATGATGGTGACAAACAGATGGGGTTTTGGTGAGGATGTCCTTTCTGTTTGTTAGTTTTCCTTCTAACAGTCAGGACCCTCAGCTGCAGTTCTGTTGGAGTTTGCTTATGGTCCACTCCAGACCCTCTTTGTCTGGGTATCAGCAGTAGAGGCTGCAGAAGAGAGAATATTGCTGAACAGCAAGTGTTGCTGACTGATTTTTCCTCTGGAAGCTTCAACTCAGAGGTGTGCCCAGCCACGTGAGGTGTGAGGTGTCAGTCTGCCCCTAATTGGGGATGTCTCCCAGTTAGGCTACTCAGGGTCAGGGACCCACTTGAGCAGGCAGTCTGTCCGTTCTCAGATCTCAAACTCCATGCTGGGAGAATCACTACACTCTTCAAAGCTGTCAGACAGGGACATTTACATCTGCAGAGGTTTCTACTGCTTTTTGTTTAGCTATGCCCTGTCCCCAGAGGTGGAGTCTACAGAGGCAGGCAGACCTCCTTGAGCTGCGGTGGGCTCCACCCAATTCGAGCTTCCAGGCCATTTTGTTTACCTACTTAAGCCTCAGCAATGGCAGGCACCCCTCCCCCAGCCTCACTGCCACCTTCCAGTTAGATCTCAGACTGCTGTGCTAGCAATGAGGGAGGCTGCGTGGGCATGGGACCCTCCAAGCCAGGTGCAGGATATAATCTCCTGGTGTGCCCTTTGCTAAGATCCTTGGTAAAGCACAGTATTAGGGTGGGAGTTACCTGATTTTCCAGGTGTTGTATGTCACGTTTTCCCTTGGCTAGGAAAAGGAATTCCCTTCCCCCTTGCACTTCCCAGGTGAGGTGATACCTCACCCTGCTTCGGCTCTCGCTCATTGGGCTGCACCCACTGTCCTGCACCGACTGTCCGACACACCCCAGTGAGATGAACCCAGTACCTCAGTTGGAAATGCAGAAATCACCCGTCTTCTGTGTCGCTCACAATGGGAGCTGGAGGCTGGAGCTCTTCCTATTAGGACATCTTGGTGCCGTCGCCTGTATCTACTCTTTAGTGAAATTCCTGTTAAAGTCTGTTGCCCATTTCCTAATTGGATTTTTTTGCAGTTGAATTTTCAGTATTTTTCTTTTATCTATTCCAGACAGTAGGCCTTTGTCAGATAGGGGGCTTTCAGATGTTTTCTGCCATTCTGCAGCTTGTGAGGGGAAGTTGTAGAAGAATATTTCATTGCAACAAAGGATATTCACGACATAATTTTAACAAAACACCAAATTACAAAACAACATGTAAAATGTGTTCACGTTCTATATATACATATATACATACAAACGTATATAATATATATACACATAGATTATATATTATACATATATTAATTATACATATATTACATATTATACATATACACACCTAACATATTGAAAGATTGCACATTAAATATGAACTGGTTACATCTGAGTGGGGTGATAACCAGTATTACGTTTTCATTTTTGTTTATTCAAATTCCCTGTAGTGATTATTAGTTTCTTTTGAAACAAGGAAAAAGGAAATTGAAATTATGACTAAGAATATATACAAGTCCATAAGGAGCTATGAGGTCAATAGTGATTCCCATAGAAGTGTAGGACAGTGGTCAAGGAAGGCTTCCAGAGGGAAGGGAAGGCATAAACTGAGGTGGTTCATGAAGGACGGGAGGACATTTGTTGTCACAATCTTTCCTCAGAGACCCTGTGACCTCAGAACACCCTAATTGGTGTTCTGCTTCTTCAGGACCCAGAGACAGAAATGCAATGTATAGGCTGGGTCCTTGAGAGGTCCTCTTGACTAGTCTTAACCTAGTGGCCTCCTGGCCTACCCTTTCTGCATAACAAAGTGACTTTAAAAGCTTCCTCCTGCAGAAGACCCTAGAGAAGTTCACAGTTCTGCATCACCAAGGGATGCATATAAAGGTGCTATGGACTGAATGCTTATTTTCCCCCAAAAGTCATATGTTGAAGTCCTAATCCCCAATATGATGGTATTTGGAGAGGAGGCTTCTGGAAAGTTTTTAGGTTTAGGTGAGGCCATGAGGGTGCAGCCCTTACAAGATTAGTGTCTTTATAAGAAGAGGATAGATTAACATCTCTCTTGTTCTATGCATCACAACTGAGGGGAAGCCACTTGCGCACACAGGGAGAAGCCAGAAAGGGAGACCTTGCCAACAACAGATCTGCTGGCACCTTGATCTTGGACTTCTCAGTCTCCAGAACTGTGAAAAACACATTCCTATTGTTGAAGTCACCCAGTCTGTGGCATTTTGTTAGAGCAGCCTAAATAGACTCAGATACTAGGTGATCCCAGTGTCAGCATAAGCAATGATGTGGAGAACAGAATTCAGAGTGAAAGGAACAGGATGGATAACAAGTTCACCACTGATTAGCTGGGTGACCCTGCCTGATTCAGTGCAGCTCTGAGCTGAGATGCCTGCCTGTAAAATGGGGCAATGACTGTCTCCTAAGGCTCTTGTAAGGGACAACTGACATAATTTTTGTGAAATTAATAAGAAAATAGGTGGGAAACATGCCTTCTAGACAGTAATGATTTATAAAAGTTAGCAAGTAATTGTTCCACAGAAATTCACCAGGAGGTGCAGCAGTCTAGTCCTGTCAGATGACAGAGAAGAAAGCTACAATGTAGACTCTGCCTTCAAGGGCATATCTCTGCAAATCAGAAGGCCTGGACAGCAGATAATCAAATGATATTTGTAAGGATATACTGGGTAGGAAGTTACATGCTCCCAGCTGGCTCATCACAAAGAAAATCTCTCAGAGAAAGCATACTTCAACCAGAAGGGATGGACTGAAAGGAGCATCCCCGTGAAGAGGAAAGGAGCAGAAGGCACTTTAATACTGTGTACCCACTATGTGGTAGGAACCATATTATTTGTATCATAAGATCTTGCCAGGTAGCTATTATCACCCCCTTAGAAAGGCTCAGAGTGTTAAGTAACATGTCCAAGGTCACATAGCCAGAAAAGGGCCTATCTTCACACTATGCACAGTGATTTCCAGCTTAGAGCAAAGTGGCTACCACCTGAAAAAGAGTTTTGTCACAACCCCAATGGGGAGGTGGGGAGGGAACAAGGGGGAATTTCAGAAACTTTCTCAGCAACTGTACAGTAAGCCATTCTTGCACTGCTATAAAGAAATATTGGAGACTAGGTATAAGAAAGGGGGTTTCATTGGCTCATGGTTCTCCAAGCTGTACAAGAAATATAGTGACTTCTGCTTCCGGGGAGGCCTTAGGAAGCTTACAATCATGCTATAAGGCAAAGGGGGAGTAGGCATATTACGTAGTAAAGGTAGGAGCATGAGAGAGATAGGGAGGGACCACACACTTCTAAGCAGCCAGATCTCATAAGAACTCACTGTCATGAGGACGGCACCAAGGGGATGCTACTGGGTGAAGTGGTAAAAATAAGTACACCCTGCTGTAAAAGGGAGTCTATTATAGGTTCGATTCCACACCCCACATCTCATTAGAGTGAGTACTTAGCTACTGATGGGAATGGTTTATTCCTTTTTCATGTAATGTCTACAGGTTCTGTACTCAGTACTAGTCCAACCTCATTTGCATGTGAAGCCCAGAGACTAGCTGGGATATCTTTTAAGATTGTATCCTCTTTGGAGGAATAAATCAAGATGGGATTCCAAGAGAGAGAGTAGGAAGTCTGACATTTGGTCTAAAGGTAGAAAAATCAAAATACCTTCCTTATTACATTTTATGATGGAATTAAAAGTACATAACAAGTCTCTACCTAAAAAGATTGCTGGTGAGAACTTAGGAAGTAGAAAGGCATGGTGCTTGTTAAAAGGGCATAAGGGTTGAGGGGCCGAAGAGGGTGGATCATGAGGTAAGGAGATCGAGACCATCCTGGCTAACATGGTGAAACCCCATCTCTACTAAAAATACACAAAAATTAGTGAGGTATGGTGGCACACGCCTGTAGTCCCAGCTACTCAGGGGGATGAGGCAGGAGAATCACTTGAACTCGAGAGGCAGAGGTTGCAGTGAGTTAAGATCATGCCACTGCACTCCAGCCTGGGTGACACAGTGAGACTCTGTCTCAAAAAAAAAAAAAAAAAGGCACAAGGATACTGGGGTGGTTTGAGATATGTGCAGTGAAATAGGTTTCCCAGAGACTCCAACAGCTTCAGTAGAATCAGAAGTGACAAGTGGAGATAACTCCTCTGAGAAAATCATACTGTTAAATCAAGTTTAGCCTAAAGCTGCCTCCTTACATATTTTAAGCTCAGCCTAAAGGTTTCTCTGTACATGGTGAACTATAACATAAATGGACATGCAAACAGACTGTAACCTGCTTCTCTGTCAATCAGTGAGTTTGGCTAATCAAAGGGGGCCAACTTTTCAACCATGTTCAAATAAGCTAAATGCCAAGCTGTAACCAATTCGGCTGTTTCTGTACCTCACTTCCATTTTCTGAATGCACTTTTCTTTTTCTGTCTATAAATCTTCTTCACTACATGGCTGCACTGGAGCCTCTGAGCCTTCTCTGGCTTGGTAGACTTCTCGATTTGTGAACTGTTTTTTGCTCAATTAAACTCTGTTTAATTTATTTCCGCTATGAATTTTCTTGTACCAGATTATGGCAGAAGTGGGATTTGAAGTAGAGCTTCCAGTGACCCCCAGGAGTGCCAAGTGACCAAGTGAGGTACCTGCCAGGTCCATTGTGTTCACTGCTCTCTTGCAGCAACTGGGGATCATAGTAAGTTATCTTTTGGATTCTGAAGCTCCACAGACTTGTGTTTTGAGCTCTCCAAGTTTCTTCAAGCAAAGTTCTGATTGAAACTGGGTTTATAAGTCATGAGAGAAACTGGACTGGGTGCAGGATTGGGCTGGATTCAATAGTTAATGGGCTTGGATCCAGTTACAGGCCTCTTATGTCTGACTGGATCAGAATGAAACTGGTAGTAAGTGGCAATATTACAGGGGGTATAACTTTTACGAGCCTTTTTTCATAGGTCCAGGATCTCAGCTACAGTAGTTCTGGAGCAAGCACTGTTCCAGCAAGTGAAGCAGAACCCCATATTTGGTGCCAGATTCAAAGGACTGCCAGAGATCTCCTCCAACTTCCCCTTAGTGCTTATAGGGGATCTTCAGCTGAATCTAGAAACCAAATTGACACCAAGCAGACTAACAAGAGAAAATGCATAAAAACTTTATTCGTTTTACGTGTGCATGGGAATCTTCATAACAGAGCTAAGTCCAAAGAAGTGGCCAAAGCAAGATGCTTTAATGGTATTTAGATAAAGAATGATAAATGTGTGAAGAAATAATTGGACAAACGGAATCTACCTAGGGACAATCCATTTATAGGGACTCACTAGTGGATACACAATTTGCAGATAAGGAGAGATGTAGGGAATCTGGAACCCTCTACGCAGCACACATTTGTCAGTGCTCTATTTCTATAAGATGACACTGGAAATAGAATCAATATCATAGAAATGAGAAAGTTCCTAAGATAGCATGAAATCCAACTCCAGATGAAGAAACCATGGAGCACAGTAGTTAAATGATTTCTCATAAATTACTCAGTTAATTAATAATTATGCAAAGTCCAAGGCATGTCAGGTCAACACAGGGTAAAACTGTGATACATGGCTCTGATCCAAACACTTCCAATCATTTCAGTATTCCTAACTCAGCTAAATGGAAGCTGCCAAAGTCCTTACTTGGAGTATCCAAACTCAGACCTAATTCAATTAAATAAGAGCAGTATCACTCACTGCAAAATTTGTACATCTCCAAAACCTAAAAGTACCCTGTTCCAGGGTGGTGCTTTCTGCTCTCCAGAGTAAAGTCAGCCACTTAGTCTGAGGACCGAGTCTCTGAAGTGTTGACTAGAGAGCAACCTCAAGGAATTGAAAGCATTTCAACAAGACCCTTAGGTCAGTGCTGACTGGTATGGGCAGTCATTTGAAAATACCACAATGCGTTATAGAAAACCAGCTAGAATACAGTGAAAAAAACCCTGAACAGGGAGCCAGTGGGCTTGCTTTACAGCCCTATTTTCTCTGCTTAGGTTCTAAGATTCTGAACAATCTTTAAAACTTTGCTTTCTATTTCTGAGAATTCCTTTCATCATCTACAAAATAAAGAATAGGACTATGTAATCACCAGGGTCTTTCCCGGATGGAAGACTCTGAGCTCTAGGAAGGACTTCAGTGTTAAAACACTTGATGTCACAGATGGTCTAGGTAAATTTTAGACAAAAGCATAAATGATTGCTGAGGAAGACAGTATATTGGCCTCACATGAATTCCTGGTGAACTCAAAATCCTAATGTCTTCAGTTAATTTCTTCATCAGTTAATAAAACTCTGATGTTTTTATTATTCTTGTGAAGGAAGTCTCACTTTGTCACACAGGCTGGAGTGCAGTGGTGCTCTTATGGCTCACTGCAGCCTCAACCTTACAGACTCAAGCAATCCTCCCACCTTAGCCTCCCAGTAAGTTAGACTATCAGCATGCATCACCATATCCAGCTAATTTTTTTTTAATTTTTTGTAAAGACAGCATCTTACTATGGTGCCCAGGCTTGTTCGGAGCACCTAGGCTCAAGTGATTCTCCCACCTCGGCCTCCCAAAGTGCTGGGAATACAGATGCAAGCCCGTGCCCCTGGCCTAAACTCTAATCTTTAAAATGAAAATGATTCTAGAAGCTATACAAGCATATCACATCACAGGAAGCACAGCTCAGGCAGAAAGGCAGAATCAAAGAGTGAGGCTAAATGGTAGAAAATATGTTGTATTGCTTGCAATATAGCATGTATTGCTTGCAATATAGCATATATTGCAAGTCTATCTTTGAGATCAAGGTCAAATTATCTTTGAAAAGCTCTGTAATATCCACCAAAAGAGTTTTATGTCACCAAAGAGTTACCATGTATAAAACCAGACATACCACCTTTCCTTCAAATTTGAATTAACTGCACCACCCTGAGTCACTTAACAATGGCCTTACAAATACCCATTCACACATCCTGCCTATTTCCCCCAAAGCTTTCGGTAAAGCAAAAGAAAAAATGTAAGAGGCCACTCTTCTAAAGCTTTATACATAGTAATTACAGCTATCAGCACAGACTGATAGCTACTTGCAAAGCCTGGAGACAGTTAAACGTTGGTATAAAAAAAGCAGGGTGCTAAGAATCATGAAACCCTTTTACATACTGAAAAGTAAAAGTAACTGAGCGTAGGTTCAGAGAAACAGAGAAAGAGAGAGAGACAAAGAGGAGAGAGAATAAAGTCAGATACTTGAAAGATTAGAGGTGAAAAATAAAAAGTTGTCCATATTGCTCTAAGAGAAAAACTAAGACAAAGGAGTAGACATTCCTAAAGACAAGCATGTTTTGATTTTCATCTTTGCATGAAAAGAGAATAAAAATAAGATATCTGTTTTCCAACTACAAGCATGGGTTTAAACTGAAGAAAGAAAGGTCTTGTTTCCTAGTTTTCATGAACCTAAGAGAAAATCTTCAAAGTCCTGGACATGTAGGTCAGTTCCACTTTAAAGGGAATGCATGCCATCTTGTGGCCTTTTAGGATATTGCCACATAGAACTTTTAACTAAAACAAAATGCATGTATTTCAAAATGTGACCATAGTTTACTCAATTCCTTTATCTTACAGATGAACTTTCAAGGAATATGAAAGCTTCTTTTGAAGAAGTGCACATGTAAAGTAAGACTAGTATGATTTTCAGCCTGAATACTGATTTGCTATCGATCTCCATTCATTTAGATTAAATGACCATCCTAAAAAAAGTGGGGACATTTTCAAATGCAAGATGACAATCAGCCATTGTGTGAGTTTAAGCCCTTGCAGAGTCAAGCACCATGTGGGTCATCAGAGCTGGTAGTGCGAGTTAAATAATTACCACCAATGTTTTAACCCATTATCAACTTTGCTATTGGAAGTTTGTCCTCTTCAAATCTCATGTTGACATGTAATCCCCATTGTGGCAGTGTTTGGACGTGGGGCCTTGTGGAAGGTGTTTGGGGAGTGGGGGTTAATCTCTCTGAACAGATCAATGCCCACCCTGTGGAGGGAGGGGAGTGAGCTCCCCCTCTATTTCTTCCTAGGAGAGCTGGTTGTTAAAAAGAGCCTGGCACCAAGGAATACGAACAGACACTCCTCAAAAGAAGACATTTATGCAGCCAACAAACATGAAAAAAGCTCAACATCACTGATCATTAGATAAATGCATGTCAAAACCACAATGAGATAGCATCTCACGCCAGTCAGAATGGCGATTATTAAAAAGTCAAGAAACAACAGATGCTGTGGAGAAATAGGAAAGCTTTTACATTATTGGTGGGAATGCAAATTAGTTCAACCACTGTGGAAGACAGTGCAGTGATTCCTCAAGGCTCTAGAATCAGAAATACTATTTGACCGAGCAATCCCATTAATGGGTATATACCCAAGGGAATATAAATCATTGTATTATAAAGCTACATGCACACATATGTTCACTGCAGCACTATTCACAATACCAAAGACATGGAATCAACCCAAATGCCCATCAATGATAGAATGGATAAAGAAAATGTGGTACACATACACCATGGAATACTATGCAGCCACAAAAGGAAACGAGATCATGTCCTTTGCAGGGACAACGTTGGAGCTGGAAGTCATCATCCTCAGCAAACGCAGGAACAGAAAACCAAACACTACATGTTCTAATTTATAAGTGGGAGCTGAACAATAAGAACACATGGACACAGGGAGGGGAACAACACACACTGGGGTCTCTCAGGGGAATGGGGACAGGGACAGCATCAGGATAAACAGCTGATGCATGCAGGGCTTAATACCTAGGTTAGGGATTGACAGGTGCAGCAAACCACCATGGTACATGTGTACCTATTCAACAAACCTGCACATCCTGCACATGCATCCTAGAAGTTAAAATTTTTTGAAAAAAACAAACAATAGAAAAATTACTATGTTACAGAAAATCAGAAAATTAAAATCTACATTTTAAACGCAAAAAAAGAGCTTGGCACTTCCTCCACTCTCTCGTTTCCTTTCTTGCCATGTGATCTCTGCACAAGCTGTCTCCTTCCTGCCTCCAGCATGAGTGAAAGCAACCTGAGGCATCAGGCCATGCAGATGCTAGTGTCATGCTTCTTGTGCAATCTGCAGAACTGTAAGCCAAATAAACCTTTTTTTTAATCAATGGCGCAGCCTCTGGAATTTCTTTGTGGCAACATTATTGTTCTTTCCAATGAAAGCAGCTAGAATACAAAATAAAAAATATGTATGTAACAACATTGAACAAACTAAAACAATACAACTTATTTAAGATAAACAATGCTGAAAATAGAAAAAAAGTATTGACAGTGAACAAAGAGGAAGCAGTGATTGTTAAATATGTCCATTTATTTACTGGTATTTGTGTGTATTCCATAATTGTTCTGTGGTCTACTGTTTCTTAAAGTGTTTACGATGAAACACTAATTAGTAAGTAATGGAGGAAATTTGTAGGAAATTTATATTGTTAATTTTAATAAACTGTATAAAGAAGTAACCACACCTATTGAAAAACGCTAAAACGTAATTAGAAAGCTAAATCCATTAAAAGGCCCTTTAATTGATCTGATGGCACCAAAGCACTACAAATATGGACCCAGGAAGAAAGAGTCAAATCTATGTCTGGCAATAAAAATACAGTCGTATTAAGCGACAGATACATCTGTGCCTATAATTATTTTATGTTCCATAGACACGAGATTATGTCATTCCAATAACACATGATATATTCACAGACAGATAACACACAATTATTCTGTGAGAAAATATTGCCCTGTTACTGCTGGTGTAAATTCATTCAAATCATGAAATGCTGTTTAAATTTTTCGAAAGCTTATTTGGGGAGAAAAATACTTGGGTCAGAATAGGACTAAAGAGTGAAATTCACTTCTGGTTACATTGTAGATGGTCACGAAAGACCATTGTTCCCATAGTAACATCAAGAACACACTGGAGAGGCACCATAATCTTACTGATCTAAAGGAGAGTTGAGGGGACAACTCAGCTCCAGAGGAGGTTAGATTCCTCCTAGATGGCCATTTTTACACCTAAAGAGTAAGAAGAATCAGCTGAATTTTGAATGACTGAGGAGCCGAGAGTAACAAACAGTAAACTGAAGGAGCCGTAAACATAACACCATTCCTTACTGCCAGTGAGTTTCCCCCCAACAGACATTTACCATACACACAGCAGAGTACAGCACACTGAGGATGAGCTGGAAGAAGAGGTCCCCTTAGTACAAAAAGCTGGAGCTCAGCAGCAAAGCAAACAAAAAGCCTCAGGTGCTTATATCTCAAGCCCTGCTGAGGAAAGGGGCATGATCCTGCTCTCCTAACAATGAAGTGAATCAACTGAAACTAATTAAAATTGAATTATAACACCAAATGCACCCAACTTATGATTAATTCAGAGTTTAGCTTTCCATTCGGCCTGATAGAGAAAAAGGTATGGCAAACCTGCAGTTTTTACTGTTGTTTTATCCAGTGTCTTTAGCACGCAATAAAAACTTATGAGGTATGAAACAAAGCAGAAAAATGTAACACATGATTCAAAAATCCGTCAGAAGAAACAGACCCACAGATGACCAAGATGTTGAAATTAGCAGGAAAGGACATGAAATCATCTATCAAAAATATGTTAAAGAATTGACAGATGGAATTTGAGATCATGAATAAAACTATGAACAAATTTAGCACAGAAAAAACCCTAAAATGAACCAAATAGACATTTTAGAATTTAAAATTGCAATATCAAAAGTGAAGAATGCATTGGATGTACATAACAGCAAATGAAACCAAGTAGAAGATGTCAATAAAAATTATACAAATTGCAGCACAGAGAGAAAAAGGAATGAACAAAATTGAAAATCAGAAAAGAGGACATTAGTTGACATCTGGTATCATATTAAGCCATCTGCTATATATCTAATTGGAGTCTCTAAAGGAGAAGAGCAGAATGGAGCAAAGAAAATGTTGGAAAAAATAATGTAGAAAACTTTGGCAAATGATTTTTAACTACATAAAATTATATACCCAATTAAAACATTCTCCAAAAGAAGGTGGCTATATAAAGAGATATTCTGGATCCTACTGCCCTTTCTACCCTGAAGTGCTGCTTTCTGAACCAGAGGCCTTTCTGAAAGACAGGACCCTTCATCCAGGGTCTTTACTGTCTTTACCGTCCTAAGCTTTCAACATTTTATCTCAGATAAAAACAGGCATTTGGGTTTCCTCCCTGGATAGCCTTCTGCATGTGATGGATGTTTGGATTGAAATTTATCCTATTGTATTCAGTAAATATTTAATTGCAAGTGCTTATTAAGAAATACAGGAGAAACTAAAAGATCTGTTATCTCCCTCCTTGTTTTCAACAAAGTATCAATTCTCTTTGGGGGAAAGAAGGCATTCAGCCTAAGGGATAAAATATGTAAATATTTCCCAGACTTTCATGCAACTACATATGGTCCTGTGACTAAATTGTGGTCAATAAAATGTAAATGGAAGAGTACTGTGGCACTTCTTGGAAGGAGAAAGCTGGCTTATCTGAAATAGGGATTCCCCCAATAGCCAAGTCTCCATTCCTCTTCCCTGCTTCCCTGATGCCTGGAAGTGTGTATGATTGCTAGAGCACCAGCTGTTAACTAAGACCACAACGTAACCTTGGGAACAGAAGCCATGGGTATGGTTGCTGGAGCACAGGATGGAAGGAGTCCAGATCATGATGTGCATGGAGCTCCCAATTCCATGCTCAGGTTTTTCTCTGAGTCCAGATGAGTTTTGCAGCATCTATGTCCTAGTTAGGTCTGCGATTAACTGACTGCCTCTCAGTGAAGGGTTTCACACCCCTCACACAGAGTGAAATAAGCTGTGGTTTCCCCCGTTTTAACAAAGCTGTCATCCTCAAGGATTGATCCCTAAGTTGTTCGACAGGCAAAACTAATACTGGAACTTGACACAAAGTGTGGCTCATTACTTCCCAGCTGCTCAGGTACTCCAAGCAAAGGAGGAAAGTGCTGGTAGAACAATATCATCTTAGCATGAAAGAAGCACTTTTTCCCCCTAATTTCCTATGGTTGTAAATTGCAAACTCTCTCTAAAGAATCACCAAAATAGGGAGGAAGCTCAGGTCTCGGGTGGGTTCAGAAGGGAACTTTCCACTCAGAAAGGGCCCCCCAGGAAGCTGAATCTTCTGCTGCGGACCTTGAGGAGGGAGTTTCCTCTTCCAGAGGGAAATAAACTCTCAGTCAACATGTCCATCTATTTACAAAGGCAGGTCTCACACACACAATCACAAGATGCACCCCCACCCAAGGGAGCAATAAGTCTTTGCAGGTGGGCCCAAGAGAGAGGTAAAGAGGAAGACCCCTGTGAGATACCAAGCCTCAAGAAAGGGAGAGTGTAGAGAGCTGGGCATCACAGAAACTAGGAAAGGATGCAAATACAGCTCTCTGGAAAAGTCTGCCCATGAGTATCACAGGAGGTGCTGATGAGGAACCACCCGGGAGGAGCACAGCATGAGAGTTGCTGATCCACAGGTCACATTTATGGGGGGAAAAAGCATCCCTTCTACAATACATCCACCTGTCAGACTTTCTCACAATATGCCATTGTTGTTAAGTGAAGATACTTTTAGTGCTATCTGCTTGAATATTACCATGATAAATATATGGTATACACCATGTACAGAGACAAGAATTGTCTCCTGAGACCTGCAGAATCCAGCAGGGTGGCCCCGGGTGCCTCCAGGATCAGAGCTCACCCCACAGATGGGAGAGCCTCTTGAGACTTCAAACATCACAATAATAATGAAGCAGCCAATAGGTCTTGGTGATGAATGTTTCACACAATTTATGACATTTCATGTCCATGAAAATTGTAGAAGAAAGGATTTTTATCCTGATGGACAGACAAGAAAACAGGCCTCAGAAGGTTCGGAGGTTTGCCTAAAGTCACATGGTAAGAACGTGGCCACACTAGGGCTCTCAGGGTCTGAAGAGGGCATTCCCCTCAAAGCAAAATCAAAGGTATGGTCCCAGGGGAAAGTTGGCACCTATCTTCACTGGGCACTGATTCAATCTCATTCTGCTTCTCATTACCCATGGTCTTCACACACTCCCGTGCCTCAGTCACCACTAGAGTGTGGTTTGTGAGCTCAATTTCTCTCTCTCTCACTCTCACTCACTTTCTTCATTTTAAAAACCCATGCCCTCCAAATCACATTGTGCTCTTTCCATCTAATCCAGGCTGTGTTCACTTGTGCTTCCACAATGACAGCCTGACTGCAGGTTTTCCAGACTCCAGAATTTCCTGCAAAGCCAGGAAACACAGATTGTTTTAGGAGCTCATTCAACTCCTGTTTCTCTTGAAGCATCTTGTAAAGTTCGCATTCTTTGCCAATGATGACGCTACTTGGGAGCTGTGCACAGTCTAAGTTGTAAAGAATGTTTGGAAATTCATTAGGAAATGTCTGAAGTTAGAAGAAACTTCACCAGACACCTCTTCCAGGCAAAGACAACCCTGATTCACAGGATTGACAGAAATTACTCCAATGAACAAAGCCCTATCCAAACTCAGCCACAGACCCGCCAGCACGGTGAAAATGAAGTGTCTTTGTAGTTAGCCGGGTGCTGCTTCAATGCAATCGGGGGCTCTTGTTTCAAATAGCTTCAGTAATTCAATTACTTTTTGGCCTAACCCAATAGAATGGGAATGCATTATTTCATTATAAATTACAGAATGTTTACATTATGTTTACAGAAAATTGAGAAGAAAAATGCCAACCATAACCTGTCTGCTAAAATCTCAGCTGGATCCTTTCCATTCCAGCCACATGCATTCCTTCCATGAGCAAGAATCACAGTGTTCTTCACTCCTGATTATCTCAAAGTGCTTTCTCTGTCTCTATAAATGCCTCATAATCCTCAAGACAAGGCACTTGAGTCTCCTCAACTATAGCACACAACTATAGTACCTTCCTTTCCTGGTTCACAGAGTTGACGGTAAGGATGGAACATGCAGGTACTTTATGAACTGAGATGTTCAGGCTCAGAGACTGGGCAAGCCAGGCCTTACCTCTCACACTTCCCTTCTGTCATTCTGGGTGCTTCAGCATAGGATGAGATGGGCAGTGATGAAGCCTCCTGTACCCTGGGCTACACGTTCTAAGGGGAGAAGGGTGAAAAGGAAGTAGATTCTCATCAGCTATATCTCTAAATCTACCCTACATCTGACCCCTTCTCACCTCCTCCATGTCTAAGCCATGCCATCCCTTACCAATGTGGCTGACTAGCTGCCTAACTGGTTTCTCTGCTGTCATTCTTAGGCCCAGGACAGTCATATTTTTAACCTGAAGGCAGAGTGATATTTTGCTTTATATTTTTTTATTTATTTTTTAGAGATGGAGTCTCAGGCTGTTGCCCAGGCTGGAATGCAGTGGCATGATCATAGCTCACTGCAGCCTCAAACCCCTGGGCTCAAGCAATGCTCCTGCCTCAACCTCCCCAGTGGATAGAACTACAGGCACACACTACCATGTATCATTAATTTTGTCATCATTTTTTGTAGAGTCAGGATCTTGCTATGTTGCACAGGCTAATCTGAAACTCCAGGCCTCAAGAAATTCTCCCTCCTTGGCTTCCCGAAGCACTGGGATTACAGGCATGAGTAACCATGCCCAGTCCAGAGTAATATTTTAAACAGACCAATCAGACTTTGTCATGCTGTATCTCTATGTATTCTCAACTGATCTGGAATCAAATAGTTTTAATAGCAAAATACAAGTTTAATCAAATTCAACTATTTTGAAATAAATGTTTATCACAAAAAGGACAAAGGCCCTAAAACATGTGGCCTAGCTCCCCTCTCCAGACATATCCCCTGCCATCCCTGACTCACTCTGCTCTACTTAGACCAGCCTTCCTCCTGGGCCTCTGACACACCAACCAAACAGCCTTTGTGCTTACTGCTTCCTCTGCCTGTAATGCCCTTCCCAGGTGCCACCATGGCTCCCATGCTTCATCCAGGACTTAAAACAGACTACCCCATCCCCATCTCTCTCTATCCCCTAAGGAAAGTGTGACAAAGCTCACATTTCAATCAGGGCTCACTACAGCCTCAGCTGATCCTCTCCATCAGCCTCTTGAGTAGCTGGGACTACAGGCACAAACCACCATATCTGGCTAATTTTTTCTGTTTTGTAGAGATGGAATATCACTGTGTTTCACACGCTGGTATTGAACAATTGAACTCAAGAAATCCTCCCACCTCGGCCTCCAAAAGAGTGGGATTAAAGGAATAAGCCACCATGACTAGTCTCCAGCCCTTTGAGTTATATGCCTGACCTGACTCTTTCTTTGAGTCTTGTGTTTGGAACTTGCTTTATAATAAGTGTAGTATATTATTTTGATAAATCTTTTTTCTATTATTTAGAAATATTTTCAAATCAAGATCAGACCATGGAATGTACTTGAGAAGAATTTTTCCTCTTCTTAGTATAGGTTATGTCTGGAACCCACCAAACCACAAGACCGTCATACATTCATCCAGCAAATGGCTTTGTAAAGTATTTCCATTATAAAAAGAAAAAAAAAGAAATCTTCTTTTATGTCATAAAGATATGACAACATCTTTATGCCACTGGACAATCTACAAGGCGCCTTCAAAATCTATTACCTTACCTAAAACATTGATACACCTGATTCAAAAATAACATTCTAAGAACCAAAGTCTAAGTCTTAGACATTAGACTATAAATATTGACGTGACATCAGAATATCTTAAAAAAGTAATTAGGACAAAAATATAAATGAGAAATGGAGCAAAATTTTCTCATTTTTATACTATTAAATAATAATAACAATGAAAGAGTACTACAGTGCCACGGCTTCAGAAAACATAATGAACATGCTGGAGTCTCCACAGGAAAAAGTGTTGAGGGTGTAACACTGGAAGTAACACTTTCTCCTCAACCCACTTTGCAAAAGTTTTAATAAGAAAATACAAGAGTTTAACAAATATAACTCCTTTGGAGTAAGGATACATTACACAAAGTGTCCTAGTTCTTGTTTCTCCCTGAGTCACACTTAGAGCTGATGTGTACCAGTTTCCTAAAGGTTTAATATTTTCTCCCACTATTTTTGGCCCTGAGAGCCTGCCTCCCCAGGGATATTCTAGCCAAACCCCTCCCAGGCTGAAATAGCCAGGCAATAAGGAACACAGTAGTTCTTAGAACATAAGAAGAAATCCTCCTTAAGCCCATCTCCCAGAGAGGGGTTTTGGAGGCTGAACCTGCAGACTTTATGTGACTCTCAGGTTTGCTCCAGTCAAAAGAGCACCTGGGGTGAAGGTTAGAAGGTCAAGGACCAGGAAGTCAAGATTGCAGTTAGTATGATCGTGCCACTGCACTCCAGCCTGGGTGACGATGTGAGAACCTGTCTCAAAAAGGAAAAAAAAAAAAAACAAGAAAGGGTCAAAGACGACAGAAAAGAGAGAAAAGAGCACACCCATAATTCTGGGATGAGCTAGTACAACAAACACAGGATGAAAGTCTACTCCCTCAGAATCATAAAGTGACCAGGGTGAGGATAGAGGGTCTATTTTTTTTTAACCCACTTGTGGCAGCAAATGAATTTTCTGCATGTAACTCCTAACTAAACAAGAAAACCATAAGGAAAATATTTTCCACTGCTGATACAACCTTAATGGGGGCATTTTCTCTCATGGTAAATGAATTTTTATATGTTAGTAAAACTACCTATTTACTAAATAAAGATTAGTATGTTATGAAGCAAAGATTGGAACAGAAAGGGGGATGACTTGAATTATGGAAAGCATCCAGACAGGAGAAGATGGTCTCTTCATAAAAATATTTTTCCCTCTTTTACTCACTCAGTACAACTAAAAGCCCTGGACTTTATATACAAAACAACATGAAAAGACTCTGACAGGGCAACAGAAGGCAGACTGGCTAGGGAACCCCCATCCTGGAGACCACGGTGGTGAGTTCCCAGGGTGTTCCTGTTGCCTTGGACATCCCAGACATGGAACTGAGGGCAGCAACCTGGAAAGGGCAATGGGCACAGGCAGAAAAAGTTTCAAGAGGTATCTGCTATCTCTGACCAAATGATCAGAAAGGGGCAGCCCAGCGAGGCACAACACTTTGAAACAGTAACACTTTTCCCCAGCCAAATGCCTGTAAAGTCCAAGTGGCGAGTCCAGACTTCCACACTCAAAATGCTATATAATGAGGTTCCCCAAATACCTTACTGGGTTGGGGAGGAGAAGGCCCAGTAGGGAGCCTATATTTCATCCCTACCCAGATATAATGAAGAAAGCCTTGTGGAGAGCCAAGGCTCTCACCACCACTGAGCAGTATGGAGGACATCCCCAGTTGTGTCGGTGGAGGCCATGTGTGGAGCTAGACATCCCACCCCTGTCCAGCAGTAACAAGGAGCCCCCAGTAACCTCAGATGTGAATGTAGGCTGAGGAAACTAGACTTTTACTCCTATCTGCCAGTACTGAGGCAGCATTCCCACCTCTTCCTTGGCTATAGAGTTCTGAGAGGAAGCCAGTGAAAGGAGGTTTTAGTAAGATCCAGAGTTTTGTTTTGTTTTGTTTTGTTGTTTGTTTGTTTGATACTTTAAGTTCTAGGGTACATGTGCACAACGTGAAGGTTTGTTACATATGTATACATGCACCATGTTGGTGTGCTGCACCCATTAACTCATAGATCCAGACTTTTATAACATCATAAAAAATATATCCAGGATTCAACTGAAAATTACATGTCTTGGAAGAACCAGGAAGATTCAAACTGCAAATAAGACAATCAAAAGCTACCAATACCAAGACGACAAGAGATGTCAAAATTACCTGACAAAGCTCTTAAAGCAGTCATCATAAAAATGTTTCGATGAGCAATTATGCACACATTTGAAACAAATGAAAAAAGTATAACGTCTCAGCAAAGAAACAAAAATCACAACAAATAAATAGAAGATATAAAGAATGAAACAGAAATTCTAGAATAGAGAGAAATAAATAACCAAAATAAAAATACAGTTGATGGGCTCAAAAGCAGCATTGAGAAAAAGGAAAGAGTCAGTGAACTGGAAGATAGAACAATAGAACCCAATATGAAAAACAGAGAGAAATGAACTGGAGAGAAAAAAAGAAATGAGAAGAACCTCACAGACCTATGGGACTATATAAATGATCTAAAAATTATGTAAATGGAGTGCTGCCTGAAGAGAAGAAAATGTGGGGCTAAAAAAGTACCAGAGGAAATTTTACCTGAAGATATCCAATTTGGAAAAAGACATAAACCTACAGATTGAAGAATCACAGTGAACATCAATCTGGATAAGTTTTTTAAAAATCCACACCAAAACACATCTTAGAAAATTTCCAAAAACTAAAACATATAAACAATTTTCAAAGCAGCCAGAGGAAATTTACACCTTACCTAGCGGGGCAGACTTCTCATCAGTATCCATGAAGAAATAGGAATTAGCAGAACATTTTTACGTGATGGAAAAAAAAATCTGTCAGCCTAGCATTCTATATCCATTGAAAGTATTCTTCACAAATGAAGAGGAAATCAAGTCATTCTTAAATAAAGGGAGAGAAAGAGAATTTATCTCTAGCAAACCTACCATAAAATAGTGTTTAAAGAAAGTTCTCTAAAGTTCCTTTATAGGAAATTTTTTAAACTTAAAAAAAAAAAACACACAAAAAACAAGCATGGGTAAGGACGTGGAGAAATCGGAATTCTCCTACCCTGACAGTGGGAATGCAAAGTAGTGAACCTATGGTGGAAAACAGTGTGGCAGGGTTTCTCAAAAAATTAAAAGTAGAATGACCATACGATCTAGCAATTACATGTCTGCATATATACCCCCAAAAACTGAAAGCATCAAACTGATACTTGCACACCCATGTTCATTGCAGTATTATTCACAATAGCCAAAAAATGAAGCAACCCATTTGTCCATCAGCAGAGGAATGCATAAACAAAATGCGGTTTCTACAGACAATGGAATATATTCAGCCTTTTAAAAGGAAAAAAAAGTCGGATACATGCTACAACATGGAATATGAATGAACCTTGAAACATTATGCAAAGTAAAATAAGCCACTCACAAAAAGACAAATATTTTATGATTCTTCTTCCATGTGGTACCTAGAATAGTGTGGGGGAGCGGGGGCGGGAATCACCAAACAGAAAGTATAATGGTGGTTTCCAGGGGCTGGGAGGAGGAGGGAATGGGGAGGTAGTGTTTAATGGGTACAGACTTTCAGTTTTGCAAGCCAAAAATATTGCTATGCATGCTTGCTCCTGCCTGTAATCTCAGCACTTTGGGAGGCCAGGTGGGAGGATTGTGTCAGGCCAGGAGTTGCAGAATAGCCTGGGCAACAAAGCGAGACCCCCATCTCTGAAATACAATTAAAAATTAGCAAAGTGTGGTAGAGGCTGAGGTGGGAGAGTCATTTGAGCCCAGAAGTTTGAGGCTGCAGTGAACTATGAAGATAATCATTTCCTCTGTCCATTCTGTTTCACCACCAGCAATGCAATTCTATTCAAGTACACATTTGTACTCTCAAGACCTAAGGCATTTTTACTCCATTTTGCTTTGTGTTTTAGTGGCTTCTCTGAAACAACGCTGTAAAGTCTCTCTTCTTTGTTATGACAGCTTAATAAAGTCGTTGTTCAATTAGCTTAATGCTCCACCACTAATGGGACAGAGATTTCCTTAGACATCTGAAACCAATAAATTTCCTAGTCTTTGCAAGAGGTTCTGTGTGCATATTGAGCATGCCTTTAACACCTACCTGGGCACTTTAAAAATCTGCTAGCTAACTAAAAGTCTTAAAGGAAGGAATTGAAAAATAAGATGTTCATAGAAGGCTTTGAAGAGTGGTGACCCACTTCTGGAACATAGAATGACACACATGCTTAGGAAAGGTCTGAGAAGACCCTAAGCCCTCACCTCTGACTAACTTTTAGGCTCTATGAGAGCAGAACATTACATTTCTCTAGCCAAAAATGTCTGCAGAAATAAGCAAATGTTTGGGGGTAGATTATTTAAAGCAAGACTATGGCCTTATAATGAGGCCTTTTCAACTGCAGGTTTATTCTAATCCTTGGTTGCAAACCTTCATAATGGCCTTTAGGCTTCAACTAAAATAAAAGTGCCTACTTTGTCTTTCTTACTTGAAAAGTTCTGAACTCCATTTAATTTCCTCTAACTCTGGGAATTTGCCAGAAATTCTTTCCCAATTCTCAAGTTTCTAAATGAAGTTTTATAGTCAGAATTTCAGCCTTTCAGCTGCTGACTTCAAATCAGCAATCATTTCAAGAGATAAATCACATAAAATATCAGGCTTGCCAATATGAATTTCCTAAACTCTCTGTTATCCTGGCCCCACAAATCTTTACAACTTTTATCATTTTCCATAAAAGTACATATTTACATGTCTATGTGAGAGAGAGATGGGTAACCGAGAGTGAACGACAGAGACAGAAATACATATAGACAAAGATATTCAGTAGATGTTATTTCTTAAAGCTTCTGGTCATTACAGTGAAACATTATTTGCAGATGACAGAATTTACTACTTGAAAAAACCATGAAAGGTAATCCAAAATTACTACAATTACCAAAGAATTCAATCTTCAGTATTTACACGAATTTGGGGATATAGTCTTTCTATTAGACTCATGTTAGAAAAGTAAACACATATATGAGTTTTAGTGAACTATATTCCAGTATTTATGAAAAGTAAAAGATTATATACATTATGGTACAGCCATTCTTACCTATAAAACCACCTTGAAGAAATAGTGTAAAAACAATCTAAGATGTATGCAAACAGTAGCATTTGTAGTAAAAACAGTTCAAAAATAATCTAAACATCATTGAAGCTGGAATTCTGAAAATATGGAATAGACATCCAATAGGACATTATGAGCTACATTTCTTTATACTGCTTTTTAAAATATCTATGATATGTTATTACATAACTGTTACCTCCAAATCACAGCTATATTCTACATACACACATAAACACACACACGCATATTTCTATTTGTATATGTTCAAATACATATTCCCCTCCTCTTTGCCTTAATATGTCTGTACATCTGTGTGTGTCCCTGTAAAAATGTGTATTTAACCACTGGAGGAGAAAAGAAAGGATATCCTTGGACAGACTGACTAATTCAAGTTCATCTCACATTATTTCCTTTGGCTGGAATGACCTTCCTTTCTTTTCTCCCTGCATGTATACACATACACATAAATACAAAAATAAACACATACACAACATATATATCCAACATATACACATATACACATGTAATTATAGTTTAATAACCACTGGGAACAGAAAGAATGTATACAAGCTAATCTGTCAAGAGATCATTTCCCCAGACTGTTAGATAGGAGTGAGAGATTAATAAACTTCATGTTTTAATACTTTTAACATTTTTTTTAAATCTCGTAGGATAATTTCTGATTTTCATTTATGGTAGCAAAGCAAAATATGGCATTTATAGGGTGCTTTCCATTTCATATGACTACAGATAAAATGTAGCACATGAACTTAAGATTGAGTTACAAACAGAATTTTATTGGAAATTAAACAATAAATTTTCTTTCATACAGGAAAAACTGGAATGGATTTTGAAGGATGGGTAAAATTAAAAAGAGATATGGCTCAGAGATGGCCTTCCTGCTATTAAGGAAGGAGTAGATAATAGTTGACACACAGGCCGGGAAACATCTGCCTTTTTCACATGAGGCTCAAAGGCCTTGCTCTGCAATCTAGCAGCCTGACCTTTCATCAGACTGGGATGAAACAAAGCTCTCAGAAGGGTGGTATAGTGCCAGTCCCTTTGTGAACTGAGGTGATGTCAATATCCTTTGGATCAACCAGAGGTTTCAAGGTAAAATTCTGCAAAATGGTGGTCAGGATTAAAAACCTCCATGCGGGCCAGGCCTTCTCCAGCACAAGCTCTTTTTCCTAAAAATAACACATAAGTTCATTACTCATTTAATTCTTTAGCTGAGTTAGCACACAGGGAGGCTGAAATTAATGTGGAATGAAGATATATATTAATGAATGACTAATGAACCTATAGCTTTTTCAATTTACACCCAAACCTGGTTTCTTTTTTAGTTCTTTTATTTATTTATTTAATTTACTTACTTATTTATTTATTTATTTTCATTTTTTTTGAGACGGAGTTTCACTCTTATTGCCCAGGCTGGAGTGCAATGGCGCGATCTCGGCTCATCGCAACCTCCGCCTCCCAGGTTCAAGCAATTCTCCTGCCTCAGCCTCCCGAGTAGCTGGGATTACAGGCATGTGCCACCACACCCAGCTAATTTTGTATTTTTAGTAGAGACGGGGTTTCTTCATGTTGTGCAGGCTGGTCTCAAACTCCCGACTTCAGGTGATCCACCCTCCTCGGCCTCCCAAAGTGCTGGGACTACAGGCATGAGCCACCACGCCCGACCTCTTTTTCATTTCTTTAGCACATATTTCTGTGAATGTACTATATAAAAAAAAAACTTTTCTGTCCACGCACATTGGAACTGCTGTGCTGCAGCTTGCCAGTGACATCTTTACACACACACACACACACACACACACACCTCCCAACTGGCATGATACACAACACTATCTACTTCTCCATATACTTCTGACCCTGAACTGGACAAATAGATTTATTTGTCTTCATCTGGATTCTAAAAGATAATCAATATTGCCACATACCTGCTTTAAAACAAATTGTCAAGAGCTTATTATTGCCAGGTATAAAAAGAAATATCACCAACTAGCCACAAGCAATTCTTAGGGCATCATTTTTTTCCACATCTTCCACCCAGTTCCCCTCATCCCAGTCATTACTAATGATTCACCACTCCCCAAACAGACTGGCAATTTCAAGTTTCATCTCAGATTCCAGGTATTCTTCTACCTGGAATGGTCTCCTACTCTGCTTTGCCTGCCAATAGTCCCCATATCCTTCCAGATTCAGCTCAGATGTTATTTATTCTATGCAATTTTCTTTGATACATCAGGACATGCAATTCACACTCTTACCTGTTTTCCACAACATTCACTAATGCTTCTAATACACTACATTTCACATGAACTATAAATTATTCATCTGTTTCACAGATTGGAGTATAACCTCTTAAGGTAAGTCCTCAGATCTTGTAATACACACAGTAATAACCTCTGTCAGGACAAAAGCAAACCTGCAAGCCATGTGAAATGAATAGAAATGTTGAGCATGCTCATGGTGCAATAGTCGGCTCCAAAAATAGAAAAGGAGATAAGAAGTCACATAGCAATGGCTTTTTTTAAGATCATCTCTGGGCAATGCACATAACCTTGGGACCACAACATCAAGGGTTGCTCTACACTTATTTTCTTATATAATTAAGCAGGAGCAAATCTCTTATTTTTGTCTCTGTTTGTTATTTCTGTTGGAAATGTCCTTTGCCGTCCTATCCTCATCTTATTTCTTCAGAGACTGCTGAATATTCTCCACTTCTTCCTTTTTCCAGATCCATTTTGTATTTGTTTATCTCGTGTGCCTTTCTGTTCCGAAGAAACTGACCTCTAAGAACTGCACTAACCAAGGAGGTATTTCTCTTCTGGGTTCTGGATACATTCAGAGGCTCAAATGTTGAAAAGTTCAGAGTATTTGTTCCCTCCATCCTACCTTGTCGGGCTATAGTTTTGACAGTGGCAACATTCCTCTACCTATAGATGCTTCTCTTGATGAGGAATCTGCTCATTATTCAGGTTCCAGCAACACTCTCCTTCCTTTGAATCTTTTGATCTAGGATTGTAACATCTTCTTGATGCTGTTAGTCCTGAGTTATTCCCCACATTTTGTTACTCCCCTTGTTTGGCCCAGACCTCTCAAAACCATCTCTTTATTAAACTCTCTTTTATTAAACTTTTTGACATTGCTTCATGTTTCTTTCCAGGACCATTAAAAATTGAGGGAAGATACTCAAATATGACTTATTGCAAGAAAATTTCACTTACTTTCCAACTATTCTGCCCCTGTCCCTCTCAATTAAATAGTCTGGAGTGCTCTCTCTCTCTTTTTCTTTCTCTCTCTCTCTCTCTCTCCCCCTTCCTTGCTCTGGGCTCCCAAAGAAGCCTTGAGCATAGCATATGTGATACTGAAATTTTATTACCTGTTCATTTGTTCTCCCTTGTTTCAGAGGGAAGATCTAATACTTATTCACATTTGTATGCCTGGACCTGAGCATAGGATTGCTATATATAAGGTGCTCAGTGAAGTTTATCAAGTGAACTGGCTTCTTGGGGTAAATGAGAAAAGTTTTACTAGAACTGGACTTTTAGGAGGAGCTTTTGATGAACTCCATAGTGAATCAGGGAGCAGAATCTATGAGTATAGTCGCCAATCCCATGAGAAATTATCTGGTCTTTGGCAGTAGTGCCTCTGGCCTCATACAAATGACAAATTATTCAGCCCAGAGTAGCCTCCATGCAGAGCCCTTCCTTATCTTACTTGACCCCTGATGTACACATAAAAAGCTTGCTTGCCTGCTGAAAAAGCCATGAGATAATCACTCTTTTTAAAGTTGCCACTTTCATCCAGGAAGTGGCCAGGGTCAAATTTCTCTGGATTGGGAAGACAGAAATCAGATCTGTTAAGATTTTTGTGCCCTGAAAGAAAGAGAAAAAGATAAACCAGATCAAAAAACAGTGTTCATGGGATGCAAAAGACATGGATAGGAAAGGCCAACATTTTGTATGCATGGATTCTGCAGGGCTTACTACGGGACTTTAGTATACATGGATTTTAGTATCTACAAGGAGTCCTGCAACCAATTCCCCATGAATACCAAGGTATGGTTTTAAATTAAAACCTGTAAAAACAAAGTGATCATATAATAATAAAGGGGAATTTCATCAAGTAGATGTAAACATTGTAAATGTACATGAACTCAACATCAAAGCACTTAAATATATGAAGCAAATATTAATAGACCTAAAAGGAAAGACAGACTCCAAAATAATAACAGTAGAAAACTTAACACCGTATTTTCAGCAACAGATAGATCATTCAGACACAAAAATCAACCAGCAAACAATGGTGTTAAACTGTTCCTTTGACCTGACTTAGCAGGTACGCACAGTACAGTCCACCAAACAGCTATGGAATACACACTTGTCTATATAGCACATGAAACATGCTCCAGGATAGATCATATGGTAGGCCACAAAACAAGTTTCAACAAATTTTTTAAAGTTAAAATCAAATCAAGTATTTGTTTTCTGAAAACAGTGCAATAAAACTAGCAATCAAGAAAAACAGAAAATATCCAAATACCTAAAAATTAATAACATGCTTATATAGAACCAATGAGTTAATGAAAAAATTAAGAGGAAATATTTAACAATTTCTTGAGACTAGTGATAATGGAAGTACAGCATACCAAAACCTATGAGATACAGTAGAAGCAGTACTAAGAATGGAGTTTAAAACAATTAACTCTTACATTAAAAAAAGAGAACAACCTCAAATTAACAATCTAAAATTGAAACTTAAGAAACTAGAAAAACAAAAACAAACCAAATCCAAAATAAGTAGGAGAACAAAAATAGTAAATATTATAGCATAAATCAATAAAACACAAAATGGATATAGGAGCTAAGTAAAATACAAAGAAGTCAATGAAAGAGAGAGTTTTGTTTTTGTTTCAAATGATAAACAAAACTGACAAACCTTTAGTTAGACTATGAAGAAAGAGGGAAGACGAAAATAAGTAAAATGAGAGATGAAAAACAGGCCGTTACAACCAGACCACAGAAATACAAAGGATCAGTAGAGACCATCATGAACAAATATATGCTTACAAATAGGAAAATCAAGAAGAAATGGATAAATTTCTGGACTCATATAATGTACCAAGATACAATCATGAAGAAATAAAATATCTGAACAAGATTGCAATTGAGTAACAAAATTAAATTAGTAATAAAAATCTCCCATCAGAGACAAACCGAAGACTATCTTTTTTTTTGGCTTCACTGCTGAATTCTACCAAACATTTAAAAACACACCAAGAAAAGCTCTTTTCAAATTCTTCCAAAAAATTGAAATGGAGGAAATCCTTCCAAACTCATGCTATGAGGCCATCATTCCCCTAATATCAAAGACACAACAAAAAAAGAAAACTACAGGCCAATGTCTCTGAAGAACACAGATGCAAAAAATCTTAACAAAATACAAGTAGGCCAGGCGTGGTGGCTCACGCCTGTAATCCCAGAACTTTGGGTGGTCGAGGCGGGTGGATCACCTGAGGTTGGGAGTTCAAGACCAGCCCGACCAACATGGAGAAACCCTATCTCTACTAAACATACAAAATTAGCCAGGCGTGGTGGCACGTGCCTGTAATCCCAGCTACTCGAGAGGCTGAGACAGGAGAATCGCCTGAACTCAGAAGGCCGAGGTTGCTGTAAGCCGAGATCACACCATTGCACTCCAGCCTGAGCAATAAGAGTGAAATACCATCAAAAAAAAAAAAAAGATACAAGCCAACTGAATCCAACAACAAATCAAACAGATTCTTCCACATCATCAGGTGGCATTCATCCCAGAGATGCAAAGATGGTGCAACATATACAAATCAATAAATGAGATAGATAACGTAAACAAAAAGAGGGACAAAACCACGTGAACACCTCAATAGACATAGACATCCCTTCATTAAAAAAAAAAAACACTCGATAAATGCATATAAAAGGAATGTGCTCCACCATAATAAAGCCACGTAGAAGAAATCCACTGCCAAAATCTTACTGAACAGGAAACTGAAAACATTTTCTCTAAGATTTGGAACAAGACGAATATACTCACTTTCACCACTTGTAATTCCACATAGTACTAGAAGTTCCAGTGTTCAGGCAAGAAAACAAAAGTTAAATACCTAAGAATAAATTTAATTGTGTAGGTGAAAGGTCTTTACAATAAAAATTATAAAACACTGAAAAAAATTTAGGATTCAAATAAATGGAAAGATATCTATGTTCATTGATTGAATAAATTTTCTTAAAATATTCATACTACCCAAAAGAATCTACAGATTCAATGCGATGTCTATCAAAATACCTATGACATTTTTCACAGAAATAGAAAAAACAATCTTTAAATTTCTGTGGAACCACAAAAGACCCTGAGTAGACAAAGCAATCTTGAGCAAAGCAAACAAAGCTAGTGGCATCATGCTATCACACTTCAAGATATATAACAAAGGCCAGGCGTGGTGCCTCATGCCTGTAATCCCAACACTTTGGGAGGCTGAGGCAGGTGGATCACTTGAGGTCAGGAGTTTGAGACTAGCCTGGCCAACATGGTGAAATCCCATCTCTGCTAAAAATATAAAAATTTGCCAGGGATTGTGGCAGGTGCCTGTAGTCTCAGCTACTCCGGGGGCTGAGGCAGGAGAATCACTTGAAACTGGGAGGCAGAAGTTGCAGTGAGCCAAGATTGCACTACTGCACTCCAGCCTGGGCAACGGAGTGAGACTATCTCAAAAACAAATAAATAAATAAAATAAAAATTATATATATATAACAAAGCACCAAAACAATATGGCATGGACACAAAAAGAGATGCACAGGCCAATGGAACAGATTAGAAAGTCCAGAAATAAGCCCACACATCTACAGTCGATTTTTGAAAAACATGAAAAGTACAAAGGAGAAAAGACAGACTCTTCAGCAAATAGTGCTGAGAAAACTGTATATCTACACACAGAAGTATGACATTAGACCCTTATCTTTCATCATATAAACAAATTAACTCAAAATACATAAAAAAACGTAGATGTAATACCCAAAGTTACAGAACTACTAAAAACAATAGGGAAAAACTCCGTGAAATTGGTGTAGGCAAAAATTGGGGGAATAAAATGTCAAAAGTACAAGCAACATAAGCAGATACAGACAAATGGTATTGCAAGAAAATAAAAACTTCTGCACAACAATGGAAACAATCAGCAGAGCAAAAAGACAACCTACATAATGGAAGAATATATTTGCAAACTATATATCTGGTAAGGAGATAATATCCATAATATATTAGGAACTCAAACATCTCAACAACATCAACAAATTAAAAACGGACAAGAGACATGAAAAGACATTTATCAAAAGGATAAAAATGGCCAACAGATAGATGAAAAATTGTTCAACATCACTAATCATCAGAGACATGCAAATTAAAGCTACAATGAGATATTACCTCACTCCAGTCAGAATGTCCACTACCAAAAAATAACAAGATAACAAGTGTTGGACAGGATGTACATAAATAGAAAGCTTACACACTGTTGGAGGGAATATAAATTAGTACAGTCATTATGAAAAACAGTATAATAGTTATTCAAAAAATTCAAAATATAACTACTGTATGACCCAGTAATCCCACTAATGGGTATATAGTCAAAGGAAATAAAATCAGTATATCAAAGAGATATTTACTTGCCTACGTTTATAGCAGCACTATTCACAATAGCCAAGATTTGAAATCAGTCTAAATGTACTCAACAGATAAACGGAAGAAAACGTGGTACATATACACAATGTAATACTATTCAACATTAAAAGGAATGAAATCCTGACATTTGCAGCAACATGAATAAATGTGGAGGACAATATATTAATTGAAATAAACCAAACACGGAAAGACAAACACTCTGTCATTAAATTCATACGTGAAATCTAAAGTGTTCTCATCAAAGTGGAGACTAGAACAGTGGTTACCAGAGGATAGATAGGATAGGGGAGGGGGGAAAAAAGGGCGATGTTGGTTAACACATACAAAACTACAGATAAGGAGAAGGAATAAGTTTCGCAGTTCCATTGCATTCTAGAATGACTAGCGTTAACAATAATGTTGATACACTTTGGCTTTGTGTCCCCACCCAAATCTCATCTTCTGGTCACATAATAACCACATGTTGTGGTAGGGACATGGTGGAAGAGGACTGAATCATGGGGGCCAGTCTTTCTCATGCTGTTCTGGTGATGGTGAATAAGTCTCACAAGAGCTGATGGTTTTAAAAATGGGAGTTTCTCTGCACAAGCTCTCTATTTGCCTGCTGCCATCCATGTAAGTGTGAGGCTTCACAACCATGTGGAACTGTTAAGTCCAATAAACCTTTTCCTTTCTTTGACAAGCCATTCAACACATGCTGATAACGATATGAAAAGTAAGGTCCAGACTGAGGCGGTCTCAGATGGTGATGAGGAACTTGGGAACTGGAGCAAAGGTGACTCTTGTTGTGTTTTAGCATAGAGACCAACAGCATTTTGCCCCTGCCCTAAAATTTCTGGAATTTTGAACTTGAAAGAGATGATTTAAGGTGTGTGGTGGAAGAAATTTCTAAGAAGCAAAGCATTCAGGGGGTGATTGCTTGGTGGTGGGTGCCTTAATCCTAGCAACTTGGGAGGTTGGAGCAGGAGAATCACTTGAACCCAGGAGGCGGAGGTCACAGTGAGCCAAGATCGTGCCATTGCACTCCAGCCTCAGTGACAGAGCCGGACTCCATCGCAAATTTAATTTAAAAAAAAAAAAAAAAAAAGTGACTTAAGTGCTGTTAAAGGCATTCAGTTTCAAACAGGAAACAGCAAAAAGTTTCAAAAATGTGCAGCCTGACAATGCAATAAAAAAGAAAATTCAATTTCTGAGGAGAATGTCAAGCTGGCTGCAGAAATTTGCATAAGTAACAAGGAGAAGAATGTTAATCACCAAGACAATGGGGAAAATGACTCCAGGGCATATCAGAGACCTTTGCAGCAGCCCCTTCCATCACAGGCCTGGAAAACTAGAAGGAGAAAGTGGTTTCATGGGCTGGGCCCAGGGTCCCCATGCTATGTACAGCCTAGGGACGTGGTGTCCTGTGTCCCAGCCACTCCAGATGTGACTGAAAGGGGTCAACATACAGCTTTGGCCATGGCTTCAAAGCGTGCAAACCTCAAGCTTTGGAGGCTTCCACAGGGTGTTTAACCTGCAAGTACACAGAAGTCAAGAACTGAGATTTGAGGGTGGGCCCAAGATGGCCAAATAGGAATGGCTCCAGCCTCCAACTCCCAGCGTGAGTGACACAGAAGATGAGCAATTTCTGCATTTTCAACTGAGGTACCGGGTTCATCTCACTGGGGCATGTCAGACAGTTGGTGCTGGTCCGTGGGTGCAGCCCGACCACTGAGAGCTGAAGCAGGGCGAGGCATCGCCTCACCTGAGAAGCACAAGGGGGAAGGGAATTCGTTTTCCAAGCCAAGGGAAATCGAGACACACAACACCTGGAAAATCGGGTAACTCCCACCTTAATACTGTGCTTTATCAAGGGTCTTAGCAAACGGCACACCAGGAGATTATATCCCACACCTGGCCCAGAGGGTGCCATGCCCACGGAGCCTCCCTCATTGCTAGCATAGCAGTCTGAGATCTAACTGCAAGATGGCAGCAAGACTAGGGGAGGGGCGCCCGCCATTGCTGAGGCTTAAGTAGGTAAACAAAGCTGCAGGGAAGCTCAAAGACGCTGGCCTGCCTCTGTAGACTCCTCTGGGGACAGGGCATAGCTAAACAAAAAGCAGCAGAAACCTCAGCAGAGGTAAATGCCCCTGTCTGACAGCTTTGAAGAGAGCAGTGGATCTCCCAGCACAGAGGGTGAGATCTGAGAACTGACAGACTGCCTACTCAAGTGGGTCCCTGACCCCTGAGTAGCCTAACTGGGAGACATCCCCCACTAGGTGCAGACCGACACCTCACACCTCACATGGCGGGGTACACTCCTGAGACAAAGCTTCCAGAGCAAGAATCAGACAGCAACACTCACTGTTCAGCAATATTCTATCTTCTGCAACCTCCGCTGCTGATACCCAGGCAAACAGGATCTGGAGTGGACCTCAAGCAAACTCCAAAGACATACAGCTGGGGGGTCCTGGCTCTTACAAGGAAAACTAACAAACAGAAAGGACACCCACACCAAAACCCCATCAGTACGTCACCATCATCAAAGACCAAGGCAGATAAAACCACAAAGATAGGGAAAAGCAGGGCAGAAAAGCTGGAAATTAAAAGAATAAGAGCGCATCTTCCCCTCCAAAGGAACGCAGCTCATCGCCAGCAACGGATCAAAGCTGGACGGAGAATGACTTTGACAAGACGAGACAAGAAGGCTTCAGACCATCAGACTTCTCAGAGCCAAAGGAGGAATTACATACCCAGCGCAAAGAAACTAAAAATCTTGAAAAAAGAGTGGAAGAATTGATAACCAGAATAATTAATGCAGACAAGGCCATAAACGAACTGACAGAGATGAAAATCATGACACGAGAAATACATGACAAATGCACAAGCTTCAGTAACTGACTCGATCAACTGGAAGAAAGAGTATCAGCGATTGAGGATCAAATGAATGAAATGAAGCGAGAAGAGAA
>NW_012119933.1:527247-527685 GCF_000951035.1 Colobus angolensis palliatus | reverse complement strand
CCCTGAAGGAAGCACTAAACATGGAAAGGAACAACAAGTACCAGCCATTGCAAAAACATACCAAAATGTAAAGACCATCGAGGCTAGGAAGAAACTACATCAACTAACGAGCAAAAGAATAAGTTAATATCATAATGGCAGGATCAAGTTCACATATAACAATATTAACCTTAAATGTAAATGGACTAAATGATCCAATTAAAAGACACAGACTGGCAAACTGGATAAAGAGTCAAGACCTATCAGTCTGCTGTATTCAGGAGACCCATCTCATGCACACATGCAGAGACACACATAGGCTCAACATAAAGGGATGGAGGAAGACCTACCAAGCAAATGGAGAACAAAAAGAAAGCGGGGGTTGCAATACTAGTCTCTGATAAAACAGACTTTAAACCATCAAAGATCAAAAGAGACAAAGAAGGCCATTACATAATG
>NW_012119933.1:515818-523593 GCF_000951035.1 Colobus angolensis palliatus | reverse complement strand
TACCTGATGTAAATGACAAGTTGATGGGTGCTGACGAGTTGATGGGTGCTGACGAGTTGATGGGTGCAGCACACCAACATGGCACAAGTATACATATGTGACAAACCTGCACGTTATGCACATGTACCCTAGAACTTAAAGTATAATTAAAAAAAAAAGTTAACAATAATTGCCTTTTATCAACAAATATCTACCATTGACATTTTCATCCATCATCTAAGTCATGCATGTTTTCTTGCTACCGTTTGTTCCCATTAAGCTCACACATTGTGACTAGTTGATAAGTCTTTTGTATATCTTTTAATCTATGAATTCCCTGTTTACCTTCTTTTTCCCTTGCAATTTCTTATTTTAAAAAACTGAGTTGTTGGTTCTTTTGAATATTTCACAGCCTGGATTTTGCTAATTGCAGTATGGTTTACATGTTCTTCTGTTCCCCTGAATTTCCTGTAAATTGATCTAGAGGTTAATTTAGTCACACTCTTGCTTGATCTTTTTTTTTTTTTTAAAATCAAGATTTTGTTAGGCTGTGTAATGTTGTTCTGTTAGGAGGCACATAATGTCTGGTTATGATCAATGACTAGATCCATTAATTTATTGCTTTTTTAAAGAAAAACTTGTCTGCATTTCTTTAAACAGGGTCTACTCTGTGCCACTTCCAAAACGATAAAATTGAAGCCAGGCTCTCTGGGGAAGCCACTGCCACCTTATATTGTCCAGGTAGGAGATCACAGTAACGATTATGACAGCTATTATTAAGTGAGCTCTTGGAGCGGTTTATCTAAATTTCTAACATAAAGGTATGCAACAAGGAAAGTACAGCATTCTCTAAATGCACCCCAAGGATAATCTCACATTACTGCTTTTATTTCCCCCTCAATATCCTTTTGGAATACAGAGCCCAGACGCAAGAATGAGGGAAAGAGATGCTGACAATTTTGCAGAATATCCCTTTAATGTAGTGCAAGTTTCAAACATGGAGAAAGCAAAGAAAAAACATATTTGCTATTAGAAAGATATATGCAAAATAAACGCAATTATTTTGAATGCACCATAATAAGCGTTCCGTACTTGAACTAAAAATACACTAAAGTGGGAAGTCTAAGGCACGAGTTAGCTGCTCAGGTGTTGATTATTATAAATACTGTAGTGTGATTCCCAAATGATGTAGGTGAATTCACAGTATGGGCATAGGTAGCAATATTAAAATAGTAGGGCAAATGCTGTGTCTAGGATTTTATTACATAAAAGCAGGCACAAATTAGCTGCTGTTATAAAACTACTATTATTCATTTTAAGATAGTGCTTTGCTTTCACACCTGTCTTGCCTTTTTTTAACATTGGTCAAGAGAAAATAGTAAGTTCTCCACCTGAATGACACAAATATTAGTACTTACTTTAACTATTGTATCATTCTGAAACCGACCCAATTTTGTTAAAGATAATGTTTACTGTAGAGTTCTATTTTTTGTTTTTTGCTTGCCTATCCAGTTTTACTACATATTATTTAACAGAGTGTGGAAGTTAACCTAATACATTGAGGTCTACATGTTTGTTTTTTCCAATAATCATGAATAGGTACTACATTATATTAAGTGTGTTTTCTGATCCTGTTAAAAAGGTAAAACAGTTTTTCTCTATTAATATGTTAGAGTTAATTAAAGATATTTTCAAATGTTAAATTTTCGTTGCATTTCTTTCTTTTTATTATCTTGGATTGAATTTCGTAATTTTTATTTGGGCCTTTGCATTTAGAGACATGAATAAAATGAGCATGTAATTTTCCTCTCAAAAAATAAGAAAAAATTAAAATGTTCCTTGCTTACTAAAGTATAAACAAAAACGAAATTTTTAAAAAAATGTTTCTTAGGATTTTCTTAGAAAAAAAATCTTCCCACAAAATCAACAAACCTTATAACTAAGAAAAACAAATGATAAAAATACACAAAGAAATAAAATCAGGTGGCTCACGCCTGTAATCCCAACACTTTGGGAGGCCGAGGTGGGCGGATCACAAGGTCAGGAGATCGAGACCTTCCTGGCTAACACGGTGAAACCCTGATTCTACTAAAAATACAAAAAAAACTAGCCGGGCGTCGTGGCGGGCGCCTGTACTCGGGAGGCTGAGGCAGGAGAATGGCCTGAACCTGGGAGGCAGAGCTTGCAGTGAGCCAAGATCTCGCCACTGCACTCCAGCCTGGGCAACAGAGTGACACTCAGTCTCAAAAAAAAAAGAAAAGAAATAAAATCAGAAGTGAAAGAGGAGACACTCCAACTCATGCCACAGAAATGTGAAGAATCCCTATAGAATCCCTATGAATAATTTTATGTCAACAAAGCCAGGTGTGGTGGCGTATGCCTGTAATCTCAGCACTTTCAGAGGCCGAGGCCGGTGGATCACTTGAGGTCAAGAGTTCAAGACCATCCTGGCCAACAAGGTGAAACCCCGTCTCTACAAAAATACAAAAATTACCCAGGCATGATGGCAGGTGCCTTTGATCTCAGCTACTCAGGAGGCTGAGGCAGGAGCATCGCTTGAACTCAGCAGGCGGGGGTTGCAGGGAGCCAAGATCATGCCACTGCACTCCAGCCTGGGTGACAAGAGCAAAACGCCATCTCAAAAAAAAGAAAGGAAAACAAATTATATATCAACAAAATGGACAACTTAGAAAAAATGGATAAAGTCCTAAAAACATACAACCTACCAGGACTGAATCATAAAAAATTAAAAAGTCTCAACACTCCAATAACTAATAAGGAGATTAATTTAGTAATCAAAAGCCTTCCAACAAAGAAAAGCCCAGCACCAAATGCCTTCACAGATGCATTCTACCAGAATGAGGGACAAAGATGACACGATAATCTCAAAAGACACAGCAAAAGCATTCCACAAGATTCAACACCCTTTGATGATAAAAATTCTCAAGACATTGGGTAGAGAAGGAATTTACCTCGACACAATAAAGGCCGTATATAAAAAGCACACAGTTAACATCATACTCAATGGTCAAAAACCGAAAGCTTTTTCTCTCATATCTGGAACAAGGAAATGATGTACATTCTCACCACTTCTATCCGGCATAGTATTATAATTCCTAGCCAGAGTAAGTAGAAAAGAAAAGGAAAAAGATGTATTCAAATCAGAAAGGAAGAAGATTATCTCTGTTTGCACATTACCTGATCTTATAGATGTGCAGAAAATTATATTTCTTCATATGATACGTAGAAAATTCTAAAGATTAACCAAAAAAATTAGGATAAACAAATTTAACAAAGTTTCAGGATACAAGATCAATACACAAAAATCAGTTGTGTTTCTATACACTACAATAAATTATCAAAAAGGAAATTAAGAAAAAGTCTTGGCTGGGCAAGGTGGCTCATGCCTGTAATCCCAGCACTTTAGGAGGCCAAGGCAAGTAGATCACTTGAGGCCAGGAGTTCAAGACCAGCCTGGCTAACATGGCAAAACCCCACCTCTACTAAAAATACAAAAATTAGCCAGGCATGGTGCACACGACTGTAATTCAAGCTACTCAGGAGGCTGAGGCAGGAGAATCGCTTGAACGCGGAAGGCGCAGGTTGTAGCGAGCAGAGATCGCACCACTGCACTCCATCCTGGGCGACAGAGCAAGATCTGTCTCAAAAAAAAAAAAAAGTCTAACTCATAGATCCGGAAAGTGAATTGGTGGTTGCCAGGACCTGGTGGAGAGGAGAAAACAGGAAGCTATTCACCAAGGGGTACAAAATTTCAGCTACACAGACAGTAACTGCTAGAGATCTACTGTATAGCATAATGCCAACAGTTAACAACACTGTATTACATACTTAAAATCTTGCTAAGGAGATATCTTATGTTAAGTGTTCTTATTACCAAAATAATAATAATAATAATAAGTCAGAGGGTGGGAGGAAACTTTTGAAGATGATGAATAGGTTTATGGCACAGATTGTGGTGACAGTTCCATGGTTGTTTACTTATCTTCAAACTCATCAAATTGTACACATTAAGTATGTATAGCTTTCTGCATGTCAACTGTACCTCACTAGAGGTTTTTTTCTTAAATTCAGGTGAGAAAGGAGAAGAGGACCCACACAAAGGGGGAAGATGAAAGAGATATTTTTTAATTTGTCAAAATGAAGTATCATAACTTCATTCCTTACACTCCCCATCCAAAACACACATACACATACACGCGCGCACAAAAACACACACACACGCACTTCCCACAAAGAAAAAGCCAGGCCCAAATGGCTTTGTGGTGAATTCTATCCAACATTTAAGGAAGCATTAACGTTAATCTTTCGCAAACTCCCCAAAAACATGTAACACCAGGATTTTGGAGGCTGTAACTCAAAACGGGGTCATAGTATGAGCCAGGATCATCCTGATACCAAAACCAAAGACATCACAAGAAAAGAAAACCATAAATTAATATTTCTTATGACTATAGGTGCCAAAAAACTCAACAAAATACCAGCCAACCTAACAAGGAACATATAAATGGATTATATACCATAACCAAATGGGACTATTCCAGAAATACAAAGTTGGTTCAAACTATAAAAACCAATTAATATACTGTAAAACAAAGTACACAAATCACATGATCATCTCAACAGACACAGAAAAATCATTGACAAAATCTAGCACCAACACCTATTTATGGTAACAACCCTCAACAAACTAGCAATGAAAGGGAACTTTCTCAACCTGACAAAGGGCATACAGAAACCCCGCAGCTCACATCAGACTCAACAGTAAAAACCTGAAAGTGCTCCCACTAAGATCAAGACTTACAAGAATATTCACTCTTTCCACTTCTATTCAACATAGAGGTTCTATCCAAAGCAATTAGGCAAGAAAAAGAATAGCATCCCAATTGGAAAGGAAGAAGTAAAACTATCTCTATTCAACATGACATGACCGTGTATACAGAAAATCCTAAGGAATACACACACACTATTAGAGCTAATAATTGAGGTCATCAAAGTTGCAGGAAATAAGTTCAATATACAAAAAATTATTTTAATAGTATTTATATTAGTATCAATAAACAATCAAAAACTAAAATAGAACAATTTCATTGAAAATAAAATTTTTTAAATCTCATTTAAAAATGTATTCTCTAGATAATTCATCTAATTTACTAGACTTAGTACTAAATGCCACTTTTTTCCCCTAAAGTCTAAAGTTCATCATCAAAGTACAGAGATGTACTATCCCTGAAAACCCTCTGACCTCAGTTTCTATGGAAAAGTTTCAAAGTATTCAGCAAGGATAATAAATTCAAAATGAGTATGAATATTGCTTTCCAAGGTGACAACTTAGAAGGTTGTAGCCCTCAAAATTGAGCTAGCATCTCAGTGTACTTTTTAACTCCTGTCACATTATTTCATGGTCATGCCTTCCATTTCAGGTCAATAAAGAAGCTACTCGGCTGAAATAATTCATTATTTTCTTTCTTTTTTTTTGAAACAGAGTTTTGCTCTTGTTGCCCAGGCTGGAGTGCAATGGCACAATCTCGGCCTCCCAGGTTCAAGCAATTATCCTGCCTCAGCCTCCCGAGTAGCTAGGATTATAGGTATGTGCCACCAAGCCCAGCTAATTTTGTATTTTTAGTGGAGATGGGGGTTTCTCCACGTTGGTCAGGCTGGTCTCGAACTTCTGACCTCCGGTGATCTGCCCACCTTGGCCTGCCAAAGTGCTGGGATTAGAGGCGTGAGCCACTGCACCCGGCCAATAACTCATTATTTTCAAACTGTATTTTATTTATTCCTAACCTGCCCTCTAATTCTTAATAGGAAAAAATAACAGCATCTCCTAGACTGTTATAAAACTGCCATATCTGTTTTTAAATTTTCACGTTCTTTATATTTCTTTTCTTATACATAAGATAGCTAATTAAGTTCCTTGTTTGAAAGGCCTTTCTGAGATGCTGGCTTTCTTAAAACTTTGTACTAACCAGGCAATGGAGCCCTTACCTGTATCATCTTATTTCATCCTTATAATAAAGCTGTGTAATAGGTGCATTTTTAAATCTCTGATTTTCTAGATAAGGAAACTGAGGTTCAGAGAAGTATTCAAGGTTCTCAGAGTCAGAAGGTGTCAAAGAGTGGACACGCAAACCCAAATATTTCCAGCTCTGGCACCCTCACACTGATGACTGAACCACACTGCCTCTTAGGTTGCTCAGTATCTAGGTATGCCAACCAAGCACTTTCCTGGCATCTTAAATGGGGGTAGAAAGGCTTAAGTTTAGATCCTGTGGTGTTTTAGGAAGAGCACAAATGGTTCGTAAGGAAAATTCCTTTAGTGATTATCTAATTTCAGATTGTAGATGAAAACTCAAATATCCTGCCTCCAGGGGAAGAAGGAAATATTGCAATCCGCATAAAACTAAACCAACCTGCTTCTCTGTACTGTCCACACACGGTAAGAAAATTTTCTTTTTTCCCAAATACTTTCATTGTTGCTACTAATCATAGTGCCATTACTGTTGAGTACTTTATGATTTGCCAAATACTTTTGTCCCAACTTTTAATTTTGCAAATTTTTGAGTCTCCAAAAATGTTAAACAGTAGCACAATGAACACCTACCTCTATCTCTCTCACCTATATTCACTTATTAAGATTTTGCCTCATTTACTTTATATTTGTACATTTTTGATGAGGCATTTGGGAGTAAGTGCAGACATTAGGACACTTTGTCCTTAAGTATTTCAGCAGCATTCTCCTAAGAAAAAGGACTTTCTTCTTAAACATCAATACCATCAAATCTATGAAAATTAAAAATAATTCTTTAATACTAATATCTAGCCAATACTTAGTCTTTCTCAATTGTATTCAAATGTGTTCTACAGCTTTTGTAAATCCAGAATTCAATCAAGGTTCATGCATTTATTTGGTTCTCATATCTCTTTAGTTGTTTTTATCTATAACTGTCCCACCACCACGTTTTTCGTGACGTGGACATTTTGAAGAGTAGAGGACTGTTGTGTTAAAAAATGCCTCACTTTCTAGGCTTACCTATTTTGTTTCCTTATAACGAGATCCCGGATAAACATCTTTCTCAAGAATATTATGCAGATTATGTATATTTTTTATTTGCTTATAGTGATGAAACATTAGGTTGTCTCATTTTGGGTGCTGATAATTTTGATCTTTTGATTAAGGAGGTGAGTGCCATTTCTCTCCATTACAAAGGTACATTTTCCTCGTAATTAGTAATAATCTGTTGTGTAACGATTTGAGATTCTGTAAATATCCTATTATCCAATTAACTTTCACCCAATCATTTTAGCATCCATAGATGATCCTTTTCTTTTCGGAAACAATTATTAAAATAGAGAGTGGCTGGGCACAGTGGCTCATGCCTGTAATCTCAGCACTTTGGGAAGCCAAGATGGACCAATCACTTGAGCCCAGGGGTTCAAGACTAGCCTGGGCAACATGGCAAAACGCCATCTCTACAAAAAAATATACAAAAATTATCCAGGCATGGTGGTGTGTACCTGTAGTCCCAGCTACTCAGGAGGTGAGGTGGAAGGATAAACTGAGCAAAGGACATCAATGGTGTAATGAGCTGGGTGTGACGGCACAACTGTGCTCCAGCCTGGGCAACAGAGCAATACCCTGTCTCAAAAACAAATAAATATAGGCCGGGCGCGGTGGCTCAAGCCTGTAATCCTAGCACTTTGGGAGGCCGAGACGGGCGGATCACAAGGTCAGGAGATCGAGACCACCCTGGCTAATACGGTGAAACCCCGTCTCT
>NW_012119933.1:504404-515768 GCF_000951035.1 Colobus angolensis palliatus | reverse complement strand
TGAGTTGTCCTACATGCAAGTACATGTTTTTAATGTTGTCTGTCTTCTGTGCTGTTCCTGTAAGTTTGCTATTAAAATACATTAAACTATAAAAAGAAATGATAATACTTTGGATATATAGCATTATATAAAATGCATTATTGGCTGGACATGGTGGCTCACACTTGTAATGTCAGCACTCTGAGAGGCTGAGGTGGGCTAATCGCTTGAGCCCAGGAGCTCAAGATCACCCTGGGCAACATAGCGAAACCCCACCTCTATTTAAAAATATAAAAATTATATTTTTTATGTAATTTCCAAAATGGAAGGGATCCAAAATAAATAAAAATTATATATATTAAAAATATATATATGTAACTGTTGAGAGCAATTTGTGATTTGGCCTATTTTTTTGTGCATAACTACAGGCATGGTGGCTTGTGCCTGTAGTCCCAACTACTCAGGAGACTGAGGTGGGAGGATCACTTGAGACCAGGAGGTCAAGGAAGCCATGATTGTGCCACTGCACTCCAGCCTGGATGACAGAGCAAGACCTTGTCTCAAAAAAATAACAAAGAAAGTATTATTGGCCAGGCATGGTGGCTCATACTTGTAATCCCAGCACTTTGGGAGGCCAAGGTGGGTGGATCACAAGGTCAGGAGTTCGAGACCAACCTGGCCAAAACAGTGAAACCCCTTCTCTACTAAAAATACAAAAATTAGCTGGGCATAGTGGTGCGTACCTGTAATCCCAGCTACTTGGGAGACTAAGGCAGGAGAATGGCTTGAACCCAGGAGGCAGAGGTTGCAGTGGGCTGAGATCGTGTCACTGCACTCCAGCCTGGGTGACAGAGCCAGACTCCGTCTCAGAAAAAAAAAAAAAAAGAAAAAAAATAAATAAATAAATAAATAAAATGGTGGGTACAGAATGGTGATTTTCAAACAGCTATTTCTTATACATTAATTAGGTGGCATTATTCATAAAGATGAGCAGTCCATTTTATCTTTAAGGGGGGCTTTAATTAATTTTAAAATATTTATTTAGCCTTTCCTGATAATAAAACTCACTTATGTTCCATATAGATAACTTTCAAAAATATAGAAAAGATCAAAGAAAAGCGTATTAACTCATAATGCCACCATTCTTAGCCACTATTAACATTTGATGTGTATATATCCTTCATTCTTTTTCTTTTATATGTTTTTGTTTGTTTGTTTTGAGAAGAAGTCTTGCTCTGTCAGCCAGGCTGGAGGGCAGTGGCGCGATCTCGGCTCACTGCAAGCTCCACCTCCCGGGTTCACGCCATTCTCCCACCTCAGCCTCCCAAATAGCTGGGACTACAGGCGCCCGCCACCACGCCCGGCTAATTTTTTGTGTTTTTAGTAGAGACTGGGTTTCACTGTGTTAGCCAGGATGGATGTGTATTGTTGTATAAAAGTGGGATTGTACTATCAGCTTTTGTGAAGCCTGTTTTTTACTTACGATTTTCAGGTATCACTGAAATCTTATATGACAACTTTTTTTTTTTTGAGACAAGGTCTCACTCAGTCACCCAGGCTGGAGTGCAGTGGCACAATCTTGGCTCACTGCAACCTCCACCTCCCAGGTTCAAGCAATTCTACTGCCTCAGCCTCATGAGTAGCTGGGATTACCAGCTGTCACCACCATGCCCAGCTAATTTTTGTATTTTAAGTAAACACCGGGTTTTACCATGTTGGCCAGGCTGGTCTGGAACTCCTGACTTCAAGTGATCCACCTGCCTCGGCCTCCCAAAGTGCTGACAGCCAACGCACCCAGCCCTTATATGAAAACATTGTTAATAATTTTATAGAATCCTATCAAGGAGAACGATCATGATCTATTTAACATATCTACTATTGTTACAAATTTTGGTTACTTCCAATGTTTTATATTGTAAATACTTCTTCAATGAGTATTCTTGTTAACTCTTTAAATCCTCTTTGAGTATTTCTTGTGGGGTTTTTGAGTTAAAGCCTAGGTAAAACAGTTTAAATATTTTAATACTGTGAATTTCTGTGAGAGAAGGCTTAATATGTTCAACCTTTGATAAGACAACTTCAATACAGTGAGACTTTAAAATCATATTCTCACCCATAAGACAGATTCCAAAGAAGAGACCCAGATATCTCATATACCTACTGGGATTATTGTGCTGTTTGAGAATGAGCTGCTTACACAGCATTTCACTAAAGTTTATTATAACTCTAATAAGCAGGTTGTCCATTAGATATAAGTATCTGAACAAATTGGTGACATGGTCTCCACAGCAATGAGTCAGATGCTGTTAGAATCTGGCCGGGCGCAGTGGCTCATGCCTGTAATCCCAGCACTTTGGGAGGTCAAGGCAGGCGGATCACCTGGGGTCAGGAGTTTGAGAGCAGCCTGGCCAACATGGCAAAACCCCATCTCTACCAAAAATACAAAAAAATGTTGGCCAGGCGTGGTGGTCGGCAACTGTTATCCCAGCTACTTGGGAGGCTGAGACACAAGAATCGCTTGAACCTGGGTGGCAGAGGTTGGCAGTGAGCCGAGATCATGCCACTGCACTCCAACTTGCGTGACAGAGTCAGACTCTGTCTCAATAAGAAGAAAAAAAAAAAGTATCTGTGAACACTCCACAGAACGATCCTGCAAAATGGGCCAGTCTCATGCAAAGGGACATTTTCACAATCATTCTCATTGTGTTTCTGGTGTAAGAACCTTAAGCTAAAACCACCTTTTTCTGATGGAATTTTGGTCATGGGCAGTATGAAAATTAAAGGCACAATTCAAAGACAGGGAGCGGTGACTGCATCTGAAGGATGATAAGCCAGAGAAAATAGCAGCCAACAACCCTTACACATAGTGTACCTGGCCCTGTGCTAAAATGCTGTGTCCATGTTGCCTCATTTAAGCCTCAGGACAAACTTCTGAATGAAGTGCCATCATTACTCCTGTTTCTAGCTGAGACCAAAAAAAAAAATTAGAAGTTAAAAGAAATGACCAAGGAAAGTTCTCCGTGTGCGTTAAGTTTTCTATGTGGGATCCCCTGGAGAGTGGGGATCCTGACTTATTTTTCTCAGTCTCCCCTGGCGCTAGCCAGAGTGCTCAATTCATATCACTAAATGATTGTGAAAGGGAACTGAATGTAGATTTTTGGATTTTTCATTCTCTCAGGTGAGCTTGGAGGAATATGTTTCAGCAAGAGGCCACATGCTTTACCTCACAGATGACAGAGGGATCATGCATGGAGACGGCTACTTCTGGTTGTCTGGTAGAGCTGATGATGTTGCCAATGCATTGGGTCAGAGATTGTGAATGCTGTGGTTATTGCTATTGAGCCTGGGGCTGTGGGAGTCTGGAGAAGACTCTGGACTGCTTCCAATACATAGGAATATCTCTAAAGTTTAGAAAATGCAAACAACCAAAAAAAAAAAAAAAACCTCATCCACAATCTCATATTTTGGAGTATATTCTTCTAATCTTCTTTCTTCTTATATGTAACCTTTTTTTTTTTTTTTGGTAGAAGTGAGTTCAGGGAGAAATGCTCTAGCGTAACTTGCCTTTTTCACTCAACGATATAATAGAAATATTTTTCTGTGCAATTAAATATAAAAATTCACTTTTTAAATTAGTTTATCATGACCAATAAGTACACAGATCTTACATGAATAGCTCAATGGATGTCTACACACATACACACCCCTGTAACCATCTAGATCAAGATGTAGGATACTTTTTGCCTCCTGGGCTCTCTCATGTCCTCATACCTCTGTGCAAGCTGTACTTCTTTCATGAACTTTGGACTGAATTTCTATGCCTAAAGACAGTTTCAGAGACTGAGAAAAGAAGACTAAATTCTAAGAAGCAATAAATTCCAAGGGCAGATGGTGGCAAGTAGATACCATGGGTCATCCTGATTCAGAGTTAACTGACCACAAAAATCACAGGAATATTGAGAAATAGAAATCAAGATCTAGGCTTTATGGACTCATTGCTATTACATGCCACTGCTCCTGGGACGTGAGTCAAAAAACGTGCTTTCTCACCACTATTCCACTCTGATCCTTGACCCAATTAAACAATCCCAACTAAATTTTGCTCAGGAAGTCTCTCTCCCTTGAACACTCCTTGTTGCAGTAGCAGTGAACGAAGTGCCTGCCTCTGCCTCTAACTGCTATCAATTTTTACTTTGAGCCCCTCCCCCATAAGTAGCCATTATTCTGACTTCTAAAGTGCAGGTCAAATTTGCCTGTTCCCGAACTTCATATAATGGAATCATACAGTTTGCAGGCTTTTGTGTCTGTCTTCTCACAAAATAATGTCTGGACAATTCACTTATGTTGTTGTATGGATCAACAGTCCATTCTTTTTCATTGCTACACAGAATTCCATTATATGAATACACGCAGAATTTATCCATTCTTATGTTAATGGTGACTGAGGTTGTTTCCAATTTAAGAACGCCTCCTTTGCCCAACACCGCTGCACCTGGGAAGTTAGGCATTTTCTCTCACCCTTGGGATTGAGTGTGTGGGTGGTTGAGAGGCCTCGATTCCCAAGACCCCCTCGCAGTTCTCACAGGAGGCGTCACAAAAGAGTTTGCACCACTCCAAACAGTCAAAACGGGTCATCTCCCCCACGCCACCCCCGCCTTCTCTGGATTTTAAAGACTGTGTAGGAGGAGAAATTGGGGACGGAGTTCCCTGGTTAATTCATTTATCTTAAGTTCCCGTAACCAAACTAGGCCCTCAGTTGAGGCCTTAGACCCTCAAAGTTCTTTCCGCTTCGTACAGTGAGATAAGAATCCGTGAAAAGAAGCTGCTTGCCCTCCCCGGCTTACCATCCTTGGGCACTCAGCAGTGCAGGGATGCGGCTGCCCTATTTCCCGCGTAGAAACAACTGCAGGTGGCGCCGCCCGCTGAAGAGTGCAGAACTGTGGCCCTGAGCCAAGCTGGGGCAAATATGGAAGACGCGGGACGAGAGAGGGTGGGGCGAAAGGACGCTATGAGGATTCCTGGAGGCAGGGACCAGAGCAGAGGCGGTGAGTGGCAGGAGGAGGCAAATGTCCCCGCGACCGGGTACTTTATCGGGTTGAAGTTTCCTCTGCCGTCGCCTCCTGCTCGCGAGCATAGCTGAGCCTGGTGTGCGGCCTTTCTGGAAAGCAAGTCGCCACCACCCTCGGCATGGGACTCCAGCCCGCAAGGAGCCTCGAAGACTCATGCATGGCCGCGCCTGAATCTGGCTACGCATTGCGACTCTGCCGCGCATGCGCAGCTCCGTCCCCTTCAGAGGCGCGCGTGTGCTCGTGGAGGGGGTGCTTCCTCCAAAAGTAAAGCTAGAAGCGCTCAGGCCTAGATTGCCTCGGCAACCGCCTGCGCCCTTTCCTACAGACTGGTGCATAGTATTTTTAAAACATCAGCGAGGACGACGTCTTCTCTGCGAGTCTGGGGAAGGGGCAAAACCAGGGGAAGAGGTGAGATGTATCCAGTTAACCAGGTAGAAATTGTACCTCCGGGACTCATCAAGGCTAAATATAAAAGTTGCGTGCTTTTTTTTTTTGTTTTTTGAGACTGAGTCTCGCTATTGTCGCCCAGGCTGGAGTGTAATGGCGTGATATCGGCTCACTGCAACCTCTGCCTCCTGGGTTCAAGCGATTCCCCTGCCTCAGCTGCCATTGATTACAGGCGCCCGCCACCACGCCCGGCTTTTTTTTTTTTAAGTAGAGACAGAGTTTCACCATGTTGGCCAGGCTGGTCTCTAACTCCAGACCTCAGGTGATCCGCCTGCCTCAGCCTCCCAAAGTGCTGGGATTACAGGCGTGAGCCACCACACCTGGCCAAAAGTTGTGTGTTTACCAGGGACAACCCTGTGCTTTAAGTTCTCCCTGAGCTGTGAATCTCCTGTTATTACTAATGTGTCTACAGATGAGTAAACTAAGGTTCAGAGAGATTACATGACTTATCCATGTCATGTAATCAAGAAGTGATCAAGAAGTGGAGCCAGGATTTGAACCCATGTAGTCCCACTCCAAATTCCTTCATATAAGTTTACACAGAAAAAAATTTAGATAAGATATCCAGGTGCCTTCTTTCCTGCCTGCTTAAAAAACAAAAAAAAACTGAAAGAATTTTTTAATTGTTTTTGTTTTCATAATTGATAATCGTGTGGGGAGTACTGATTCCCCAAGTGGGTCACAAGGAGTTATCCTGAGCAGGAATGCTCTTGCTGTCTCCCTTGCTCCTGTACTCATACAGTCTATCTCTTGAGGACACAGCACCAAGTAAATTTCACCAATTGAGTGTTCCTATGTTCTAGAAAATGGCACTCTACACTCACAAGGGGACGTATATAAATTGGCATTTCAACTATGTCTTCAACAGGCCATACCATCGCTCTTTTATGCTGGCCATTTCTGGGTGGTGCAGAATGTGATAGATCCAGTGGACTCCGTGGTCATGTGCCTACTGCTGTGCCTCCTTTGCAGTAAAATGGGTCCTTGGTCCCACAAGGCCGTGTGGGATCCTGCGCTAGTGGATCTAAAGGTCTTTATGTCCTCAGAAAGTGTTGTGTTTGAGGCCCTGTGGACAGCAAAGGCAAACCCAATATACTATATGGGTCTATTTCTGACTAAATACATAAATCATTGCACTTTCCAAAATGGAAGGGATCCAAGCTAGTCACCTTGCCACCAAGTGGCTTAGCTGGTGTCTTCAAAGGATAGCACTGTTCAGTTGGTCATTCTTGCTGGAAGGTTAAACATTTGGCAGCAGCAACAGCTAGATTGGCCTTGAAATAGAAGCCCATCTTTACTGCAACCACGTAGAGCCTCTATCACCAACAATCATGGCTACTCCACCCATGCACCCATAATGCCAACATGAGCCAACAACAGACTGGCTCATGTCCATTGGCTAATTCATTTTGTCAGCCTGATCCCTTACTGTCTCTTCCATGGTTTATTCTAATGAGGGTTAACAGAGGTTCATCCACATTCCTCTACTCCAGACCTCCTTGTCCTGATCTTCTCATCTTTCCCCTCTGATCAGCCAACCACGTCATTCACTACTGTCCATAAGTCCAGACACATTTATACTGAAGCCACTCCTCTTGCCACAGAAAGTAGATCATTAGGAACACTACCGGAAGCTCTGCCCAGTGGGAGGACTTCTTTTCTTCTTACAAGGCCAGCTCGAGTAGTACAGCAGTGCAGCCACCATTTCAGCATGCCCCCACATGCCTAGCCAACTCATCCATGAATCAAGTGTGGGCTTCCTCTTCCACCATCTGCTGCTCATATGGGATCCCCTATCAGCCATGGGGAAGAGCTGAGGGAGGGGCACAGCACAGACGGCATGAGGATCCAGGCTTCTGTGCTCCTGCGGTTCACATATTTCCTTCAGCCCTGCTCAAGTCGTCCTTCCATCTCATGAGGGATTGCTCTTGGAGATGACTGACCTTCTGACCTAATGAGAATGAGAGAACCCAAATCATGATGAGCAGTTCTGCCACCTGATGTCCCATGGTCAGGGGCTTTGTCTCTATCCAAGCTATGGAAGAATGCCAGGAGTTATTTTATGAAAAGCACAAAGTTCTGTACTGCAGATGGCAGTCTTGTTCTAGAACCCAAGGGGCTTGGGTTTTTATTCTCCCAGTGGTTCACCATCTTGAAAACTCTGACATCATAGGATCTCCTAGATCATAAGAACCAAGCACAGAGCCACTTCTACCACAGCCTGCACCTGCTGCGGATCACTTTTCTGCTCTGGGCCAGATCAAAACTGGCAGCCTTGAAGGGAAGCAGAAATCCGAAATGTCTTTAAGATGAGTTTAAAGTTGTGTTGTTCAATACAGTAGCCACTACCCTCATGTGTCTACTGAGCACTTGAAATGTGGCTTGTGACAAATGTTGAAATAATACAATTGTGTTCGCAGCCGCCGCCCCGCCGCCACGCCGCCGTCGCTGTCCAACGCCAACGCCGCCTCTCGCTCGCCGAGCTCCAGCCGAAGGAGAAGGGGGGTAAGTAAGGAGGTCTCTGTACCATGGCTGGTACAAAGCAGACTGCCCGCAAATCGACCGCTGGTAAAGCGCCCAGGAAGCAACTGGCTACAAAAGCCGATCGCTACTGTGCGCCCTCTACTGGAGGGGTGAAGAAACCTCATCGTTACAGCCCTGGTACTGTGGCGCTCCGTGAAATTAGACGTTATCAGAAGTCCACTGAACTTCTGATTCCCAAACTTCCCTTCCAGCGTCTGGTGCCAGAAATTGCCTAGGACTTTAAAACAGATCTGTGCTTCCAGAGCGCAGCTATCGGTGCTTTGCAGGAGGCAAGTGAGGCCTATCTGGTTGGCCTTTTTGAAGACACCAACCTGTGTGCTATCCATGCCAAACGTGTAACAATTATGCCAAAAGACGTTCAGCTAGCACGCCGCATACGTGGAGAACGTGCTTAAGAATCCACTATGATGGGAAACATTTCATTCTCAAAAAAAAAAAAAAAAATTGCTCTTCTTCCTGTCATTGGTAGTTCTGAACGTTAGATTTTTTTTTTCCATGGGGTCAAAAGGTACCTAAGTATATGATTGCAAGTGGGAAAATAGGGGACAGAAATCAGGTATTGGCAGTTTTTCCATTTTCATTTGTGTGTGAATTTTTAATATAAATGCAGAGGCGTAAAGCATTAATGCAAGTTAAAGTATTTCAGTGAACAAGTTTCAGCAGTTCAACTTTATAATAATTATAAATAAACCTGTTAAATTTTTCTGGACAATGCCAGCATTTAGATTTTTTTAAAACAAGTACATTTCTTATTGATGGCAACTAAATGGTGTTTGTAGCATTTTTATCATACAGCAGATTCCATCCATTCACTATACTTTTCTGAGTTGTCCTACATGCAAGTACATGTTTTTAATGTTGTCTGTCTTCTGTGCTGTTCCTGTAAGTTTGCTATTAAAATACATTAAACTATAAAAAGAAATGATAATACTTTGGATATATAGCATTATATAAAATGCATTATTGGCTGGACATGGTGGCTCACACTTGTAATGTCAGCACTCTGAGAGGCTGAGGTGGGCTAATCGCTTGAGCCCAGGAGCTCAAGATCACCCTGGGCAACATAGCGAAACCCCACCTCTATTTAAAAATATAAAAATTATATTTTTTATGTAATTTCCAAAATGGAAGGGATCCAAAATAAATAAAAATTATATATATTAAAAATATATATATGTAACTGTTGAGAGCAATTTGTGATTTGGCCTATTTTTTTGTGCATAACTACAGGCATGGTGGCTTGTGCCTGTAGTCCCAACTACTCAGGAGACTGAGGTGGGAGGATCACTTGAGACCAGGAGGTCAAGGAAGCCATGATTGTGCCACTGCACTCCAGCCTGGATGACAGAGCAAGACCTTGTCTCAAAAAAATAACAAAGAAAGTATTATTGGCCAGGCATGGTGGCTCATACTTGTAATCCCAGCACTTTGGGAGGCCAAGGTGGGTGGATCACAAGGTCAGGAGTTCGAGACCAACCTGGCCAAAACAGTGAAACCCCTTCTCTACTAAAAATACAAAAATTAGCTGGGCATAGTGGTGCGTACCTGTAATCCCAGCTACTTGGGAGACTAAGGCAGGAGAATGGCTTGAACCCGGGAGGTGGAAGTTGCAGTGATCCAAGATTGTGCCACTGCACTCCAGCCTGGGCAACAGAGCTAGATTCCGTCTCAAAAAAAAAAAAAAAAGCATTATTACACTTAAATTACCTGCTTTTCTCTTTCACAATGCTACTAGAGAATTTTAAATTACATTCATGCCTTGCATCATACTTCTATTTGACAGCAATGAAGCAGCAATCACCCATTTACAGATTTACCTAGCTTGTGGACTATCTGCCACTTGTGAGGTACTGAGCTGAGTGCCAAGGAGAAAAAGCTGAAAAAGACAAAGGATCAGCTCTCATGGAAGCTTCTTTCCTTTCAGGAGATGAGTGATTAGTGTCTTGTGTGATGCATGCCAAGAAGGAGGTGTCCCCTGGGTATAGGAGCATAGGAGAGTGGCATCCAAGTCATGCTGGGCAGTCAGGAAGCCTGTCTGGAGGAGGGGGTGGCTCAATCTCGAAAGACAACAGAACTTTATTAAACGTTAAGTAATCAAGAGGTGCAGGAAGAGCATACCAAGTCAGAGAAAACAGCTTGCCCAAAGTCTGCATGACTCTGGCTGACTTTTTCCTTTTCAGGAAATTTTCTGAAAGCTTAGTAATTAAAGATGGCTACAGAGTTAGACTGTTCCTTCCAATCTTCTTTCCTTTTAGAGGAAGCATGAAAGAGAAACAATCAGATAAATATGGTACGCATGAAGCACAAAAAAAATAGGCCAAATCACAAATTGCTCTCAATAGTTTATTGTGTGTGTGTGTATATATATATATATATTTTTGGTTTTTTTTTTTTGAGACAGTCTCGCTCTGCTGCCCAGGCTGGAGTGCAGTGACGCAATCTCAGCTCACTGCAACCTCTACCTCCCAGGTTCAAGTGATTCTCCTGCCTCAGCCTCCGGAGTAGCTGAAACTGCAGGCATGCACCACTACACCCAGCAAACTTTTGTAGTTTTAGTAGAGACAGGGTTTCACCATGTTGGCCAAGCTGGTCTGAAACTCCTGACCTCAAGTGATCCACCCGCCTCAGCCTCCCAAAGTGCTGGGATTACAGGCGTGGGCAGGGCAGTAAATATTTGTATGTGCCAAATGCTGGGAGCCAAAGGGAAGGGCTTCTTTGCCACATAACACAGTTTGCACTTAGGGGTGGTAATGCTGACAATTCTGTTTCATTTATTCAATCAGGAAATGAACTCCTCATACAGGCTATATTGAATGGTAATAATGGTCACCTGAAGTTGTTGGTGTTTGGCCTCCCCTGGAAGCAAGATATCTGTATGAAAGACCCACACCTAAGAAGTAATACTGACAAATGTCAGACATTTGATTGGCACATTATCTGAGCAGAGAGGGATTAGAGAAAGTTCTAAGAATCTATGACTCATCTATTCTGTACAATCAAAATCCAAATCATAACTGTTAATGTCTTTGTAAATGAGTCAGACCTGCTGTGGTTCAGAGACTTTTCATTTTATGTTGATTTCTAAGAATTGCAAAGTTTAAGCCTCCTTAACTTTTACAAGCGTAGAAACAGATGGGGTTTAAAGAACTCATTAACTGCCCAAAAAAAAAAAAAAAAAAAAAGACACTCCTTTACTGCCTAAGTACATAGGCATTGAAACATGGATTATATAGTTCTGCTTGTTGTGGCACTAAAACGGCTCATGTGCATAAACTGTCCATCATACATTCTGGCTTCAGAGTCTGTGGTATGAAGTCCTGGTACT
>NW_012119933.1:467624-503694 GCF_000951035.1 Colobus angolensis palliatus | reverse complement strand
AAAAAAAAAAAAAAAAAAAAAAAAAAATCGAGAGCTTTAACATGACATGATTTTCTGCCTGAACAGTTTAGTTCTGCTTGTTGTGGCACTAAAACGGCTCATGTGCATAAACTGTCCATCATACATTCTGGCTTCAGAGTCTGTGGTATGAAGTCCTGGTACTGATTAAAATTCTTATGCTTAGAGTATGTACCACGTTAGTGCATTCATAATTAAAGGTCATGAACGATTACTGAGGGTGGTGGGCATGCTCAAGAATAGACGGTTGCTCCTTTGGAGGAAGGAGGGTTGCTTGGAGTACCCTGTCTGCCTCTCATAACAATCACTTAGTCTCAGTGTCTGGAGGGATGGGGGCACCACTGTTTGCGCAACTGACCCTATGAGGGATTAGTCACCAGGAGATGAACTGTGGTGACCTCAGAGCTTGACTCAGGACTCTTTCTTAGCAGCCAGGGTCCCCAGTCTCCTCTGTGAGGAGGACACAGTGGCTATGTCCTGGCCTCTCTGCTGCTGGACACTTTCCTGAGGTTGCTGCCCCTCACAAAGGGGAGCAGCTGTGATGTCAGCAACCAGACTGAAGAGGGACTTACTAGGGAATGTTTCCAAGCCAACTGCTAACGCTCCCACCTATTATTTGGGAAGCATTCATTTCCTCAGATAAGCCTCAGAACAGCCCAATGCAAAGAAAACTTCATTTCATTAAAACAGAGCTAGGTATCTTATATTAGCATTAGAGAAAGAGGATTTCAAGTAAGCTTCAAAGAAATGTAAGAACAGAGCTTGTTAAGATGCAAGTTGCAGGGAAAAGGCCAGTAAATCTGAGAGAAACAAGAAACCCAAAACAAGAAGACAGGCCTCAGAACTCTCATCAGGCTTGAGTAGGAAACGCCACACATGATCAGATAACAGACACCACACTGCTTTGGAGTCTATAAATTTATTGAGTAAAAACAAAATCAACGTCAGACACATTATATTTGATTGGGTTCAAATTTGGCTGATGTCCAAATGCAGCAGAGAAGAACAGAGGGGAGGAAGGGACATGGTGTTGCTGACAAGGAGACACTGAACAAAACAGTTTTCCTTTCATTGTAAAAGCGGGCATTGCACAGCTGGTGTGAGTCAATTAACCAAGGCGGGGGGGAGGGGGGACGCAACTCAATGTTTTACAAGCAGAGAGAAACCCAAAGTAAGCAGAGAACTTTCAAGAGAGGCGAGGGCCAGAACACTGAGAGAAAAAGCTGCAGCAGAGGCCGGCTGGAGAACAGTGGTCAGATCTGCTGGGTCACTTGGGGAACACAGTGACCACTTCATAGCCCTCAGGTGGTGTGACTCGCTCCCGGGCATGCTTCTCACAGTAGATTTGATCCTCCACAAAGAAATGGCCCTTCTGTTTCAGGTTGGTGCCACAGTCAGTGCACACATAACACTCAGGGTGGCGGTGACGGTCCCGCAGCTTCACGAACACACCGCTACAGAAGCAAGGCAGGGAAGGGACTCCATCAGTGACAAGCACCTGCAGGTGGCACCCGAGCAGGTGGCACCCAAGCAGGTGGCATCATCCTTCCTGAGCAGGGGCCTGGGGCTTCTCCCAGAAACCAGGGCCTCCCAACTGGCCTCCAATCATAAGAGACTTGCTTCTCCTTCCCAGGGTCCAGAGACATTTTTCCAAAAACCCCTCCTACTTCAACAGGGCAGCCCTGATTTTTCTCATTTTACACTTTCATAACCTAAGGGCTCCACAGTGAAGGAAAACCTTCACAACCTGGCTCTGGGACACAGGACTTTCCTGGCCTCTCTGCTGCTGGACACTTTCCTGAGGTTGCTGCCCCTCACAAAGGGGAGCAGCTGTGATGTCAGCAACCAGACTGAAGAGGGACTTACTAGGGAATGTTTCCAAGCCAACTGCTAACGCTCCCACCTATTATTTGGGAAGCATTCATTTCCTCAGATAAGCCTCAGAACAGCCCAATGCAAAGAAAACTTCATTTCATTAAAACAGAGCTAGGTATCTTATATTAGCATTAGAGAAAGAGGATTTCAAGTAAGCTTCAAAGAAATGTAAGAACAGAGCTTGTTAAGATGCAAGTTGCAGGGAAAAGGCCAGTAAATCTGAGAGAAACAAGAAACCCAAAACAAGAAGACAGGCCTCAGAACTCTCATCAGGCTTGAGTAGGAAACGCCACACATGATCAGATAACAGACACCACACTGCTTTGGAGTCTATAAATTTATTGAGTAAAAACAAAATCAACGTCAGACACATTATATTTGATTGGGTTCAAATTTGGCTGATGTCCAAATGCAGCAGAGAAGAACAGAGGGGAGGAAGGGACATGGTGTTGCTGACAAGGAGACACTGAACAAAACAGTTTTCCTTTCATTGTAAAAGCGGGCATTGCACAGCTGGTGTGAGTCAATTAACCAAGGCGGGGGGGAGGGGGGACGCAACTCAATGTTTTACAAGCAGAGAGAAACCCAAAGTAAGCAGAGAACTTTCAAGAGAGGCGAGGGCCAGAACACTGAGAGAAAAAGCTGCAGCAGAGGCCGGCTGGAGAACAGTGGTCAGATCTGCTGGGTCACTTGGGGAACACAGTGACCACTTCGTAGCCCTCAGGTGGTGTGACTCGCTCCCGGGCATGCTTCTCACAGTAGATTCGATCCTCCACAAAGAAATGGCCCTTCTGTTTCAGGTTGGTGCCACAGTCAGTGCACACATAACACTCAGGGTGGCGGTGACGGTCCCGCAGCTTCACGAACACACCGCTACAGAAGCAAGGCAGGGAAGGGACTCCATCAGTGACAAGCACCTGCAGGTGGCACCCGAGCAGGTGGCACCCAAGCAGGTGGCATCATCCTTCCTGAGCAGGGGCCTGGGGCTTCTCCCAGAAACCAGGGCCTCCCAACTGGCCTCCAATCATAAGAGACTTGCTTCTCCTTCCCAGGGTCCAGAGACATTTTTCCAAAAACCCCTCCTACTTCAACAGGGCAGCCCTGATTTTTCTCATTTTACACTTTCATAACCTAAGGGCTCCACAGTGAAGGAAAACCTTCACAACCTGGCTCTGGGACACAGGACTTTCCTGGCCTCTCTGCTGCATTTTTCTGGGACGGATTTGTCTCCTTCACAAGCAAAATGTGCAACATCCAGCACTTTCCACATTTTCATGGTTTACCCAACCTGCAGGGTCTACAAAGGCTGTGGGAAGCAGATACTCACACAATCCCAGTGCCACATTTGTCACACATAGGCAACTTCTGAGCATTTCCAATCGATGCAGCCACTTTAGTGACAGGAGCTTTAACACTTCTGAATCCTGAGGGCTTGTTGGGATCCCCTGAAATGAGGAAAACACTTTCATTGGCTAGGAAGGGCAGAATTGCTTAAGTATCACTCAGCTCTTCAGAAGCAGTTATAAATATATGTTCAAGCAAGGCCATGGGAACTGGAGTGACTCTGCTGTGTGATTCTGGGCAAGTTACTTAACCTCTCTGGTCCCCAGTTTATTTTTCTATAAAACAGGAGATTGACACCTGGCCCAAAAAAAAAGCCCAATAAGCCAAGACAATCCTAAGCAAAAACAACAAAGCTGGAAGCATCACGCCACCCAACTTCAAACTATATTACAAGGCTACAGTAACCAAAACAACATGGTACTGGTAGAAGAATAGACACATAGACCAATGGAACAGAATAGAGAACCCAGAAATGAGACCACACACCTACAACCGTCTGATCTTTGACAAACCGGACAAAAAACAAGCAATGAGGAAAGTATTCCTATTTAATAAATGGTGCTGGGAGACCTGGCTAACCATATGCAGAAAATTGAAACTGGATCCCTTCTTTACACCATATACAAAAATCAGCTCAAGATGGATTAAAGACTTAAATGAAAAGCCCAAAACTATAAAAACACTAGAAGAAAATGTAGGCAATACCATTCAGGACATGGGCATGAGCAAAGATTTCATGATGAAGACCCCAAAAGCAATTGTAACAAAAGCAAAAATTGACAAATGCGATCTAATTAAACTAAAGAGCTTCTGCACAGCAAAAGAAACTATCATCAGAATGAAGAGACAACCTACAGAATGGGAGAAAATTTTTGCAATCTATCCATCTGACAAAGGTCTATTATCCAGCATCTACAAGGAACTTAAACAAATTTACAAGAAAAAAATAAGCCGGGCACAGTGGCTCACTTCTGTAATCCCAACACTTTGGGAGGCCGAGGTGGGTGGATCACTTGAGGTCAGGAGTTTGAGAATAGCCTGGCCAACATAGTCAAACCCCCCCCTACTAAAATTACAAAAATTAGCCAGGTGTGGTGGCATGCACCTATAGTTCCAGCTACTCAGGAGGCTGAGGCAAGAGAATCACCCAGGAGGCGGAGGTTGCAGTGGGCCAAGATTGTGCCACTGCACTCCAGCCTGGGCGAAGAGCGAGACTCTGTCTCAAAAAAAAAAAAAAAAAAATGGGCAAAGAACACGAACAGAACCCCATTAAAAAATGGGCAAAGAACAGAACTTTTCAAAAGAAGACATACATGCGGCCAACAAACATGAAAAAAAGTTCGACATCACTGATCATTAGAGAAATACAAATCAAAACCACAATGAGATACCAACTCATGCCAGTCCAAATGGCTATTATTAAAAAGTCAAAAAACAACAGATGCTGGCAAGGTTGTGGAGAAAAAAAGAATGCTTTTACACTGTTGGTGGGGTGTAAATTAGTTCAAACACTGTGGAAGACAGTGTGGTGATTCCTCCAAGACCTAGAAGCACAAATACCATTCAACCCAGCAATCCCATTAATGGGTGTATACCTAAAGGAATGTAAATCATTCTATCATAAAGATATATGCCCTCTTATGTTTATCACAGCACCATTCACCATAGCAAAGACATGGAATCAACCTAAATTCCCATCAATGATAGACTGGATAAAGAAAATGTGGCACATATACACCAGGGAATACTATGCAGCCATAAAAAGGAACAAGATCTTGTCCTTTGCAGGGACATGGATGGAACTGGACGCCATTACCCTCAGCAAACTAACGCTGGAACACAAAACTAAATACCACATGTTCTCACTTGCAAGTGGGGGCTGAATGATGAGAACACATGGACACATGGTGGGGGGACAAGACACACTGGGGCCTGTCAGATGGTGGGGAGTGGGGGAGGGAGAGCATCTGGAAGAATGGCTGATGGATGCTGGGCTTAATATCTAGGTGATGGGATGATCTGTGCAGCAAACCATCATGGCACATCGTTACCTATGTAACAAACTTGCATATCCTGCACGTGTACCCCTGAACTTAAATGCTGGAAATTTAAAAATAAATAAAGTTTTTAAAAAAGAAAAGAAATCCACATCACAGAAAGAACAAAACCATCAGAGTACAGCATGCTACAGCAGCCAGATGACAATCATCTCCTACAGATCAGAGGAAAGAACCTTTCTGTAGACAGCCTGGTGCATGTAAAATAAGCCCCTAGTAGCTAGACGCTGAGCTGCCTAAGGCCCAGCTCATCACATCTTAGGTGACAAAGCCCTGTACCATGGTAGCTATTAATAATGGTAAAAATCACCTGGAGGCCTGGTTAACACACAGATTGCTGGGCCCCACCCCTAGAGTTTCCGATCCAGAAGGCCCAGGATGGGGCCTAAGACTTTGCATCTCCAACAAGTTCCCAGTTGCTGTTGATCCAAGAACCACTGAACAAGAGCAAAGAAACAGCTTCCTGTGCCAGGCAAGGGGATGAGGAGAGGGTCACCCCGTGACTGCAGTCACGTTGGGCAATCGTGGGGCTGACAGACAAGGGCCTTAGCTCTCTTGTCCTTTCAGAAAGAGTCCCTGTATGCTGACCAATACTTCCAAACCAAAAATGGAGACACATGTTCACACAATGGACATTGATTAATTTTTCATTTTTACTGATTAGAGATAGCGTCCTGCCCTCCAGCGATCCTCTCACCAGAGCTTCTCCAGTAGCCGCTGCACCTGGCAACAAGGGGCATTTAGAAGACATGGTTGACTGTATTTTGACCACAATTACCCCGCCCCTCTCTTGCCATGCTTACCTCCTGTCAGTGGTTCCCTACTGGGGGCAATTTTGTCTCCTAGAGAGCAGTTTCGATTGTCACACTGAAAGGGGGTGCCACTGGTGTCCAGTGGGCAGAGGACAGGGATGCTGCTGAACATCCCAAAATACAAAGGGCAGCCCCACAACAAGGACTCATATGGCCCAAAATGTCAATAGCACCAAGGCTGAGAAACCCTGCTCTCAATGGAGTAGACTTCCCCATCCCCAGCCTTTGGCCAATGTGAGCACATGTGAGCTTTGTACAGGCGAAAGCACTAAGGGCTCTAGTGTGGTTTGGCGCTGTCCCCATAGAGCTATTGCCTCTGCCATGAAAACAGCAAGCACCAGAGTGCCTCTCCCTTCCCTGGGCTTGAATGAGAGGACTCAGGGGGCCTGGTCCAGCCCTGCCAAGCCCAGCAGAGCCACAGTTGTCTGGCAGCCCTCAGAAATACAGGTTACCCACTGCTGACTAATACAATATGAGAGATGATTTGGCGTACTTGGCTGGCTTATGGGGAACAACAAGAGGGAATATGTGAATGCAGCCCTATCATGGTGCCATGGTTCAGACTTAGGCTTCCCCCCTCAGAGCTGGGACTGTTCATCACTGGGAACCGATGCACACAGATGTCCACCTGGCAGCACATGAGATGGGGCAGAGATTAGGAGGCTCCGTGGTTTTAAGTGGTGAGCTCTACAGATGGGCTTGGGAAAGACTCAGTTCTGCCCCACCAGCAGGTGCATAAGGAGAAACCACCTTGGTGCGTCTGTTCTCCCTGAGCCTAAGGCACCTTCTTGCCCTTCCCAAGCCTTCTCCCTTCCTTTGGGAGGAGGCCAAAGCTCCAATTTTGTTCATCATATATTTTACCTGTACTTTTTTAAAATATTGCATTTAAATGTCATTTTTGTCTTGATTATTGAGTTTTCCAGTGCCCCCTTAAATTCTGCACTCAAGGCCAGGCACAGTGGCTCATGCCTGTAATCCCAGCACTTGGGAAGGCCAAGGCGGGCAGATCACTTGAGGTCAGGAGTTCGAGACCAGCCTGGTCAACATGGTGAAACCCTATCTCTACTAAAAATACAAAAACTAGGCCGGGCGCGGTGGCTCAAGCCTGTAATCCCAGCACTTTGGGAGGCCGAGACGGGTGGATCACGAGGTCAGGAGATCAAGACCATCCTGGCTAACACGGTGAAACCCCGTCTCTACTAAAAAATACAAAAAACTAGCCGGGCGACGTGGCGGGCGCCTGTAGTCCCAGCTACTCGGGAGGCTGAGGCAGGAGAATGGCGTAAACCCGGGAGGCGGAGCTTGCAGTGAGCTGAGGTCCGGCCACTGCACTCCAGCCTGGGCGGCAGAGCGAGACTCCGTCTCAAAAAAAATAAAAATAAAAATACAAAAACTAGCCGGGCATTGTGGCACATGCCTGTAGTCCCAGCTACTTGGGAGGCTGAGGCAGGAGAATGGCTTGAACCCAGGAGGTGGAGGTTGCAGTGAGCTGAGATCATGCCACTGCACTCCAACCTGGGCAACAGAGCAGTCTAAAAAAAAAAAAAAATTATGCACTCAAAGCAGTGCCTCCCTCACCTCACGCTGATCCTGGCCCTGCCTAAAGGGATCTCAGAAGGGCCTGGGGGGCATCTTGTCTAAGAATCATGCCTCATGCATCCCAGACGGATTCCCTCATTTTCTGGCTGATGAAGCCATCTGGCTGCCTGCCCATGACAAGAAGAAAATGGCAGCATCTCTACATACCTGGAAAGTTTGCAAAGGCACTGATTGGGCTGAGAACCAGCTCAATGATGTCGGGCTCTCTTATGCAATAGGTTTTTTCACATTTCACACTTAAAGACCTGGAATCCACTCAATCCACAGAAAAATCACCAGGAAAGAAGAGAGGCTGCAAAAGGGTAGAATGAGAAAAAGCCAGGAGGGACATGAAATCTCCACTTGGTGGGAGAATCCACATCTGTTTCTAGAATGGAGAGACTTGACCTGGATAAAACTGAGTACAGCTAGGGGGGAGAAGGCTGCCTGCCCAACACAAGATTCACTATGGCTTGTACAGCCCTACAGCGCCACCTGCTGGCTTCAAGGTTTTTTTCTCTCACATATCCAGCCAGCACTGCTAATCCAAAGAAATCTCTCTTCCTTTCTTCTCAACTAGCTTACAGTGAAAATACTAGCTTCCTTTGAACTCCAGGCAACTATAAAAATTTCCAAATTTCTCTTCTTCCAGTGAACGCTGTATCCCAAATATTTCTGGAAAAAAAGTGAAAATTAGCTCAATCACAGCTGTTTTTCTGTCCACTGCTCAACAACCTTGCATGGCTCCACACTGCCTTTAGAATCAAGTTCATGATTCTCAACCTTGCACCTGGTGGTCCCCCGTATCTAACTCGAGATCACCCAAGGATTCACCTGGAACCCTGGGCACCTGCCAAAACGAGCTTTGGTACTTGCTGAACAAGCCTCCAGCTTTCTCATCTCAGAGCCTCTGGCCACCACTGTTCTCTCAGCCTATGACTGCTCCTTCTAAACCTCCAATCATTAAAAGTCTCCTTCTATGGACACAGGAATGGATAAATAAAATGTAGTATACACAAACAATGGAATCATATTCTGCCTTAAAATGGAAAGAATTTCTGACACACGCTACATGGATGAACCTTGAGGATATTATGCTAAGTGAACTAAGCCAGGCCCATAAAGGACAACTACTGCATGACACCACTTATATAAGAGATTTAGAGTAGTCAAATTCATAGAGACAAGTAGGAGGGTGGTTACCAGGAGTTGGGAAGAGGGAGGAATGCAGAGATACTCTTTAATGAGAACAGTTTCAGTGTTGCAAAATAAAAGAGTTCTATGGATGGATGGTGGTGATAATAGCACAATCACATAAATGTACTTAATACCACTGAATTGTACGCTTAAAATTTGTTAAGATGGTAAATTTTATGTTAAGTGTATTTCACCATTTTTTTTTAATATAACGGCTTCTTCTGCCTGCAAGTTTTGGAATTTGATCCAGAACAAGATGAAGTTTGAGGAACCAAGAGCCCTTTCTCCTAGAGGCTGAATTTTACCCAAAATGAGACAGCCTGTGTTGGATCTTCAAGGTTTATGACCAAATACTGCTGTAGCCAAGCTTCCTTCAGGGGCCTCACTCGCTGCGCACCTGGCAGTTTACAGACGCGGCTTCACTTAACCCTGTAAACAATCCCGTGAGGTCCTGGCTATTAGCTTCATTGTAGCTGTGCAGAAACCAGAGCTTAGAAAGGCAGGCAACTTGCTGGAGGTGTCACAGTAGGTCAGAGGCAGATCCTGGATGCCAGTCCTCTTTCTGCCCTGCAGCACTACTTTCTAAACCAGAGGCCTTTCTGAATAACAGGACCCCTTATCAACTGCTTTTACTGCCTTAACCTTTCATCATTTTATCTCAAATAAAAACAGACATTTGGGGCCAGGTGCAGTGGCTCACATCTGTAATCCCAGCATTTTGGGAGGTCCAGGTGGGTGGATCACCTGAGGTCACAAGTTCAAGACCAGCCTGGCCAACATGAAGAAACCCCATCTCTACTAAAAATACAAAAATTATCTGGGCATGGTGGTGCACACCTGTAATCCCAGATACTTGGGAGGCTGAGGCAGAAGAATCACTGCAACCTGGGAAGCAGAGGTTGTAGTGAGCCGAGATCGTGCCACTGCACTCCAGCCTGGGCAACAGAGCAAGACTCTGTCTCAAACAAACAAACAACAACAACAACAAAAACAGGCATTTGGGTTCCTTCCCCCAAGAGACTTCTGCATGTAAAGAATGTTTAGAATGGAATTTATCTTGTTACAGTCAGTAAAGATTTAATGCAGGTACACATTAAGAGATATAGGAGAAACTACAAGATTTGCTATCTGCCTCTTCCCTTCCAGCAGAATCTTGATTCTCTTTGGGGCAAGAACCATCCAGACTAAGGGATAAAATTTTTTTAAAAAGAATCCTAATTCCCAGACTCTCGTTTAACTAGGTGTAGCCAGGTGACTAAATCATGGTCAATAAAATTTAAATGGAAGAGTAGTGTGGAACTTCTAGGAAGGAGAAAACTGGCTCATCTGAAATAGGGACTCCCGGTTAGCCTTATCTCCCTTCTTCCTCCCTGTCACCTGGAGGTAAGCATGATGGTTGGAACACCAGCTGCCAACCAGGACCACGAAGTAAACTTGGGAATGGAAGCCACAAATTTGGTTGCTGGCATGCAGGATAGAAGACCAGATCTTGAAGAGCGTGGAGCTTCCAAATCCATGCTCAGGTCCTTCTCTGTGAGTCCAGATGAGCTCTGCAGCATTTGTTTATTTGGGCATGGATGAACTTGACCTTGCCTCTCATTAAAGGGTTTCACATCAGGGTAAGAGTGAAATAAGCTGTGGTTTCCCACATGTTTTAACAAAGCTGTCATCCTCAAGGGTTGGCCCCCAAGTTGTTTGTCAGGTGAAGCTAATACTGGAACTTGATACAAAGCATGGTTCACTACTTCCCAGCTGCTCAGCTACTCCAAGCAAAAGAGGAAAGCAGTGGTAGAACAGTATCATTTTAGCATAAAAGAAGCACATGCAAACACATGGCCCATGGTTTCCTGATTTCCTATGGTTGTAAATTGCCACCGTCTCTAAAGAAATCACACAAATGGGGAGGAAGCCCAGGTGTCGGGTATGTTCAGAAGGGAACTTTTTTTTTTTTTTTTTTTTTTTTTTTGAGACGGAGTCTTGCTATTTCGCCCAGGCTGGGGTGCAGTGGCCGGATCTCAGCTCACTGCAAGCTCCGCCTTCCGGGTTTACGCCATTCTCCTGCCTCAGCCCCCGGAGTAGCTGGGACTACAGGCGCCCGCCACCTCGCCCGGCTAGTTTTTTGTATTTTTAGTAGAGACGGGGTTTCACCGTGTTAGCCAGGATGGTCTCGATCTCCTGACCTCGTGATCCGCCCGTCTCGGCCTCCCAAAGTGCTGGGATTACAGGCTTGAGCCACCGCGCCCGGCTGGAAGGGAACTTTCTTATCAGAAAGGGCTCCCCGGGAAGCTGAATCTTCAGCTGCAGACTTTGAGGAGGGAGGTTCATTTTCCAGGGGACACTAGCCTCTCAGCCAACATACCAATCCCTTTGCAGCCTGGCTGAGGCAGGTCCCACACTCACAATCACAAGGTGTCCCCTCACTGGGGCATCCACTCTTTGCAGATGGGTCCATGAGAGAGATAAAGAGGGCATAGAAAGCAAGACCCCACTGAAGTGCCCAAGCCTCAAGAAAGGAAGAGTGTGGAGGACTCGGCATCACAGGGACTAGAAAGGTACAAAACCCAGCTCTCTGGAAAAGGCAGCCCATGAGCATCACAGGAGGTGCTGATGAGGAACCACCTGGGAGGAAGCAGGTGTGAGGGCTGCTGATCCACAGTCACCTTTGTGGAAGGGAATAAAGCATCCCTTCTTCAATACATCCACCTGTCACAATTTCTCAACGTATAGCATTGTTATTAAGTGAAGATACTTTTACAGCTATCCACTTAAACATGATCATAATAAGTATACATTACATAATGTCTTCAGTGAGAAGCATGTCTCCTGAGACCTGCAGAACCCTAAGGGGTGACCCTGGGTGCCTCAACATCAAAGCTCACCCCAAGGACAAGAAAACGTCTTCATGACATTTCAAACATCACAATAACTATGAAGCGAGTACTCAGTTACAATGATGGATGTTTTACACAACTTATGCCATTTCATGACCATGATAATCTTAGAGGAAAGGATTTTTATCCCTGATGGACAGATAAGAAAACAGGCCTGGGAAGGTTCAGAGATTTGCCAAAGGTCACAAAGTAAGAACATGGCCACAAGGGGGTGCTCTCAGGCCCTCAAGAGGCCACCCACCCTAGAGCAAATGCAAACACAAGCCCCCAAGCAAAGCCAGCCCCTGGCTTCACTGAGCGCTAATTCATTCTCATTCTGCTGCTCATTGCCATGGCCTTCATCACTCGCCTTCCTCAGCCACCACCAAGGTATTGCTTCTGGGCTCAAAGCAAATGAATGGCCAAGGGACAGACCAACAGGCTCCCACAGCAGTCAGGCTCTCCCCAACCTCAGCATCCTCTTGTACATATGACAGGACACAGTTGGCCAGGCCTGGAGTTTCTTAAATACAGACCCAGGTGAGAAAATGTGGTCAGCACCCTCTCTTCCTCTATCTCTTTTAAAGAATTTCAGCATTTTAAAAGCCCATGGCCTCCAAAGCCGACTCCAGAGTGTGTTCACCTGTGCTTCCGCAATGACTGACTCTCACATCTGACCTTCAACAAGAGCCTCTGACTGCAGATGGAGCTGATTACCTTTTTCTTCAGACTCCAGGATCTCCTGCAAAACCAAGAAAGACGTGGACTGTTTCGGGGGCTCATTCAACTCCTGTTTCTCCTGAAGCATCTTGTAAACTTCAGATTCTTTGTCGATGACAAGGCTGCTTGGAGGCTGAGCATGGTCTAAGCTGTAAAGAATGTTTGAAAAATTGATTAGGACATGACAAGTTAAAAATAACTTCACCAGGAACCTCCTCCAGGCAAAGACACTGCTGATTTGAAGGATGGATAGAAATGATCTCAAAGCCCTCTCCTAAATCAGCCACAGACCTGCTGCCAGCGCAGTGAAACTGAGATGTCTTTGTAGTCAGAGCTGGCTGCTGCTTCAGTGCAATCAGAGGCTCTTCTTCTAAATAGCTTCAGTAGCTCAATTACTTTTGGGCCTAATCCCATGGAATGAGAATGCTCTATCTCTTTATAAATTCCACCAACAGCATTATGTCCAGAGAAAATTTAGAAAAAAAAAAAAATGTCAACCACAGCCCGACCATGAAGAACTCAGCCAGGTCTCCCTTGTGTGGGCCACAAACATTGCTTTCACGAGCAAGAATCACAGTGTTCTCCATTCCCGACGGTCTCACCGTGCTTTCCCTGTCTATAAATACTTCCTAATTCTCAAGGCCAGGCGCTTGGGTCTCCTCACCTATTACACAGAGGTAACAGTACTTTCCTTGCCTGGTTCACAGGTTGGTGGTAAGGATGGGACATGTAAGTGCTTTGTGAAGTGTTGATGTTCAGGCCTAGGTACTGGGCAAGCCAGGCCTTGTCTTCCTCACCTTCCTCCTGTCATTCTGGGTGACCCAGAACAGGACAAGACAGGCAGAGCCTGCCTCTTTCCCCCAGGGCTCCACTTTCTAAGTGGAGGACAGTGACAGGAAGGTAGTCTCTCATCAGCTCTACCTGTAAATCTATCCTGCATCTGACCCCTTCTCACCTCCCCCACTCTCCCAGGTCCAAGCCATGCCATGCCTTACCAGCACAGCTGACAAGATGCGTGACTTGTCTCTGCTATCACTAACGGCCCAAGGACAGTCTTATTTTTGACTAGAGGCCAGAGCGATGGCCTCTATTCAAAATATCAGAGCGATGTTTTTCATGCTTTTTAGAGACAGGGACTCACTCTATCACCCAGGCTGGAGTACAATGGTGCAATCACAGATAACTGTAACCTCAAACTACTGGCCTCAATAGATAAATCCTCCTGCCTCAGCCTCCTGAGTGGCTAGGATTACAGGTGTGCCACCATCCACTGCTAATTTTGTCATTATTTTTGTAGAGACAGGGTCTTGCTATGTTGCCCAGGCTGGTCTCAAAGTCCTGGCCTCAAGTGATCCTCCAGCCTCAGACTCCCAAAGCGCTGGGATTACAGGCATGGGCCAGAGTGTCTGGCCCAGAATGATATTTTAAACATGAATCAGACTATGTCATGCTGTGGCTCAATGTATTCTCATTTGACTTAGCACAAAATATTTAGTTTTAATACTAAAATATATGTTTAATCAAAATAAACTTTTTGGGAGTAAATGTTATCACAGAGGAAAAAGTCCCTCACATATGCGTCCCACACTTCTCCCTCCATACACATACCCTGCCAGTCCTGGCTCACTTTACTCTACTGAGACCAGGCTTCCTGCTGTGCCTGGGAAACACTAGCTTCACAGCCTATGCGCCTACTGCGCCCTCAGCCTGCAATGCCCTTCCCAGGTGTTGTCATGGCTCCCATGCTTCATCCAGGTCTTTGCTCAAGTGCACTCCTCAGAGAGGCCTTCCTGACCCCGACTACAAACAGTCCGCCACATCCCCACCATCACTCTTAACTCCCTACCTGCTCTCTCACCATGGAGTCCACTTGTATTCCCTTATTTCTTTGTTGTCTGTCTCCCCCTGGAAAGTAAGCCCCAGGAGGGCAGGGACATGGCCTGTCTTGCTCCCCATCACACTCCCAGGCCTGGCTCAATGCCAGAGGTCACAGTTCAGCAGGCATCAGGCAAGTGAATGTACACTGCAGAGTGGGTCCAGGGCCTCCTTCCTCCTTGCTGCACTCCCCCTGTTCCTGTAGGCTCACAAAGTCCTCCAGGGCAGCCGGCCTCTGAGGGCTGTGCCAGGGGCATGGGCAGCCCCACCTCCTGGCCCCAAATCACCTCCTTCCTCTCAGCCTGAGCTGCTAGGGAGGAAGGCTAGTGTGCCCAGTGGAATCAAAGAGCAAATATCAGATGGTGGGGCAATTTATTGATGCAGATGGATAGATTTGTATAGAAACAAGTTGTGCTTCCTGAGTAATAAAGCTATAAAGTCTCCAGCCCACCAGGCTGCTCCCAGCTTTACAGATGCAGGCAGTGGCCAGGAGTGGTTTTATTCAGCAACTCTAACCAGTCTCTCTTTAGGGTTGGAGTCACTGAATTATATCAATTACGCTTACTCATTTCCAGGGTATATGTTTTCCCTGGGTAATTCTCTGCTAGTTACCTTTTCCTCTTCCTCTCTCCCTCTCCTTTCTTCCTTTCTCTTTTCTGAGACAACTTCTGGGGCATGTTCAGTACTCAGGTCCGCAGCTAAAGGCAGAGCGATCAAGATCCAGGTGTTTCCCTTCGACTCCAACCATGTTCTCACAATAAAGGAAAAGGCACCCAAAGAGTGACATATGCTTTGCGGCTGCCAAAGGTCAGAATTTAAGTAGCAAGATTATGGGTTGGTCACCCCAGCTGGCTGCATTTGGGGGAGGGAAAGCAGCTATCCCTGCCTGTCCTGCCCACTCCAGCTGCTCTCTGCTTGGCCTCTTCCCCCACCTGCAGGGACCTGTGGGTGCCTCCCAGGACAGGCAATGAGGCTACCTGGGGGAGCTGTTTTAACCAAGGGTCTTCCTTTGTCTCACTTCCCAGCCCTTTCTTTGAGTTATATGCCTGACTCTTTTAGGAGTCCTGAGTTTGGAACTTGCCCCATAATAAGCATATTACATTATTTTTGGATAAATCTTTTTTCTATTACACTTAGGACTATTTTAAAATTGAGATCAGACTATGGAATGTTCTTGGGAAAGATTTTTCCTCTTCTTTGGTGTATGTTATGTCTGGAAGCCACCAACAGAACACACCGAAAAAATGACAGAACCCGGACCACAAGGCTACCAAACATTCTTCCAGCAAATCACCTTGTGAAGGATTTACATGATTTTTCTACCCCCACCTGTCAGTAATGAGTAATGATTAAAAAAAAAAACTTACCATTTTTCCCCAATAATGATAGTATCTTTACACCACTGGATAATTTATAAAGGACTTTCTATATCTATTACCTTACTTAAGGTATTGACACACCTGAATCAAAAATAACATCCTAAGATCCAAAGTCTAAGTCTTAGATGCTAGACTACAAGGTATTGACATGTTAGCACAATACCTTAAAAAACAATGACAAAAATATGAAAGAGAAATGGAACAAAAAATTTCTCATTTTTATATTAATAACAGCAATGAAAGAAAGAATATTACAGTGATATGGCTTCAGAAAATATAACACACACCATTCAGTTTCCAGAACAAGTTCTGAGGGTGGAACAGTGAAAATAAACACTTTCTTCTGAACCCACTCTGTACAGTTTTAATAACGAGTTTAAGGAAATTCAACTACTTTGGAGTAACAATACATTACACAAAGTTTCCTAGTTCTTGTTTCTCCCTGGGAGCTGATGTGTATCAGTTTCCTAAATGTTGAATATTTTCTCCCACTATTTTAGGACCTGACCTGAGGGCCCCAAGGGTTATTCCAGCCACGTCACTCCCATCCCTGCCGAATCAGGTGGCTGACAGAGCCAGGTGTAGGAGGATCCCAGTGGTCTTTAGAACATAAGAAGAAACTCCCCTTGAGCCCACCTCCCAGAGGAGGATTTTGGAGGCTGAGCCTGCAGACATTATGCGACTCTCACAGCTGCTCCAGTCAAAAGGGCAGCTGGGGTGAGGGTCAGAAGGACAAGGAGGATGGAAAGCAGTATGTCCATGGCTCTGGAGCATGGGTCAGCACAGCAACCCTGGGATGAAAGTCTACTCCATCAGAACCATGAAGTGCCCAGAGTGAGGATATAAGGGGCTTTTTTTTTTTTTAACTTGGGCTGTCATCTGTGGCAGCAACTTAATTATCTGTATATAAATCTCAGCTAGGCCAGGCACAGTGGCTCACGCCTGTAATCCCAGAACTTTAGGAGGCCGAGGCAGGCGGATTGACTGAGCTCAGGAGTTTGAGACCAGCCTGGTCAACACGGTGAAACCCCATCTCTACTAAAATACAAAAAAAAAACTAGCCGGGCGCTGTGGTGTGCGCCTCTAATCCCAGCTACTCGGGAGGCTGAGGCAGTAAAATTGCTTGAACCTAGGAGGCAGAGGTTGCTAAAACAAGACAGTCATAAGAAAAAAATCCTCACTGCTGATATAACCTTAGTAGGGTCATTTTCTCACATAGTAAAAATATCTTGATACTTTAATAAAACTACCTGTGAGACAAAGATTGGAAGAGAAAGGGGGATTACATTAATTATGGAAAGCATCCAGACAGGAGAAGATGGTCTCCTCATAAAAATCTTTTTCCTGTCTGAGAAGATGAGGTAGATATATTTTTCCCTGTTTCACCCAGTACAACCAAAAACCCTGGGCCTTACATATAAAACAACATGAGAAGACTCTGACAGGGCAACAGAAGTCAGACTGGCTAGGGACCCCGCGTCCTGAGGACCATGGTGGTGAGCTCCCACGGTGTTTTTGTTTCCTTGGACATCCCAGACATGGAGCTGAGGGCAGCAACCTGGAAAGGGCCGTGGGCACAGACAGAAGTTTCAAGAGGAGCCTGCTGTCTCTGACCAAATGGCCAGAAAGGGGCAGCCCAGCAAAACACAACACGTTGAAACAACAACCACTATTCTCCAGCCAAATGCCAGAAAAGGCCAAGTGAGGAGTCCAGACTTCCAGTCTCACCAGGCTATGATGTGGTTCCCCCACTATCTCACTGGGATAGGCTCAGAGAAAGGCCAATAGGGAGTCCATATTTCATCCTTACCCAGCTGTAATGAAGAAAACCTAGGAGAGCATCAGGACTCTCACCACTGCTCAGCAGTGTCTAGGCTACCATCACCCATAAGGTGTCAGTGGAGGCCATGTGCGGAGCCAGAACTCCCACCCCATCCAGCAGTAATGAGTGGCCCCAATGACCTCAGGTGTGACATAGGCAGAGTGGGGAAATGAGACTTTCTATCCCCACCTGTCAGTAATGAGGCAGCATCCCCAATCCCCTATCTGAGAGGAAGCCAGTGAAAACAGAAGGTTTTAATGAGATCCAGAATCTAATAACATAATAACAAGAATGTTCAAGAGTCAGTTGAAAAATCACATCTCTCAGAAGAACCAGGAAGATATTAAACTGTAAATAAGATAATAAAGAGATGCCAACACCAAGATGACAGAGATGTTGGGATTATCTAACAAAGATGGTAACACAGTCATCATAAAAATGTTTCAGTGAACAATTATGAGCACACTTGAAACAAATAAAAAAAAGTAAAGTCTCAACAAACAGAAGATACAAAGAATGAAATGGAAATTCTAGAACTGACAAAATAACTGAAATAAAACCACAGTGGATACACTCAGCAGCAGCATGAAGGAGACGAAGGAAAGAATCAGTGAACTGGAAGGTAGAATATTAGAAATTATACAATTTCAAGAACATAGAAAAATAGAATGGAGAGGAAAAAAAAGAAATGAAGAGCCTCACAAACTTACGGGAATATATAAAAGATCAAAAATTCATGTCAATGGAGTCTTGGAAGAAGAGAAAAAAGGTGGGACTAGAGAAGTACTAGAAGAAATCATGTCTGAAGGTGTCCTAAATTTGGCAAAAGACATAAATAAGTGAACAGGAAACAGGATAAACCTAAAAAAACTACACCAAAACACAGCATAGTAAATTTCTGAAAACTACAACAAAGAAAGAATTTTCAAAGCAGTAAGAGAAAAATGACACCATATCTAGAGGGGAAAACCAATTCAAAGGACAGCAGATTTCTTATCAGAATCCATAAAGAAAAGAAGGAAGTAGCACAATGTTTTCAGCTGCTGAAAGAAAAAAACTGCCAGCTTAGCATTCTGTATACAGTGGAAATATCCTTCAAGAATGAAGAAGAAATCAAGACATTCTCAGATACAGGGAAACTGAGAGCATTTATCTCTAGCAAAGCTACCCTAACAATGTTTAAAGGAAGTTATCTAAATAGACAAAAAAAAAAAAGAAGGAACCAGCCAGGCACGGTGGCTCACCTGAGGTGAGGAGTTGAAGACCAGCCTGGACAACATGGCAAAAACCTATCTCTACTAAAAACACAAAAATGAGCTGGGCGTGGTGGCAGACGCCTGTTAATTCCAGCTACTCAAGAAGCCAAGGCACGAGAATCACTTGAACCCGGGAAGTGGAGGTGGCAGCAGAGATCGCACCACGGTACTCCAGCCTGGGGGACAAGAGTGAGACTCTGTCTTTAAAAAATAAATAAATAAATAAGGAACCTTGGAATATCGAGAATGAAAAAAGAACCCATAAGCAAAAACATGGGTTTAAAAAATGCTTTCCCTCTTAATATATTCTAATTCTTGTTGGCAAGTAAAGCAAAAATTGTAACACTGTCTGATGTGGTTCTAAGTGTATAAAAGGATCTATTTTAACTATATTGTAAGCAGGGGAGGGCAAAAGTTCACAAAGAGAAGCAAAGTTTCAATACTTCTTTGAACTCCTGAAATGATGATACCAGTAAATACCCAGATAACTACTGAAAAGGTTATACAAACACATAGAATAAAAAACACTACAAATAAAAATGTTATTCTTAAAAAAAAATGGTGTCAAATAACCCACAGGAAAGCAGGAAAAAGAAAACAGAGAAATGGAAAACAGAAAACAAAAAATAAAATACCAGACTTAAGCCCTAACATATCAATCATTGCATTAATGTTCATCATCTAAATAAACCAACTGAAAGACAGAAACAAACAGGGTAGATACAAAACAGTACATTTTAAAACATGACCCAAATATATGCTATCAACATAAATCTCATTTCTGATATTAATATATAAGCAGGCTAAAAGTAAAAGGGTAGAGAACAATATATCATGCCAATATTAATCAGAAGAAAACAGGAGTGGTTATATTATTAATAATATCTGAAAAGTATACCTCTGAACAAGTAAATTTACCGGAGATGGAAAGGGACAGTATATAATCACAAAAGAGTTAACAACAGCTATAGCGATGCTAAATGTGTGTGCATGAAACAACAGAGCTTAAAAATATATAAAGCAAAAACTGATAGAACTGAAAGGAAAAGAGACACATTCACAATTTTAGTTGAAGACTTCTACACCCCTCTCTTAACAACTGATAGATCAACTAGACAGAAAATCAGAGAGGATACAGAAAAATTCAACAATACTATCATGCCACAACTATAATCCCAGTACTTTGGAAGGTCAATGCAGGAGGATTGCTTGAGCTCAGAAGTTGGAGACCAGCCTGGGCAACATGGTGAAACCCCGTCTCTACAAAAATTACCAAAAAAATTAACCAGATATAGTGACACATACTTGTGTAGTCTCAGCTACTCAGGAAGCTGAAGTGAAAAGATCACTTAAACCCAGGAGGTGGAGGTTGCAGTGAGACACTGCACTCCAGCCTGGGCAAGAGAGACAGACTGTCTCTAAGTAAGTAAGTAAGTAAATAAATAAATCAGAAATGAAAGAGACATTACAGCTGATATCACAGAAGGATAATAAGAAACTACTATGAACAATTATATATTAACAAATTAGAAAATCTAGAAGAAATGGATAAATTCCCAAAAACACAACCTACCAAGGCTGAGTCAAAAAAAAAAATTAAAAATTTCTAAACAGACCTATAACTAGTAAGGAGGTTCAATCAGTAATCAAAAACATTCCAACAAAGAAAAGCCCAGAACCAGATGGCTTCACTCATGAATTCCATCAAACAATTTTAAAAGAATTAAAACTAATGCTTCTCAAACTCTTCCAAAAAGCTGAAGAGGAGAGAATGCTTCCAAACTCATTCTATGAGGCCAGTATTACCCTGATACCAAAACCAGACAAAGATACCACAAACAAACAAAACAAAAAAAACTATGGACTGATATTACTAATAAATATTGATGCAAAAATACTCAACAAAATACTAGCAAACCAAATTCAACAGCATATTAAAAGGATTAAACACCATGACCAAGTGGAATTTATTCCTGTAATATAAGGATGTTTTAACATATAACAATCAATCAATGTAACACATCACATTAACAGAATGAAGGACAAAAACTACAGTCATCTGAATGCAGAAAAAGCATTTGACAAAATTTAACAAAGTTTCATGATAAAAATACTCAACAAAACAGAAATAGAAGGAAATTACCTCCACATAATAAAGTCCATGTATGAAAAGCCCACAGCTAACATCTTACTCAAAATGAAAAACCAAAAGCTTTTCCTCTTAAGATCAGCAGCAAGGCAAGAACGCCAACTTTTACCACGTCTTTTCAACATAGCATTGGAAGTTCTAATCAGAGACCTTAGGCAATACAAATAAATAAAAGGCATCCAAATTGGGAAGGAAGAAGTAAAACTGTATCTGTTCAGAGACGCAATGATCGAATACACAGAAAACCCTAAAGATCCCCCCCACTACACACACACACACACACACACACACACACACAATTGAACTAATAAATGAATTTACAGTTGCAAAACATAAAATCAACAAACAAAAAACAGTTGTTTCTATACACTACCAATGAATAATCCAAAAAGAAAACTAAGAAAACAATCTCATGTGTAATCATCAAAAAGAACAAAATACCTAATAAACTTAACCAAGGAGGTGAAAGACTTGTACACTGAATAGAGTACATTTTAAAATTATGAAACATTTTTAAATGTTTAAATGTATAAAACATTGTTGAAAGAAACCAAAGAATGCACAAATAAACAAAGACATCTCATGTTCATGGACTGGAAGACTTAAGATTGTTAAAATATCTGTACTACCCAAAGCATCTACATCTTCAATGCAATCACTATCAAAACCCTAATGGCATTTTTTACAGATAAAAAAACACCATTGTAAAATTATATAAAATCTCCAAGGACCCTAAATAGTCAAAACAACCTTGAAAAGGAAAAGCAAAAATGGAGGCCTCATACATCCTTATTTCAAAACATTTTACAAAGCTACAGTAATCAAAACAGTATGGTACTAGCATAAGACAGATACAGAGACCAATGAAACAGAATAGAGAGCCCACGAATAAACCTTTGGACACACTGTCAAACGATCTTCGACAAGAGTGCCACAGCTACACAATATTTAAAGAATAATTTCTTCAATCGTGTTGGAAAAACTGGATATTCACATGTAAAAGAATAAAGCTGAACCCTTACCTAACACCACATAAAAAAAAATTTGGCCAGGGACCGTGGCTCACACCTGTAATCCCAGCACTTTGGGAGGCTGAGGCAGGAGATAACTTGAGGTCAGGAGTTCAAGACCAGCCTGGCCAACACAGTGAAACTCCATCTCTACCAAAAACTACAAAAAAATTAGCCGAGAGTGGCAACGCAAGCCTGTAGTTCTAGATATTCAGGAGGCTGAGACCGAAGAAACACTTGAACCCAGGAGGTAGAGGTTGCAGTGAGCCAAGATCATGCCACTGTACTCCAGCCCAGGCAACAGAATGAGACTTCGTCTCAAAAATGATAACAATAATAATAATTCAAAATAGATTAAAGACCTAAACATAAGACCAGAAACTATAAATATAAAACTTCTAAAAGAAAACATAGGGGGCCAGGTGCTGTGGCTGACACCTGTAATCCCAGCACTTTGGGAGGCCAAGGTAAGGAGAATCACTTGAGCCCAGGAGTTTGAGACCAGCCTGAGACTCTGTCTCTATTAAAAAATGAAAATAAAAATAAAGTTTCCTAACACTGAATTTGGCGATGGTTTCTTCAATATGACACGAAAACACAAGCAACAAAAGCAAAAATTAAAAAAATAGAACTAAAAACTTTAAAACTTCTGCACCACAAAGGAAACAACAGAGTGAAAAGGCAACTTACGAAATAGGAAAAATATTTGCAAAACATATGTATGATAAGGAATTAATATCCAGAATATATTAAAAAATCCTACAACTCAACAACAAAAAACAAATAGCTCGATTAAAAACTGATCAAATGATTGGAATGGACATTTAGCCAAAAATGATTAACAAGCATATGAAAAGATATTCAACATCACTAATCATTAAAGAAATGCAAATCAAAACCAAAATGAGATACCACCTCACATCTGTTAAGATGGCCACTATCAAAAAGACATAAAACAAATGTTGGTAAGGATGTGGAGAAATCGGAGCCCTTGTGTATTGATGGGGGGAATGTAAAATGGTGCAGCTACTATGAAAGCAGTATGGAGATTCCTCAAAAAATTAAAAATTTACCATATGATTCAGCAATCCCACTTTTGCTTATATACAAAAGAAATGAAGAAGAATCTCAAAGAGATATTTGCATACCCATGTTCATTACAGCATTACTCACAATAGCCAGGAGATGCAAGCAACCTAAACGTCCATAAAAACATGTGTATTAGTGAGTTTTCATGCTGCAGATAAAGATATACCCAAGACTGGGCAATTTACAAAGAAAGAGGTTTAATTGAACTTACAGTTCCACATGGCTGGGGTGGCCTCAACATCATGGTGGAAGGAGGAGCAAGTCACATCTTACAAGGATGGAGCAGGCAAAGAGAGAAAGAGAGAGCTTGTGCAGGGGAGCTCCTCTTTTTAAAACCATCAGATCTTGTGAGACTTATTCACTATCATGAGAAAAACATGGGAAAGATTTGACCCCATGATTCAATTACCTCACACTGCATCCCTCCCACAACACGTGGAATTCAAGATGGGATTTGGGTGGGGACACAGACAAACCATAGCAACATGAATAAAGAAAATGTGAAAAAAAAAAAAAAAAAAAAGGGATATTATTCAGCCTTAAAAACAAAAGGAAATCCCATCATATACTACAACATGGGAAAACCTTGAGGATATTATGCTAATTGAAAAAAGACAAATGCATGACTCCAATTATATAAGATATCTAAAGTAATCAAACTCTTAGAAAGTATTACAGTGGTTGCTAGGAACTTGAGAGATGGGGAAAGGTGAGGTTATTTTTTAATGGGTATAGAGTTTCAGTTTTGCAGGATAAAAAATGTCTAGAGATGCGTTTCACAACAATGTACATACAGCAAACATTACAATATACTTAAAAATGATTAAGATCATAAATTCCATGTGTTTTTTTTTTTTTTTTTTAAGATGGAGTCTAGCTCTGTCGCCCAGGCTAGAGTGCAGTGGCCGGATCTCAGCTCACTGCAAGCTCCGCCTCCCAGGTTCACGCCATTCTCCTGCCTCAGCCTCCCGAATAGCTGGGACTACAGGCGCCCACCACCTCGCCCGGCTAGTTTTTTGTATTTTTTAGTAGAGATGGGGTTTCACCGGGTTAGCCAGGATGGTCTCGATCTCCTGACCTCGTGATCCGCCCATCTCAGCCTCCCAAAGTGCTGGGATTACAGGCTTGAGCCACCGCGCCCGGCCCTTCCTTGTGTTTTTTAACACAATAAAAAAAGACAAACTCACAGAAGAAAATGAACAAACTATTGATACATAAACCTATTGATACAAAAACCTAAATAAATCTCCAATTATACTGAGCAAAAAGGCTAATCCAGGTTACATACTGTATGATTCCATTAATATAACATTCTTGAAATAATAAAAATATAAAGAGTAGATGAGTAGGTTGCCAGGGGTTAAGGAGGGTGAGGGAACAGGAGGGAAGTGAGTGTGGCTATAAAAGAGCAACATGAGAAACCCTTGCAGAAATGGAAATGTTCAGTGTCTTGAGGGTATTGATGTCAATACCCTGGTTTTGTTACTATTGTGTTTTCAAGATGTTACCACTGAGGGAAATTGGTAAAGGGTATAGAGGATCTCTCTGTATTATTTCCTAAAACTGCAAGTGAATCTACAATTATCTCAAAATAAAAATTTTAATTAATTTTAAGAAATATTTTCCCCAAATGGTAGAAGTTATGTGCTAACTGGAAATAATGTAGAGGAATACTTGTTTTTTATGTAGGTGGGGGTAAAGGAGGTAGAAGGACCCAGAAAAATCTTTCCTATCTCATATCCCAAAAAATGAAATGTCCCAGCCTGATTACCCCAATGTTCACCCACAAACGCCCTTCTGGGAAACCCTATGTAATCATTTTCAGAAGGGAAGCCTGGCCTGAATGCTTCCTAAGTTTTGGTCTTCAAAGGCACACATGTTGGTCCTGCAATAAGAAACCAGAGGGGTAATTGTGGGCACCAGAAGAAGAGAGAGGAACGCCCACACACCAGAGCCAGTTTTCTGTGGGTGGCAGGCAAGTTTAGCTAGAGGGGCAAGCAGCCTTCATCACAGAGGTGTACTTCTGATTCAGCTCTGAAGAAGCCAGGGTTAATATCATCCTTGTGATATCATCTGAATAGAAAATGATGCATCCCTTTATTTCCAGGGCAGCTGCTTACAAATCTCCCTCATGAGTGTTTGGGGGCAACATCTTACAACACAATTTGGAAGAGCTATTATCTAGGGCCTAGTATGTTGGTTATAGGAGCTCTCCAATCATTCCTTGAAGAGAACACCATCACCCCATCAGTAATGCTGATTAGCTGTGTGGGCTGGCTGAATTTAATGGGAAAGAAAAAAGTGTACCATAAGCCACAGCAAAGTCTTCTCCATTACATTTGTCTATGTGCTTCCACACTTCTGTAGCCTCCAGTTCTTAGAAGTGATGGGGATGGAGTTAGTCATGCACACCAAAGTCAGCAATAATTAGCATTTACTGAGCACCTACCAGGGGCCAGGCACTGCGCTGAGTGTTCTATGCGTATCCCATTGCATTGTCTCAGCAATCTGGTGGTAAAGAAGTTAGTATTATTTCCACCTTAGATCTCAGGAGACTGAATTTCAGATATGTTACATGGTTTTCCCAAGGTCACACAGCTAGTAAAAGGCAGAGCTGGAATTCAAGGCTCAGGCCTCTCTATCTACCAAGCCTTTAGGAAGTATCAGGCAGTATCATATAAACAATGAAATCTGGGCTCTGAATTTTCTGATTTTGACCAGGTCCCCTCAACTCAATTAAAAGAGATCAGAGGAAAGGTGCTAGCTTTCTGCTGAACTCACATTTTCTTCGCCCACCTGATACACAGTAGGCACTCAATAAATGATTATTATGCTGAACTGACCTAGAGGAAAAAGGCCACTGAGGACCTCCCCCTCCACTGTGTGCACTGGGAGGAAGGGAAGCGGAGAAACCCCCTCACCTGCCTTACCAGTTGGCAAGGCTATCTCTGTTCTTATCTGACTGGGATGCAGCTCTGTAAAGACCTACAAGACAGATAGCCACAGATACACCATGATACCTTCAAGTGTATAGGACAAAGAAATCCAGGGCAAGCCCCAGAGAATGGGTGATGACCTCAGATGCAAAGTATGCAGTGAGCCAATTCTGGAACCTCAGCGAATTTCACAGACTAAACAGTGGGAGGGAGCGAGCACTTGGGACTTGTGCTGACTGAGCAAGCAAAGTTACCGGGTGACTGCTGAGCTCACAGGAGAATCTTTCTTTGTGGGAGTGCACTAGAAATACACCAGCAAGCTGAGACCCCGCCCCCCCCATACAAGCAGCATGGCCAGTTAGCCAGCTCCTCTGCCTTAGGCTGTTGGTTTTCCCACTGTTTCTGGGTTCATCCTCAAAGAGTGTGGGATGGAACAGAAACGGAACCCTCCCTGCTGAGAAAACCTGCAAAGAGACAAATTTTGATACTCGGAAGCTACTGCAGCCGAAGAGTCTGGGCTTACACAGACACCTGGTAGTTTCAGACTCAGGGGAGGCAGCATGCAAGGAACATGAGAGAAGAAGAGACACAATGATGAAGGAAAAATAGCCAAGGCCATACTAAAAATATTTCCCAGGCACATATTTCTCCCAATGCATAGCAGCTCTTTCAATTAAGGATGTGTCATTTCCTGGGTTATTAAGTCCAGATCATGGAACATTCCACTCTGGGACAGTAAAAGAGGGTCACGTTCTCAGCCTCCCCAGCACCAAAGCAGCTAAAAACAAGGATCACAGCCCCCAGTGTTTCCACCACTCCTGAGCTGCTTGGAAGCTTCCCCTCAGGGTGTGTCTGTGGAAAGCCTGGGGGCCCAGTATGACACCTTTCTCAGGTGTCTCAAATGTCCTACAGTCACCTGGAAGAGGATCATCATCTCAAGCCAGTAAGCCCTTGCAAGAACCAGAATTTGAAGGAAGCAGCAGCACTGGTGGCGACTTTGCCTTGGTTACTATGATAAATGGCCATTTAACCTTTAACATCTTCTAAAGCCAAAGTCACATAGAAAAAAGTCTGCCCTACTAGACTCAAAGAAATGTTAAAAGAAATCTCAGCGTCAGCTGGGCACAGTGGCTCACACCTGTAAGCCCAGCACTTTGGGAGGCTGAGGCAGGCAGATCACCTGAGGTCGGGTGTCTGAGACCAGCCTGATCGACATGGAGAAACCCCATCTCTACTAAAAATACAAAATTATCCAGGCATGGTGGCGCATGCCTGTAATCCCAGCTACTTGGGAGGCTAACGCAGAAGAATCGCTTGAACCCAGGTGGCGGAGGTTGCGGGGAGGTGGAGGTTGCGGTGAGCCGAAATCGCTCCATTGCACTCTAGCCTGGGCAACAAGAGTGAAACTCCATCTCAAAAAAAAGAAAGAAAGAAAGAAAGAAATCTTAGTGTCCTCTCAGTGTCGGACACAGGGACACGCATGCCATGGGTGTCTAATGACATCTGTCTCTCTGTGGGGAGGGGAGGGGTGACTATATGCACGGAATGGCCAAGGAGCCCTTGAGAGGTGTTACAAACCTCTAGTATCTTCACATCTCTCAACCTGCATTTGAAGCCATTGGTTTGCAATTTAATTACCATAAGAGTTGAGCAGGTTCTTGTTAAAGGTGAATTGGGGAGAAACTGAATGTCAAAGCAGGCTTCAGAGGCAATACAAAAATTGAGAATTCCAAGTGGGAAAGAGTCTCAGAGCTCAGGCAAGTTTGAACCACACAGTGTTTTCCAACAAAATTTAAATGTCACCAATACTTACAAATCAGGAGATTTCCGATAAAAAGAGGCTTTCCAACTTCTGTTTTAATGGAAATAATCAGCAGAAACGAGACCTGCATGTGGCACGCAGCTGGAGCTGAGGAGCAGTGGCCCCTCTGGACCAGGAATGCACGCTCCAGCTGCCACCCCTCCACCCCCACCCCCACCCCCACCCGGCACCCTTGTTTACTCAGAGCTCTGCCTCAGTTCCTCATCCTGCCTGCCACTTTTGGGTATTTGAGTGGGAAATTCCTAACCTAGTCTACCCCCTTTATACCTACAGAGAATTGGCCCCATCTCTAACCCATCCTCAAACCCAGTTCCTTTGCTGGGATTCCCAGTGTTTCTGGATTCATCCTCAAAGAGTCTGAGATGTAGCAGACTGGGCCCCTCTGCTGGGAAGATCCAGGAGACTCCAATAAAGACTCAAAGGGCTTGGTGGCTCATGCCTCTAATCCCGGAACTTTGGGAGTCTGAGGTGGGAGGATCACTTGAGCCCAGGAGTTCAAGATCAGCCTGGGCAACACAGTGAGACCCCAATCTCTACCAAAAAAAATTAAAACTTAGCCAAGTGTGGTGGCACACATCTGTAGTACCAGATACTCAGGAGGCTGAGGCAGGAGGATCACTTGAACCCAGGAGGTTGAGGCTGCAGTGAGCCGTGATCAAACCACTGTACTCCAGCCTGGGTGACAGAGCAAAACTTTGTCTCAAAAAAAAAAAAAAAGACTCAAAGGCAGCTGCAGCCAAATGATCTGTGACAGAAGAGGACATACCTCCTCAGTCCCCAGCAAGGCACTTCCTCAGATACCGCTCTCCTTTCCACCTGCAGCCCGACCTCTCCCCCAGTTAAGCCTGCCTCTGTCCCCAGATCAGAACCTATTCTTAAGGACAAGCATTTATATCCTCAGGGACCTCTCTTCTTTTATGACTTCTGGTCCACTCTGGGGGAAAAGCAAATACTGCTTCACCAAAACTGTGCACCATGAAGTATTTCTCCCTTAGTTCAGATGGTGAACACAAGCACAGGCTACTCTAGATTCTCTCAAACACTCCCCGACTAATAATACTGAAGAATTTCTCGGGAAGCAGCAGGCCTGTCAAGGAAGGACTATGTTCAATTAGAAGACAATGATCACAGAAATCAAAACACAAATAAAAACAGTTCTGGAGGATTAACTGATTTGTTTGTGCTTGACACGATGCTGGGCATTTTACAAGTTAATTCTTACTTTTACAGACACCCTATAAAGCAGGAGGTATTGCCCTCTTTGTGTAGATGAAGAAACTGAACACAGAAGTGTTCTGCTAATGTAGTCATTTTTCTCCCTGGAGTAGTGCCTCTTACACATGCCTGGGCAGCCCTGGTCCTGATGTGAAAGCCCCTACCAGGACCAGCTCAGAGGAGGACTACTTACGGTCTGCTGTTTGCTTCCACCCCGCTGGCAGCAGTCTTTGACTCCAGGGCATTGTTGAAGTTGGAGATATTTTCAGAAGAGTAGAGGCCAGCTGGGTTGTTGTACTGGTTTGTGATGACCCTGGCGGTAGTGCTGGAGGCAGGCGAGGCGGTAAAGGGCATGGCACTTCGGTTGTGGGCGCTTCCTATGTGCAGGACCTCCTGTAGGCAGGGATCAGAGGATAAATCAAGGGGGGCATCCAATGCAAACCCCTTGATGGGCAGCACAGGCTGAGTGCCAGGGAGAGGTGTTCCAGCTGCTAAGATGGCCCTAGTTCAACCCCAACTTTAGCTGTAGGGCACTGATACCCCCACTGAGACACATGGGCAATGACTGGGGAAGTTTCCCACAATAGGCACCTTTGGGAGTTCACATCCTCTGAATCATCTCTGCCTTCTGATTCTTCCTTGAGACCCAGCAAAGCCTGCCCTCTGGGCACCTCGGGCAGGACAGCCCTTGATGCTTTGGGCTGTAAGATTCAAGTCAGAGCTAAAACATGCTTTCAGGGCACATACCAAAGGGATTAAAGCACTAGGTGGAGAGAAACATGCAGCCACTTTAGTTAGTGCAAAACAGGAGATGATAAAAGGTGGAGATAAATTCTCCAGAAGTGAGCAAGTTAGACAAGCAAGATAAGAGGGTGTGGTGTCACAGGGGAAGCAGCTGCTGACTAGGCAGAGATGGCCTCAGTCTCCTGCAGAACAAGAGTAAAGGGAATTAAGGATCTATCTATTGTTTCTTCTGGGAGAAAGACAAGGCTAATCAGATAGAAGGTCAGGGGATACCTGTTACAGGGGCGGTACCCAACAAAGCTGCAGAAAAGGACTTTGAGTTCCTTGTATTCTCATTCCCCTTTCTGTAATTTGAGAAACTTCCCTCCATCCCCACCCTAGACTTGCTAGGAGTCAGGTGAATAATTACTACAGCTACAACATCTCAGAGCTCCTTTACAAACCCCCAAACCACTTTTGAAATTAACATTCCTGTTTTCTAAAACTACAACTTTTCTACTTTTTCTTTCCCCCCTGCCAGCATCACAGCTTTTCTGATAGCCCAATTAGCAAGGTCTTTTCTATATGGGTGTCTGGATCAACCCATGGCTTCTAAGTGATGCATGCTCTGTGCTGCCTGCTGAACTCAAAATGTGTCTTAGTGTCTGTGTTTTCCAGAAAAATCTTCCTGAACTCTTGTCTCCTTCTTAAAACACCCAGGCCCAGAACAGCTGCCCCCAAAAGAGTTTCTGTCATCTGTTGCACTTCCTTTTTTTCTCTCCTTTTTTGTTAAATCTTTAAGTCTTTTAAGCTTTCTTAAAAAAAAAAAAATGAAAACAGCTTTATTGAGTACCAAATTTAAGATAAAAAAAAACAAATTGAAAATATTTTTATGTTTAAGATTTCTCTTTTTGACCAAGCACAGTGGCTCACACCTGTAATCCCAGCACTTTGGGAGGCCGAGGTGGGCAGATCACCTGAGGTCGGGAGTTCGAGACCAGCCTGACCAATATGGAGAAACCTCATTTCTACTAAAAATACAAAATTTAGCCAGGCGTGATGGCGCATATCTGTAATCCCAGCTACTCAGGAGGCTGAGGCAGGAGAATTGAACCTGGGAGGCAGAGGTTGCGGTGAGTCGAGATTGCACCATTGCACTCCAGCCTGGGCAACAAGAGTAGAACTCTGTCTCAAAAAAAAAAAAAAAAAAAGATTTCTCTTTTGGCTGGGTGCAGTGGCTCATGCCTGTAATCCCAACACTTTGGGAGTCCAAAGCAGGAGGATTGCTCAAGCCCAGGAATTCGAAACCAGTCTGGGCAACATACTAAGATCCCAGCCCTAAAAAAAAAAGTTAGACAGGCATAATGGTGCATGCCTGTAGACCCAGCTACTTGAGAGGGCTGAGGAAGGAGGATAGTGTAAGCCCAGGAGATGGAGGCTGCAGTGTGCCATATCGTGCCACTGCACATCAGCCTGGGTGACAGAGAAGACTCTCATCTCTAAAAACACAAAACAGGCCAGGCACAGTGGCTCATTCCTGTAACTGCAGCACTTTGGGAAGCCAACGCAAGAGGATCACCTGAGGTCAGGAATTCAAGGCCACTCTGGCCAAAACTGTGAAACCTCGTTTCTACTAAAATACAAAAATTAGCTAGGCATGGTGGCACCTGCCTGTAATCCCAGCTACTCGGAGGCTGAGGCAAGAAAATCACTTGAACTCAGGAAGCGGAGGTTGCAGTGAGCCGAGACTGCGCCACTGCATTCCAGCCTGGGCGACAGAGCAACTCTGTCTCAGAAAAAATAAAAATAAATAATAAAAAATAAAAAACAACAACACAAAATTTCAGCAGTTATCAAAGAGTAGGTAAGTAAATTTTTTGGCACAGCTACCCAAAGAAATCATACATAGTAATTAAAGGCTATGGTCATGAAGACAGAGGAGATTTACAGATTGGTGGCCTGGGACCCTTGCCTACATATGTCGCAGCCAGGATGGTCATGCTTTCTTCTTCACTCCATCTCCACGGCAATTCCTAGGAGCAGCAGAGGATGCAGAGCCCCAGGGAAGGGTCTTTATTTTTCTGCCTTGGCTCAATTTTTCCCTGCAATTTCCTGTTTGGCCATGAGCAAGGAATACCCCTCTGAGCCCATTTTTCATCTTTAAAATGTAGAAGAAAAAGCCTTCTTCACAAGGATTTGTATGAGTTACCAGAGTGTCAAGTACAGTGCCTGGCTCATGGCATATATTCAACCAGGGTCTATTCCCTTCTCCCTCCACAGAAACACATTTCCAATTAGAATGGAAGTCAATGGAAAATTCAGGTTGAAAATTCGGATGATTTCACTTTATAAAGAATCTTTCTAGAATGCATCTGGTTTGTACATAAAAGGAATATCTCTACCCTCATCTGAATACTGACTGGTCTTTCCAGAAAGCAGGCAGATTCAGGGCTTGCCTTTTAGAAGGGATGATGTAACTGTTTGGGCTTTGTATTTATCAGTCTCCAAGGAAACTCAATAATGAGGAAATACAAACTAGGTGTGTAACTATGCTGACCTCAGATAAGCTGGGGTGTTGGTTGGCATTACATGAACCAACAGATCTTTTTACATAGATGAACTCTGCTCTTACTCATTTATCCTCTGCTTTAGAATGGCTGGAAGTAAAAGACTTTGGAAAAATGATGGGTGAGAAGTTTTTCTTACAGTAATAAAGCATTACTGGAATCACAAGAAAAATACTAGGGTTGAAAGTATTTGAGAATTTTTGTAATCTGAAGAGAACTACCTTCAAATGATTAATACAGGTAACTAGTTTATAGATTTGAAATGAAAATTCAAATATACTACAAATGAAAACTATAACTGAAATTTATATAATTACCTTACTTACATGAAAATGAGGATTTCAGATAGACCAAGTTAAAACAAAATCATTCCTTGTGTGTTATAAAATATGTAAAAATTAAAATTTAACAATTAAAATTTAACATTTATGGTAAATTTAATGAAGTAGCTGAAAACTCCCAAAGAAACTGAAACTAACTGTGGCATGTTTTAAATTAGTTTGCACAACGGCCAGTGTATAGACCAAGTGCCATTTTACGAACTTTTCTGAGAGGAGTTGTAGAGAAGAATATGTTCACGTCAGTTTTGAAATGATGCAAAATGATCCTTAAAATGACTCTTGGGATTTTAATCATTATTTTTACTATCTTAAAATGGCAAAAATTTTGTGTGACTTCATTTTTGAAATTTTAATGGATTCTATTTGAGAAAATATGACTTATATCGAACCACCCAATTAACACACACTAATATACCAAGTGAGTTCGACTTCATACAAGTTTCTGTTTTACGTATACAAGATAGCTAGCTATATATTGTATTTTAATTATATCTTAATTCACCATAAACACTAAATAGTATCCCTAATTTCAAAAAATAAATTAAATTTCAAATCTTCAACTTGGGTCAAATGCATAACCATCACAAACCAGTCTAAAATTTTCAAAAGGCATTATCAACATACTAGTTTATCATTACTAACTCATTAATTTATCCAACAGACACATACTTTATGACAAGTAGCATGTTGGGTGTGAGGAATTTTACAAAAGATGTTCTAAACATCTCTAAGTTTGTCTCTTATTTCAAAAACAATACCCACGCATGCAGATGTGTAGAAGACACACATAAGGCAGAAAGAAATAAAATCATCTATAATCTAACTTCTGAGAGATGTATTCACAAATATGGGATCTTAGGGCAGTCTGCTGTCCTGAGAAATTCTATCTGGGTGACAAATTGTATACTACATACTGCTTTTTTTATATTAATTGCCACTTTGTTTTAGTAATTTTAAAGTCTCACTAGAAGTTTCACTGTAACAAAAATAGAGATTTCCACTCCATGGCTCACAGAAACATAACAGGGGCATAAGGTGGGGAGAAGCAGGGCTTCCTATTACATATCCCCCGATTTCTTCCAGGCACTAGGCCTCCAGACCTAAACTTATTTCCATCCCTGCCATGATTCATTTGTTGCTAAAATCCATAACGAGCTGAATAGCTCCTTGACTTCACTGTGATCCTGCCAACCCTTCCCACGCAGGAAGGCTTCCACCGGCTTCCCTTATCGCCTTCCGACCCCCTGCTTCCAGCCGAGGACACAGCGTCACTGCCCTGGGGTTTTCCAGCCCTTTCCTCCTGCAGTTCCCTTACGGGAAGAACTGAACAAGAGCCAGATACCAGCAGTGACAGTGGAGGGCTCTCCCTGCGGTCTCATCCTCAGGCCTCCAGGGCAGGAAAAACAGGAATGTACTGAGCAGTGTCAGAAATGGCAAACTGCTGGGTGGTGAGAGTAACGGCAATGGTGAGCAAGAACTTACCTGGGGTTCAGAGGCTAAATTCATCTTGTATGGATGACGCTTCCCCCCTTCCTCCGTCACCAGAGGAGACCAGACTTTATGTTCAGATCTACAACAGATTAACAAAGCTGCTGTTTCACTCATGCAAAATAAATATATACCAAAGACAAACTGGAAAAATGCCCCCTCTTTCCTGGACTAGACTCTGAACTAGCACCCTCCCATCAGCCCTACCTTCCATTTGCCACCAGGTTGATCTTTTAAACACCCCCAACTGATAACATTCATAGCTGATGCCTCCCAACACTTTGGGAGGCCGAGGTGGGTGAATCACTTGAGGTCAGGAGTTCGACATCAGCCTGGCCAACATGGTGAAACCCCATCTCCACTAAAAATACAAAAATTAGCTGGGCATGGTGGAGATCGAGACCATTCTGGCCAACATGGTGAAACCCCATCTCCACTAAAAATACAAAAATTAGCCAGGTGTGGTGGCATTCGCCTGTAATCCCAGCTACTCGGGAGGCTGAGGCAGGAGAATCGCTTAAACCCAGGAGGCAGAGGTTGCAGTGAGCCCAGAGAGTGCTACTGCACTTCAGCCTGAGTGACAGAGCGAGACTCCATCTCAAAAAAGAAGAAAAAAAAAGAAAAAAGAGAGAGAAGAATGCCCCTCTTTTGCGCTTATAGACAATTTTCTTTGTACCAATCACAGAGCAATGATTTTACTTTAGTCTCAGTTTTCATTAGTGTAGTTGTTTCCTCTCTTGCAGGTAGAAAATATTTATACTTATCTTTACTTATTTTATTTATTAATTAATTTATTTATTTTTTGAGACAGAGTCTCACTCTGTCACCCAGGCTGGAATGCAATGAATGGCATGATCTCGACTAACTGCACCTCCCAGGCTCAAGCGATTCTCCCACCTCAGCCTCCTGAGTAGCTGGGATTATAGGCACCTGCCATCATCCCTGGCTAATCTAAGCAAAGGGTTCATGACAAAGAGCTATGGCAGCTTAGGTTAGTGAAATAACAGATGATCAGAATGAAACATCTGAATTTGATGCAGTAGGAAACAGGGAGCCACTGAGGGTTGAACCAAATCACTTCTGAAATCCTGCCTTTGCAGGGCACCTTCCAAGGCTAAACGAAAGAAGAATGGAAATTCTACCCTAATTACAGCTCCCGAGGTACTGTCCTCATTCATCGTTTTATCCCCAGCACTCCCTGCTTGTCATGTACTTAAAGTTACACTCAGCACTCTGCTGCTAATGTGTTGAAGTTTTTCTCTGTTATAGAAATCTCCTGGCATGGTACCCACTGCTCACTGCTCAGTATAGTGCATTAGGAGCAGCATCCTAAGGACATTTTTTTTTTCTTGAGACAGAGTTTCCCTCTGTTGCCCAGGCTGGAGTACAGTGGTGCCATGTGGGCTCACTGCAACCTCCGCCTCCTGGGTTCAAGTGATTCTCCTGCCTCAGCCACCCAAGTAGCTGGAACTACAGGCGCCTGCCACCACGCCCTGCTAATTTTCTAATTTTTAGTGGAGATACGGTTTCACCGTGTTGGCCAGGCTGGTCTCAAACTCCAGACCTCAAGTGATTTGCCTGCCTTGGCCTCCCAAAGTGCTAGAATTACAGGCAGAGCCACCGCACCTGGCCAGGACATTTTACTTAATCAAAATTTTGGTTAGTTAAGTTGAATCAAATGAAAATGCAGATATCTTACTGAAAGAAGCCCACATCACAAGAAGCACTGTGAAAATTAGAGGGGGGCCGGGCATGGTGGCTCACACCTGTAATTCTAGCACTTTGGGAGGCCAAGGCAAGTGGATCACCTGAGGTCAGAAGTTTGAGGCCAGCCTGGCCAACATGGTGAAACCCCATCTCTACTAAAAATACAGAAATTAGCTGGCTGTGGTGGTGCAAATCTGTAATCCCAGCTACTCGGGAGGCT
>NW_012119933.1:447571-466519 GCF_000951035.1 Colobus angolensis palliatus | reverse complement strand
GGTGTGATCTCAGCTACTCAGGAGGCTGAGGCAGGAGGATCGCTTGAACCCGGAAGGTGGAGGTTGCAGTGAGCCAAGATCATGCCTCTGTACTCCAGCATGGGCAACAGAGTGAGATTTTGTCTCAAAACATAATAATAAAATAAAAATTTAAAAAATAAAAAATTGTTAAAAGCAATCGAGGATATCCTAAAATATGGTAGTGTAGGTTTATACTGGTTTAATCTCCCAAAATGACCAGGGTCATTCCATAGAGGCAGCTGGTTTTCTGCAGACTGATGCTTCTAAAACCAGTGGTTCCAAATTGACAGATCACTGATGCTTGGGGGAAGCCAATCAATTACTGCAATAGGTCCTTAAATTCACCTGCCTACAGAGCAATACATGCGGACTCAATACATATCACATCTCCTACACTGATGTGCAACTGTTTTTCAAGTGAATATATATGCTATTAGAATGAACAAGATCCAAACTCATTTTGAAATAGTACTCACCTCAGAGTACTATTTCTAACCAAGGTATTTGGTTAGATTTTCTAAACTAAGGTATACTAAAAATATTACTGTCATCATCCCAGGGTAAGTCCACAACTTTTTTCTTCCACATTACAAGACCTTCCTGGATGGGAATTCCAAGCCCGCAGGAGCAGGGTGGCAGTAACACGCCCAGGCTCCCCGGGCCCACAGGGCTCTGGCCACCCTTTGGAGAAGGCCCTTGACTCTCAGGATCCAATTGAGAAAGATCTTATGAACACCTGGGTGTCTCCTTATGGCTGAACCACAGGTAACAGGTTCTTCAAGGCACCAAACCAGGACACACAAGTTAGGCCCTAAACCTCAGTATCTGATGCAGTTTTCAGCAGCTACAGTTTCCAGTTAGCCCTCAGCGCAGCTAGTGTGGTGCCGCTATTACGGTGCATTCCCCATCAGCACCCTGACCCCATAAAATGAGGACAAGACAAGCTGATCCTTGAGGTCCCTTCTGGCCCGTACATTCTATGACTTTATCAGGCAAAACTCTCCTGGAATGTGGCAGGATGTGGAAACCAGTACCGAGATCCTGACCTCCTAACCTTCCTTTCTGGCCTTCCCATCATTTGTTTACCAGAGATCTGGGTTTTAGGAAACGAAAGCAGCCTCTTGATTCAAGGTTCAGATCTTCCCCTCATCCAGCCACTGGGACAGGACTTTTTATCCAGGCAAGCACAGGCCACTCTCATTTCAGTGAACAATGGAGAGTTAGCTTCTGAGTCATCCAGTGCGTGCAATAAAAAAAAAAAAATTCCTCCATTTTCTGACCTATTGTCCTGAGAAGATTGATCTGGTGCATCCTCATATACATTTCACTGTTACCAAAGGACAACGCAGGCTTATTTTTTAAACGGCCCTAAGCATCACTTTATTTGGGATTGGCAAGGGTTCTTGATGGGCAAACTCTAACTCCAAGGAGAGCAGCCTGAATCAAGGAGAATAATGCCTGATGGAACTCACTTATCATGGCTAAATCTAGCAGTTTCAAAGAGCAGTCCCCTTAGGACGAAATCCAAAATCTTTAACAAGGCCGCTAAAGCCAGTGCCTCCCACCCCAGCCGCATCATGCGTCTTCCCCACTGGGCTCCAGCGGGGGGGGGGGGGGGGGGGGGTGGGGGGGGGGGGGGGGGGGGGGGTGGTGCTCAGGACTTTCACACCTGCTTTTACCTAGGCCTGATTAACTTCTCATCTTCCAGGTGTCTGTGTAAACAACCGTTCTTCTCAAAGAGGCCTTCCCTCAACCTCCAATCTAAGCTATACCCCCACAGTCTTTTTTTTGTTTGTTTGTTTTGAGACTGAGTTTCACTCTTGTTGCCAGGCTGGAGTGCAGTGGCGCAACCTCAGCTCACTGCAACCTCCACCTCCCGGGTTCAAGCGATTCTCCTGTCTCAGCCTCCTGAGTGGCTGGGATTACAGGCTACGCCACCATGCCCAGCTAATTTTTTACATTTTTAGAAGAGATGGGGTTTTTTCAGCATGTTGGCCAGGCTGGTCTCAAACTCCTGACCTCAGGTGATCTGCCCACCTAGGCCTCCCAAAGTGCTGAGATTACAGGCATGAGCCACCACTCCCAGTCATCCTTTTAATATACTTGGTTCTTCCTCATGGCACTGGTCACTTTATGTTTCCAAACCTCCTTGGTGGATTAGTTTGTTTAATGTTGAAAGGCCTACTCAGCAGTAAGAAGCATGAGGGCAGGATTCTGTCTGCCTTCTGTGCTGTGATATTGCAAAAATTTTAACAGTGAGAAAATTATGACAGTGAAAGAGATCTGGCCTAACCAACTCCATCTTGTCTTTAACCTCCAAACTGTCCTTGATCATTCCTGGGCATCAGCAAAGCTAACTTTGGGAGAAATTTCAGTGTATAGTTTAAATGATGGTAGCACTTTCCAAAACTAAACTGTCTTTGAAAAACTAATGAAAGGCCACCAGGTTAGGAGGACGAGAGGGGCCTGAATTCTGCTAAGATGTAGGTATAGTTAAATGATTACCAGCCATCATTCCAGAGCTCACAATATTTGCAACTTCCCCAGTTACTCCTGTAAATAACACCCCTATTGTAGAACCTAAGACTGGGCTTTCACGATGTCCTTTCAGGCTTGTGCATTTCTGACTACCAGATGCCTCCCACCAACATGCAAACTCAACACACCATTTTCCACACCCCTGTGATGGCATGCCCAACCAATCAGCATTGACGTTCCCTAGCCCCCTGCCTGCCGAACTCCTAGCCTTCAACTTTCGTGGAGGCTGATTTGAGTAATAATAACACTCAAGTCTTCCATTTAGCCAGCTCTACGTGTATTAAACTTTCTGTATTGCAATCCTCTGTCTTGATAAATCAGCTCTATCTGGGCAATGGGCAAGAACCCATTGGGCAGTTGTAATATCCTCAGCACCCAATAACTGGAACATAGTAGGTGCTCAATAAATATCTGTATAATAAACGACTGGCTCTAAAGCACCTAGTGTTGTTAAATATGTAATCAGGCTGCTTCTTTTTATCTTTAAAACGAATTATTTCAAAAACATCAAAAATATTTTTATTTCAAAAATCAAATAATCATTTCCCTCTACATTGCTATCCTGAAGCACGACCACTCACAAAACTCAAATAATGAGATTGGAACTGGAGAGGTTGAGAAGATGAAAAAAAAGTTTCCTTTCACTTTTTTACACTGAACTGCTGAGAAGTCCAGAATGTCCAGCATTTGGTTCCAACTGTTTTGTGGGAGAGACATTTCTGCTAAGTATATCCCAACAGGTCCTGGACAAGCTAGAACCAGTCTTAGGAGCCCCAAGCCTGAGTAATTGAGGTCTGGTCATCCTATCTTTCAGTCTAATTTCTTTGTTGCTTTTTTTTTTAAAGCCAAACTGGTAAGAAGCCAAAGGAAATCTCAGAAAGTCACAAGCAACATCAGACAGGACTTAAAAGAAATTACACATACAGATTAAGTTCACATTCTTTTATGAGATATCTTTTTTGAAGGAAAAAGTGGATTTAAACAAATTATGGGATTTGCCTTTCCAAAGCCCTTTCATATACAATCTCCTATTTGAGATAATAATATGATTACCTCACCACCAACATATTAGATAAACTTTACCATTGAGGAAATTGAGATTCAGAGAAATTGTGAGGAGTTCAAGTTCACACAGCTAAAGGCTAAGTCTGAACTTGAAAGGCTCTCTCATTGCAAATTCCATTCCTTTTTGCTTTAGCACACTGCCACAAGCAAAGGCTCCAAACTCAACTGTCAAAGCCAAAAAAAATCCAGGAGACTCATCTGCAGTGGCCTTTTACAAAGGACCTGGAGTGTCACAAGGTCCTGCTGCTGGCTGAGTGCCTCCCCACCATGGGACAGTCACTCCCCTACCCTGTACTGATCTGGGGCCTAGTAACCCCACCCATTATAAAATTAACAAATCATAACACAGAGTGACAAAGGTTACAGGACAGAAGGCCTGTGCCTCTAACACTGGATAGTTCCTGTCTTGAATGGTGGATTCCAATCCTTGCCAAACACTATTTATCACAATCATAATCATAACGACGGCCATCAGTTAATGAGCGTTTAGGTACCAAGCATGACAAAGTCTTTAGCAAGGGTTAACTCACCAATATTCACGTGATGCTACCAGACAGGCAATGTTATCTGCATCATTACAGAAGAGGAAATGGAGGAACAGGGGTTAAGCAGTTTGCCTGAGGTTGCACAGCTGGTGAGCGGCAGGCCACAGCAGGCTCCAGAGTCCACCCACTTAACCAACTAGGCCACATTATCTGTTCTAATTTCCTCCTGACCATCAGAACCAGCTCCTAATGGAGTCAGCTTCAATTTCTTAAAAAAAAAACTCCTGGGCCAGGCATGGTGGCTCATGCCTATAATCCCAGCACTGTGGGAGACCAAGGTAAGTGGCTCGCCTTGAGCTCAGGAGTTCGAGACCAGCCTGGGCGACATGGCAAAACCCTGTCGCTACAAAATACAAAAAAATTTTGAGGGAGTGGTGGCACATGCCGGTAGTTCCAGCTACTCAGGAGGCTGAGGTGGGATGATGGCTTATGCCCAGGAGGTAGAGGCTGCAGTGAGCTGAGACTGTGCCACTGAACTCCAGCCTGGGTGATAGAGTGAGACTTTGTCTCAGAAAAAGAAAAAAAAATTGTATACTCACCCCCATTTGTTCAATGAACATGCCATTCATTGCCAGCCTTCTTTGCCAGAGACCACACAACTAGATCACACAACTCTTGCTGCATAAGAATAAATGGAGACAGGAATGGTGGCTCATGCCTGTAATCCCAGCACTTTGGGAGGCCAAGCACTTTTGGGAGGTCAGATGGCCAGATGGCAGGCAGATCACATGAGCTCAGGAGTTCAAGACCAGCCTGGCCAAGATGATGAAACCCCGTCTCTACTAAAAATACAAAAATTAGCCAGCTGTGGTGATGCACACCACCTGTAATCCCAATTATGCAGGGAGCTGAGACAGGAGAATTGCTTGAACCCGGGAGGCGGAGGTTGCAGTGAACCAAGATCGCACCACTGTACTCCAGCCTGGGCGACAGAGTAAGACTGTCTTAAAAAAAAAAAAAAAAAGAGCAAATGGGTTTAGGCACAATTTCCACTAATGAACAGTCTACCATTTTCTGCTCAATTCATTCTTGTGTCCCTCACTTTTTGTCCCCACCAGCACCCCCAGGTAGGTACTGCTTGTTTAGAGGCCAACATGTTCTCTACTCCAAGTTCATAATGCATCTTTAAGACCTGTCCACTGCTGCCAGTCCTGAGCACATAAGAAGGTTTTTGAAGTTTAATTGCACTTCTAACTGGTGTAAATAAAATAGGATGACGATGTAGCTCTCCCACTTTCTTCAACTTACATTTAAATAACTACATACCTAAATGACACTACTATCATACAGAACTGGATGCATACCCATGACAAATAAAAAGATAACCCTCCTCCTCAGTGATAATGGCATGTTTCCACTTCATCCCTCCCCTGTTCCCTCCTTCTCTCTCTGTTCATTCACTTATCAGACATCCTTATGTACATTCTGAAAGACAGTGTAACTTGTTCATTAAGATGTGGTTTCTGGAGTCAGATGGTCAGGGTTCACGTCCTGCCTGGCTTGTAAGCTAAGTGTCCTTGGGCAGGATATTTTACCTCTGTGTAAACAAGAATGCACCAAGGATGAAAAGAACAGCTTTGACATCAGAAGGCTGTTGCAAGGATTACATGAAGCAATTTAGGCAGAGCCCCCACTGTCAGGGCTCCAGAAATGTAAGCTATTGTTTGTAGATTCCAGGAACCACACAAGGCACTGGAACGCAGCTGTGCAGGGCCGGGCGCGGTGGCTCAAGCCTGTAATCCCAGCACTTTGGGAGGCCAAGACGGGCGGATCACGAGGTCAGGAGATCCAGACCATCCCGGCTAACACGGTGAAACCCCGTCTCTACTAAAAATACAAAAAACTAGCCGGGCGAGGTGGCGGGCGCCTGTAGTCCCAGCTACTCCGGAGGCTGAGGCAGGAGAATGGCGTAAACCCGGGAGGCGGAGCTTGCAGTGAGCTGAGATCAGGCCACAGCACTCCAGCCCGGGTGACAGAGCGAGACTCCGCCTCAAAAAAAAAAAAAGAAAAGAAAAGGGTGGGCACTGCCATCAAGAAGCTCACAATCTCCTGGGGGAGACAAGCATGTACAACAGCTGATGAGTGTTGTGCTAGAACCAACAAGGCAGTAGGAGCCTAAAGGCGGAATCACGGAACACTCCCTGGAGCAGGTGCTGCTTAAAACTGTGCAAAGCCACAAAAGGAAAAAAGCAAAAGGAAAGAGCATGCCAAGTCTCAAGAAAGAAAGAAAAAAGAAAGAAATTTAGCAAGTGAAGGGAGAGGACGGGGACGAGGCTGGAGATGTAAACACAGACTAGGAGACCAACAAAGAAGTTGAAACATAGCATCTGACATTGACTGCCCAGTTAACTGCCAAGAAACAACCACTGAGCCTTAGCTCTGCTGAGATTAAACTGACTACATTTGACAGATGCTCTCTAACAGCCGCTCAAAGCAGCAAACCCATTCAAGGGATCACCCGTTCGGCCTCTAGATCAGCCATTCTGTGACTGGCTTTCCCTAGTGGGTCTTTCAGAAGGCAGTCCTACTTAAAAATCACATGTTCTACTGACAGCTAGGTGGGGTTCCTTTAACTCTCTGGCTCAAGATTGAAAACTAGAGGCCCATGAAATGGACCCAGCCCGCAGTCTTGTTTTTTTCCTTTTTTTTTTTTTTGAGGCGGAGTCTCGCTCTGTCGCCCGGACTGGAGTGCAGTGGCCGGATCTCAGCTCACTGCAAGCTCCGCCTCCCGGGTTTACGCCATTCTCCTGCCTCAGCCTCCGGAGTAGCTGGGACTACAGGCGCCCGCCACCTCGCCCGGCTAGTTTTTTGTATTTTTTTTTTTTTTTTTTTTTTAGTAGAGACGGGGTTTCACCGTGTTCTCCAGGATGGTCTCGATCTCCTGACCTCGTGATCCGCCCGTGTCCGCCTCCCAAAGTGCTGGGATTACAGGCTTGAGCCACCGCGCCCGGCCTGTTTTTTTCTTACATTTAAATTACATGCCAATATTCATATATCAGCAAATTTCACTCAAACCCCTAGATTCTCAGCTTCTTTTGAAAAATCAGAAAATCTGGCAATTCTGGGCCTAGATTCCCATATGGCAACAATCAGCACCAAATGAGGAGCCTCTGATCCTCTATATGAGACACATGCTCTCCATTTAGCCGTAGGCTCTACCATCCTCTACTACCCCAACCACAGAAACCCAGTACCTGTTACCATTTATCATCATTCTTGCAGCTATTAATTTTCTGACTACCTCACCTACTCAAAACTCATTTATTATGGTATATAAGTTTCTAGACATTTTTTCCCATTCTAATATACACATATGATTATACTTTATACCACCATATAACTACCTTCTTGACTCTTCTAATACAGTATGAGGAAAAAATAATTGAGTAGAGCTTGCTGGGTGAGGCAATTCAAACCTCAACTCTAATGCTTTTCCTCTCCACTGCCTTAAAGGATGCCAGTTTTTAGGGGAAACCATTTTGGAGGTCTGGTCCATCATCATTTGTTGATTCAACCAACACACTGAGCTCTGTATGCTACACACTGGGCAGAGTCAGAGTTCACTGTGATTATTCAGGGGAGCAAAACATTGTCCCCGTGCTAAAAACGGTTTGGACTAGGGATTATAATTTGCCTTCTGTAAAATTACTAAAGCAGAAATGAATGCAGCAAGAAAATATGATTCTAAAACAAGCCAAGCAACATTCTTATTTAATTCTCACAGGCAAAGAAACAGTTTTGGTGGGCAAAGACAGCAGAGATCCCATTGGGGGCCCACTGGGATTCAGAGATGAGGAAAAATATTATTTACCAGGCAACTTCCTGCTGCAAACAGGCCATATGTTTCAATTCTAGGCAACATAAACCCAATGCCAGCTTCTTTTTTTTTTTTTTTGAGACAAAGTCTCACTCTGTCGCCCAGGCTGGAGTGCGGTGGTGTGATCTTGGCTCACTGCAACCTCCGCCTCCCAGATTCAAGCAATTCTCTATCTCAGCCTCCCGAGTAGCTGGGATTATAGGCAAGTGCCACCATGCCTGGCTAATTTTTGTATTTTTAGTAGAGACAGAGTTTCACCATCTTGGCCAGGCTGGTCTTGAACTTCTGACCTGTGATCCACCTGCCTCAGCCTCCCAAAGTGCTAGGATTACAGGCGTGAGCCACTGCACCCGGCCCCAGCTTCTTAAAAGTTGCATTTTTTAAAATGTTCTTTTACATATATAACATACAGAATTTAACAAAAATGAGTAAGTATGAGCATATTAGTCCTTTTTAGTAAATTTTCTTTAAAAAAAAAAAAACAAATTTTAGGCCAGGCATGGTGGCTCACACCTGTAATCGCAGCTCTTTGAGAGGCCAGGGCAGGTGGATCACTAGAGGTCAGGAGTTCAAGACCAGCCTGGCCAACATGGCAAAACCCCATCTCTACTAAAAATACAAAAAATTAGCCGGGTGGTGGCAGGTGCCTGTAATCCCAGCTACTCAGGAGGCTGAGGCAGGAGAATCACTTGAACCTGGGAGGCAGAGGTTGCAATGAGCCAAGATCACCCCACTGCACTCTAGGCTGGGCAACAGAGCAAGATTCCATCTCCAAAAAAAAAAAAAAATTAAAAAAAAAACTCTTAGATTGCCTCCTAGCCCCTTGATACAAATGAGTTTGTGACCACTGGCTCAGTTTAAAAGTTATGGAAAGCAAGATTATATGTAGAAATACTTTATGACTAGGATTACCAAACACCCTGATTTGCCCAAAACAGTAACCTATTTTCCCAGCTTAACTATCAAGACCACCCCATTTCATTCTCAGAAGTACTCCAGCCTGGATGATAAACAGTACTGCTGCCTTTTTGACAGAGGTGGGGGTTTTAACCAAATACTTGCCAAATGGTTTAAATGGTTCTAAGGCAGAGGTTTTTGTTTCATTTTTTTCTTTTTCTTGAGCGAAAAGCCGTGTCTATTCAGAAGGTTTATTTGTGGACAGGACTACAGGTCAATTTCCTGACTCTTCATGGAACATTGTTAACCTTGCCCCTTGGAGTTGGCATCTAAACCTGAGGCCAGAAATCAACCCCGCTCACTAATACTCAGCCAACTGTGATATTTGCAAGGATGAGGCAATGGTTTCCAAACAGGTTGGTCTTCAGATCCCATGAGGGCAGGGATTAAAAATATAGGTAGAGCTCCACACCCCATCTCAGATCCACCAAAGATAGCCTATACAGTGAAATCCAAGAACCCATATATTTTTAAAGCTTCCCAGAAAATGTTAATGCTCATCAGGTTTGGAAACACGAAGAGAGATGATGACTATCTTTGCCCCTTAAACTCTCTCCCTGAGTGAATGTTAAAGTCATCAGGTAGACAAAAAGTAATTAGACCCTAAAATCTCAGCTCCTCCAGAAACGCCTTCAAGGGCAGAACTTATACTCCTATAACATACATAGAAAGTCCTTGAAAGGAATATCCATCAGAACAGTATTTATCTCTTACCAAAACAGACTTAAAAAAAAAAAATAGGCCAGGCAGGGGTGGCTCATGCCCATAATCCCAGCACTTTGGGAGGCTACAGCAGGAAGATTGCCTAAACCCAGGAACTTGAAACTAGCCTGGGCAACATAGTGGGACCCTGTCTCTAAATAAATTAAAAATTAGCCAGGCATGCAGTCCCAGCTACTCGAGGAGACTGAGATGGGAGGATCGCTTAAGCTGGGAGGAGGTCGAAGCTGCAGTTAGCTATGAGCACCACTACACTCCAGCTTGGGCAACAGAGTAGGATGCTGTCTCAAACAAAAAAATATAGCCCCTGTAATGTTGGTTAACACCCCTGAAAGTGCTATGCAAATGGAGCATTATATAAGTAATTTTGTTTTTTTTTTTTTAAATTAAACAGAGATGGGGGTCTCGCTGTGTTGGCCAGGGTGGTCTTGAACTCCTGGCCTCAAGCAATCCTCACACCTCAGCCTTCCAAAGTGTTAGTTGCACAGGCATGAGCCACTGTGTCCATCCAGTAGAAGTATAATTAACACCAAACAAGATTCTAAATAACTCAACATGGGTCCTATTTCCCCTTGGCCGGAAAACTCACAGCTAAATGTAGTGTGCAATTACAGAACCAACTGATTCAAAGTTCCTGGCACTTCTCTCTGTTTCCTCTTCTATGTTCCAATTTTTTGTTAAATCTTATGTGTGTTCTTGTGTTTTAAATATTGTGAATATGTAAGTAAGTGAAAGACAAGCCTAAGACAAGCCTGCAGGTGAAAGAGACAGCCTAAATATAGTATCAATAATAATAATATACAACTGGGATAAAGAAATGTGAGATTCGAGTTCAATCTCAATGCTACACGCCTTTAAGCATAATCTCCGCTGATTTAATAGTTGTGTCAAGGTATCTGGGTACAAATTTAACAGTTTCTAAACTGGGGATAAAGCAGGACCCAGCCCTGTAGGATGCCATTTAGATGTGGAATTTGAACTCTCTCTCGTCAGAATCTTCTGACTCAGTATGTTTGTAGGCCGAGGCTGTGGCACAGACTTCACAGCCACATTATAGCTGCAGAAGCTGTATGCACTTATACAGGGTGACCTGAAAACATAAGACTGTTTCAAAATGTTCTTGGTTAGTCTATGACCATTTTCTCAGGGAAATGAGGCAATAAAACAGGGTAGGTGCTTGTAGACAAGTTGTGCCTTAATCCAGCTTCACACTGTGCATGATGCAAAATGAAGTTATTTAGTGCTAAGGGGTGACAGTTCAAGGAGACGTGCTGCTCTCTCAGTCTGAAAGACCCACAACCATTTCTCAGATAGGAATATAATAAAACAGGTAGCCAAATAGAATACCCTGACTAAATTCTTAAGAAGTCATCGAGGCCAGGCGCGGTGGCTCATGCCGGTAATCCCAGCACTTTGGGAGGCTAAGATGAGCGGATCACTCGAAGTCAGGAGTTCAAGGCCAACCTGTTCAACATGGTGAAACCCCATCTCTACTAAAAATACAAAAATTAGTCTGGTGTGATGGCGCATGCTTGTAATCCCAGCTACTTGGGAGGCTGAGGTGGGAGGATCACTTGAACCCAGGAGATGGAGGTTGCAATGAGCCAAGATCATGCCACTGCACTCCAGCCCAGGCGACAGAGCGAAACTCCATCAAGAAGTCATCAAGTTCCTCAAAAGTTTCCAAACAAGCTCCTATGAGCCCTATGTGCTCTTAAATAGCTCCAACAGCTACCACCCATAACTCAAAGCCTAAACACTCACTAAACCTTGAGAGAATTACTCTCTCTGACTCAGTATCTTCATTTGTCAAATGAAATTCATAATGCATCAACCTCATCAGGTTGTTGGAAGGGTTAAATGAGACTGCGTTTGTAAAGAGTTCAGAACAATGTCTGGCATGTAATAAACACTCAATATACAGTAGCTACCATTAGTATTTGTTGAATAGTACCACTAGGCTCTCTCTATATATCATATTAATCCTCACCACAGCCTTTGAAGACAAGAGCTATTATTCCTACACTGTAAATGAGGACACTGACTTTTCAGGGGTTAACCTGTCAAAGAACATACAAGCTAGTAAATGGACAAGATAAGGTTTGAACCAGATCTAGCAGATATCAAAAATGTATTTTTCCCTTGACATTAAGATATCTTTAATTCTTGATTTGTTACAGTAAAAATAAAGCAGAAAGCACAAAGCAATGAAGTCCAAATAGTTCACTGCGATATAGTAATTTGGTTTTAGAAGTGCTACGTGTATGGAAAAAGTCTGGAAATGTTTGCAGCCAGCTGTTCACTGTGTTTACCTCTGTAAAGTAAGATTGGGAAAGCCTTTTACCTTATGCTTTCTGTAGGTTTATATTGTCCGATCTTTTAAACAATTACGCGGGCTTCTGTGTAACCTTTACTGAAGGATGACATGTATACAGCACAAATGGTAACTATACAGGTGATTGAATTCCCACATACAGAACACACCCAAGGAAACAGCATGAGATAAAGAAACAGAACATTACCTGAACTGCTAAACCTCCCTGTGCCCGCTTTCCATCACTGACCTCCTGGCAAAGGTCTGCCATGATCCTGACTGCTAATACTGTAGATTAATTCTGTCTAATTTTATGTAACTGGAATTACACAGTATTGACTCTTTACTCTCAGGTGTGTGTGTGTGTCTCCTCTGTGTCACTGTGCAGAGTTGTAATTTCTTCATTCTTGTTGCTGTGATGTTTTATATCATATTATTACACCCACTACTTATCTATTCCGTTGCTGTTAGACATGTGAATCGTTTCAAATTTGGGGCTATTATGGAAAGTGTTGCTTGGAAAATTCTCAAACTTGTCCTTTAGCACTCATGTGGACCCAGTTTCTATTGAGTATTTAACTAGGAGAACTGTTGGGTTATATGGTATGGGTATGTTCAGCTTCAGAAGCATAAGGATTTTTTATATGTTTTTTAAACAAATGGGTGCAAACTATTTGCTGTATCAACCACATTTAATCTATCTGTATGCATTTTTTTTTTTTTTTTTAAGATGGAGTTTTGCTCTTGTTGCCCAGGCTGGAGTGCAGTGGCATGATTTCGGCTCACTGGAACCTCCACCTCCCGGGTTCAAGCAATTCTCCTACCTCAGCCTCTTGAGCAGCTGGGACTACAGGTCCCTGCCACCACGCCCGGCTATTTTTTGAATTTTTAGTACAGACGGGGTTTCACCATGTTGGCCAGGCTGGCCTCAAACTCCTGACCTCAGGTGATTCGCCCACCTTGGCCTCCCCAAGTGCTGGGATTACAGGCATGAGGCACCATGCCTGGCCTCTGTATGCATTTTCAATATCTTTATCTAAACTAGGTCCTATCTATGTTCTTATTGTGTTACTTGATATGAATGGTCATGTCTATAAAAAGTAGTCCCTGAGTCTTTAGTCAGGAATCTGGCCTCCTACAAGACCACTGTGTTCTTCAGGAAATCATTTTTAGTATTTATGGCATTTACCAAGGAGACAGTGTACTACATATGGGAAAGTACACCACAGAACTCAGCCACGGATGAGCAGCCTGATTTACCCAGGATGTGACTAACAACAGTATCAATAATCACACAGGGTGCTAACAGCCATACAGATACTCCTTTTTTGTCTTAGGTTTCATGGGTATATTCGGTTTTGGACTTAGCTTGGCTACCGCAAAGTGGAACTGTTCACTGCCTGGTCATCTTCATCTACCACAAGAACCGTTCCCAATTGCCCTCCTACCCGCCACAAACAGGTCTTTCTCTAGCCAATCCTTCCAATCCTCTGCTCTTCTGTTCTTCACTGTCCAAGTGGGCGTGGAACCTCATAACTGGACTATAAATTCTCCCAGGTGGGGCCATGACTTCCAGTTTTTCGGGGGGACAGCGAAGGGAGGTGCTGCTTTCTGAGGTGCTCTGAGCTGAGGTCCTAAGGCAACTGGAGAGCTACCCCAGCCATGAGAGGCTCCAGGGTGTGGAGCCCAGGAGTGTCTTATCCCTCATGTTGAAGCCTGCACCACCCTTAGCACTTTTCAAAGCCGTGTGCTGGATTAACACCGTTAGCAATGAAATATTGACAGTTATGGCTTATTAGGAGGCAGAACATAGTGGTTAAAGCTGGCCTGGAAGTGAGTCTGCCTGGCTTCACTTCCCAGCTCTGCAATTGTCTGACTTTGTGTTCTGTGTCCCTCTGTCATGGGTTGTGGGGAATACAGAAGATAATGTAAGTGCATGCTTAGCACAGAGCAGGCACTCAAAAAATGTTAGGGGCTATTAATATATCACTATGGCATAGAGATTAAGACTACAGGCTTGGAAGCCGGACTCCCTAGCCAAACTCCAGCTCTACCACTCACTGGTATATGATGCAGGCTGTGTACTTAATGTCTCCATGCCTCAGTTCCCTCATCTGTAAAACGGGGATCTGAATCCTACCTCACAAAATACATGTGAAGATCACTGAATATATTATGGTCTTAGAATGGTGCCTGGCATATTAAAAGTCCTGTATATGTTTTAACTATGGTTATTATTGCAAGCAGATCAAATAAATATTTCTCACACAAATCTTTGAAATGTAAATGGATGCTGCTGTGATTAACAGAACACAAATTCATCTGAAACACTCCTGAATTCATAGTGTTTTCTAAATCAACTTATGATCGAAGGTACAACTAATGCCATGAGAGACTAGGACACTCGAACAGTAAAAAAAGTGGGCTCTTGGTTCATGCCTGTAATCCCAGCACTTTGGGAGACCAAGGTGGCAGGTCACTTGAGGCCAAGAGTTTGAGACCAGCCTGGTCAACATGGCGAAACCCCATCTCTACTAAAAATACAAAACTTTAGCCACGCGTGGTGGCCCATGCCTGTGATCCCAGCTACTCAGGAGGCTGAGGCACAAGAATCGCTTGAACCCGGGAGGTGGAGGTTGCAGTGAGCCAAGATCATGCCACTGCACTCTAGCCTGGGCGACAGAACGAGACCCTGTCTCAAAAAAAAAAAAAAAAAAAAAAAGTACACTCTCATATTCAAAGGGTATGAAAACCTCTGCGTTTGCTTGCTTGTTTATTATTTTATCTTTACAGGGAATATTATTTTATCTTTATAGGGAACTAAACCCAAGAGAAGACATATGATTTTCCCAGGATCACTCACCGAGGTGCTCAGGACTAGAACTCAGCTTGAGTCCCTGCCTTGGACATTGTACCAGGCCGCCAATTAAAGTCCTGGAAGCTTCCCCCAGGCTTTCCTCTGAGACCTACTGGAAGTAAAATAATCCTTTAAAAGTTAGTTTTCTAACACAACCACTTTTGCTCCAGTCTCTACCCTATCCTTTACAAGGAAGTTGAGTAGTAAGTTGGCCAGTGAGAAATTATGTAAATTCAAACAAATTACCTAACCTGTGGGCACCTGAGCTTTCCTATTTGCAAAAGGCAAAGAATGCTAGCTTTCCTCTCCTCTGTGAAGCAAGAGTAAGGCATGGCCTAAGAATGTGCCAGTCCTGTCCTGGTCCCAGCACACAGCAATTCCTTGGTGCTTTTCCCAGTCCTGGTCAGCCTAGGAGAATATGACCCAGATGGTTAGACGACACTGTCCTCTCAGTCATCTGCCTGGCTGCAATACCCTAAAGCCATTGTTCTTCCCTCTTGCCTCCTCAAACAAACCAGCAAGGTTTGCATCAGGAGTTTGGGAAGGGGAGAATATCTGGTCAGAGGGTGGTAATGCAGTACGGGCTCAGGTATTCTCTTTGATTTGTCCTCTTCCCCCTCTCTCCTTAAGTCAACTGTGAGCAGCTGAAGTCGCTAATATTTCCCAGGTATCAACTTCACAGACTAAGGGCATGCAGCACAATGGCCATTAAAACATAATGAGCCTTTTTGGACATTTCTTGCTTTTCATAATTTGATAGACAAACCCTTCTCTTTCTATCTTTAGGACATGATGTAAAATCTATCTGAATCCGGAAATACCACTCTTAAAAATCAGAAATGACCCTCTGGCCACAGTATCCATTATTAAGTACCCCTTGGGATACTTGAGAAAAGGCATAAGCATTGCATTTGCCACAAAACCGCTCAGTTCTTAGCAAAGGGTTCCCCAGGACTCCAGAGACAAATAAGCAACTCCTCCAACTAAGGGCATCCCTTGATCTTGGCCTCACCCCTTCCTGTCTTTTATCAGTTGCTGGGAGAGAAAAACAGTCAACATAAACTGAGTTGCAATGTTGGCCTGAGTATTTCTCTGAAGGCTTCCCTTGAAAGTAACTAGAGGGAATAAGAAATAGGCATGGAAAATTTTTTTATTTAAAAAAAAAACACCTCAAGGAAATGGGCAAGTGTTGATTTGAAGCAGGAACTGACAGAAAAAAATATTAGAGAACAGTGGCAAATGTGTGGCCAGATCATCAGGGAACACAAGGCAAGAGCACTAAACAAGAATGTGGGTAAAAGAAGAAAGCTAGCCTATGTCCACTTAAAGTTGTAAATCTAGATTGAAATTTTAAGTTGATCACGATACTAGATGAAAACGTTAAGGAGCTAAAGAAGCTATTCACACACACACACACACACACACGTTCTGTATGAGTCTGTTCAGAAACAGGCAAAATTAAGCTATGGCATTTGGGATACCTAATTTAGGTGATAAAACTATGAAGAAAAGCAAGGATTACCGTAGGTCAGGATAGCGTTACATTTAGGGAACTTTTGGTGCTGCAATACTCTATTTCTTGACTCAGGTAGTGACTATACAGGTGCTTGCTTTATAATCATTTGCTATGCATTTGTATTTTACGATATTTTTATTCCAAAATAAAAAATAAGTTAAAAAATACAAAAATTTCAAGCACATAAGATTAGCATTATATTAAGAAGCTTTAGCAGTTTAGCAAAAGACTGGAGCCAATACCAGAATAATTCATGCAAGAGAAAGCAAACATGGTCATTTAAATAAAAGGCACTCCTCTCCAAGCCTAATTTTATGGTTTGCTTTGGTGTGGAGGCTCAAAGTCTATCATATACAAAATCATACCAGCAAACTGCCCAGGATGATAAATAATGCAGCATACCTACCAGTCAGAAAGTGTGTACAGTTATTTGTCAATGCTCACATTTCCTCACTATCACTATTTATGGAGCACTGTCACAGACCTTAACTCACAGCCAGGGGCTGGTGCTATCCACACTGCAGAGATTTTTTTTTTTTTTTTTTTTTAAGTAGCCTCAGACAGTGGAAGATTCACCCCAGGTACAGCTCAAGCATGACAGTGGACCAGCACCAGATCTCAGATGGCCATCCCAGGGTCCCTTTATAACAATGACTTTCCCATTCCCATGAGGCGAACAGGCTCACAATTTTCCCATGTGTTAATAAGAAGCTGAAGAGAAACAAGTAAATTACTGTCAGCATGAAAAGGTTACCTCTTCTGAGTCACTTTCACTTTTCAATTAAAGCACCTGACAAGGGCATTATAAAGATTAGCTTCCCTCACTAGACCATGAACATCTTGAGAATGGAGCTGTGCCCTCTCATTTCTGAAGAGTTTGAGTGGTTTCTGGAATATGATACCTGCTCATTAAACACGTGCACACGCCATCGATAAATAATATAAATAATAAATGAATTCATTAATATATGAAGGTAAAAACCGATGAACTCACAGTGTGGTGTTTTCCACCCCATTCCATCATTCATTCATGCATTAAGACTTTTAAAAGCAGCTAAAATGAAAGGCAGTAACTGCCCTTTTAACAGATTGCCAATACATCCTCCACTACTTAAAAAAGGGTTTCATGTCATATATAAATCTCAGAAGTGGAGAGGGCTGACAGGTTAATTATAGACACAAAGAACAGGGACAAATGGACTATGAGGTAAGCGAGTTGAAATGTGCAGAGGCAATGTCCTCCCTAGACAAGCATTTATTAATAAGCCTGCAAGGATTTACCCAGCCCGGCCAGGCACAGGTCTGCACCAAGCTTGGGGGCAATTTGGGGAAGGCACAGTTCCTGCGCTTGAGGAATTAGGCTGGTAGCTGGAAAGGCAGTGTGTACCTTTGAGAATAATCAGAGGTCTCTGTGGGAGGAGGCAAACAGGTGGAAGATAAGGCCCAAAAACTGACCTGCCTACTCTTTTAGCGGGGTGAGATGGTCAGAGAACACCTCCTCACTGGGCCAGGCCAACCCGGAAAGAAGCATGGGTAGGACTGTGGCTGGCAGACAAGTCAAGACGAGGCCACCAATTCTTCTCCTGCAACTCCCACCAAACTCCTTCAGCTGCTGGAGGCAGGGGCTTGAGTCAAAAGGATCCATAAGGATCATTCCCTTTCTTCTCCACCCTTCCCCCAACCCCAAGCAAAAAGAAGGATGTTTAGAAGGCCTGGGAGACAAGCTGAAGGGCCCAAGAATGGAATGTGCCGCCTACGGGCAAGGAGTGGCCATGGTTGGAAAGAAAGGGGACTTCTTTTTCTCCCTTTCCTCATTCGAGGGACTTAATGAGTGTCTTCTTGGTGCCCAAGCACTGAACGTGACATCTCTCAGTGGGACATCAACCTGTGTTTGGCCAGATTAAATGGCCAAAGCCCAGACCTCTGAACACTGAGTCTGGGTCTCCCTGGGGGTTTCATTTTATCAGGGGGGCAATGGTTCTGGTGGCCCCTGATACAACGAGTCCCTCTAAAGATCCGAGGCCCCTCTAAGATTTCAAGCACCATCACCCCAGCCCAGGTGGAAACCCCATCCCAGTATCTACTCATGCCCTGAGAAAAAAGGGCTGGTGCGGGGAGGGGAAGGAGATAATCTGGGAATGCTAGGAAGAATGACGGCGGGGCCACGTTCCGCAGAGGGGAGAAGAATGAACAAGAGGGTTTACTTGAGTTTGTTTGTTGTGTTTATTTCCCAAATCCGGCACATTCTCCAAAAGGCATTCAAGGGGCGAGCCTCGGCCGTGGATCAAGTCCAAAGAGCGTGTTTCGGTTGTTTTTTTTAGGTTAACCTCACTTACCCCCCACCCCAGTAAACTTGCCACCCACCCCACCTCATTTTCCAGGTCTTTCCTGTTGCGTTCGGCTGCACTGCGATTTGGGAAGAAGTGCCATCTTCCAGCGCCCCAGTCCCCTCGCTGGTCGACAAAGAACTAACACCCGCCCCGCCGCGCTTCCGGGGCCAAGGAACGAAAACTGCCTTCTTTTTTCTGGCATACACGAAGCGCGCCCGCAGCTGGCCGGCCAGCCCGAAGCGCAGCCTCCGCGAAGGTGCGGCGGCGA
>NW_012119933.1:445499-447006 GCF_000951035.1 Colobus angolensis palliatus | reverse complement strand
TCCGGCCTAGGGGCCCCGGCCCGGAGTCCCGCCGAGAGAGCGCGAGTCAGATGCGGGGCCGGGGCTCTCGGCAGCTCTGCCCGAGACCCCACTGCGCCTCCCTCCCTCCTGTACGCAGGGCCCCACCGCGGCTCTCAGGCCCGGGGCGGGTGCTAGGTGAGAGGGAAGTAGGTCCCAACAGCGAGACAAACTCGCGCCTAGTGCTTTGTAAAACGAGAATTTTTGAAGTGCTGTGCCAAATCAGCCCTCTGAGTCAGCTCCGGCTTCCCATTTGCTTTTTGTAATCGGTAATGATGTTTAAAAGGCGCTTTCGAATGATCTCATTTGATGCTGAGGCAACCGGGGCGTTTAGTCCCATTTTACAGATGAAGTAACTGAGTCTGCTCAGTAGGTGAGAAGACTTGCCCGAGGCTACACCACTCGTCAGCATCTGGACCACTGCCAGGTCCCAGTGCTACAGAACCCCATCCTGGAACTTTTATAATGCTAATGAGACCATCACACAGGTTATAACTGAACTTCAAGACCTTCCTAGAAATCTGTCCTCCAGGCTGGAGGGAGTTCGTAGTAGGTTCTGACCGCAACAGTTCAAACCTCAAGTTTGCGGCAGGCCAAGGGCTAAGGAAGTGCAAAAAAAGAGCTGAGTCGGGAGACCTGGATTCCCAGCCTCCCATCAGCCTCCTAGCCAGGCTCCCTGACGCCCTCCTGGTCAACTGCATTCTCCACGCTGGACCAGATCATGTCTTATGCTGTCCATGGCGTCCCCACCTCACCACTAGTAAAAACCCAGATCCTTACAATGCCGACAGGGCCACACGTAGAATGGCCCCAGCTCCCTCTCTGACCCCAACTCCTCCTGCCCTTTCCTCACCTGCCCGCCACTCTGCCAGGCTGTGCTCCTTGCTCCTGACTCAGGGCCTTGCCTCAGGGCCCTGTCTGCAATGCTCTTCTACCAGACATCCCCACCACTCTCTGTGTTCACATGTCATTTTCTAGGGGCTGGACACGTGGCTCAAGCCTGGAATCCCAGCACTTTGGAAGGCTGAGGCAGGAGGATCAGTTGAGCCCAGGAATTCTAGACCAGCCCCAGCAACATGGCAAGACCCTGTCTCTACAAAAAAATAAAAAAATAAAAATTAGCCGGGTTTGGTGGCGCACACCTGTCCCAGCTACTCGCAAGACTGAGATGGGAGGATGGCTTGAGCCAGAGAGGTCAAGGCTGCAGTGAGCTGTGGTTGTGCAACTGTACTCCAGCCTGGGTGACAGAGTGAGACCCTATCTCAAAAAAATAAAAAATAAAAAAATGCAAATATCATTTTCTGAGGTCATCTCTGAGCATCATTTAAGATATCCTCTCTAGAATGCTCTATTACCTTCCCCTGCCTAATTTTTTTCCTTTGTATGTATCACCATCTGGCATACTCTACATTTTGCATATGTATTTGTTCCACCCCACTCTTCAGCATTAATTCCGTAAGGACAGGGGTTTGTTTTTTTTTTTTTTTTT
>NW_012119933.1:435720-445279 GCF_000951035.1 Colobus angolensis palliatus | reverse complement strand
CCGTGTTAGCCAGGATGGTCTCGATCTTCTGACCTCGTGATCCGCCCGTCTCGGCCTCCCAAAGTGCTGGGATTACAGGCTTGAGCCACCGCGCCTGGCCAGGACAGGGGTTTTTATCTGTTTAGATCATTGCTGTGCCCCAGTGCCTACAATAGTGCCTGGCACATAGTACTTAATGGATGTAACACATTGGCCATCCTCAGGACCACTCACTCTCTCCGGGCCCAGTTTCTTCACAGTTTTCTTGGCAGCCATTCATCCTGGTACCCAGGCCCCAGCACAGTGCTTGGCATAGAGCTCATGCTCAATGAGTTTGTTCAGTGCACAGCTCTGTCTCCCTGTGATCCTGGGCGTACCTACTGAGGAGCCCTGTGCACAGATTTACACATAAAATGATTATCTTGCTTGTCCAATTGTGTGACAGCACAAATGCCTATGTTTGGGAATAGTTTGTTTGCTTTTAGAAATCAAAGTGGAGGGCCGGGCATGGTGGCTCATACCTGTAATCCCAACGCTTTGGGAGGTCGAGGCAGGAGGATCACCTGAGGTCTGGAATTCGAGACCAGTCTAACCAACATAGAGAAACCCCGTCTCTACTGAAAATACCAAAAATTAGTTGGGCATGCTGGCACATGCCTGTAATCTCAGCTGCTCGGGAGGCTGAGGCAGAAGAATCACTTGAACCAGGGAGGTGGAGGTTGTGGTGAACCTAGATCGTGCCATTACACTACAACCTGTGCAACAAGAGCGAAACTCGGTCTTAAGAAAAAAAAGGAAATCAAAGTGGAGCTATATCATTATACATCCTTCTCAACCTCTTGCATCCTGATATTCTTTCCTGAACCTGAGAAAAAGAAATGGTGTTATAGCCAGTAACCAGTCACCTGCCTTATGAACACCAAAAATACATTCTCTTTGTTCAAGACTGTGTTGATTAAGAAAGCATGACTGTGTTTCAAGTCCCTGCAGAATTTGCAGGAATCACCAAATTCTGAATCTGTCCCTAGATGTGCAACCATCTTGAATATTTTCTGTCCTAGAAGGAGAAAAAGGTTGAAAAGCCACAGTTTCTGTGCTTCTGAGGGCAGAGACTGCCTTTCATTCATTCCAAGTGCCCTGCTAGCATAGACCTCAATCATAGTGTCAATAAGTGTTTATTCCATACAATAGTCTATACAGACATAGTGCGCTAGTATGTTAGCAAAATGTCTGTGAGACTTGAGTCCTCAGTTGCTTTGTTGTTAAATGTTCTCGGTTGTAGTCTAGCTCTACATAGCAAGAGCTATAAAACAGTCAACCCTTTGACCCAGTCATCCACTTTCTGGGCAACAATTCCAAGGACATAATTTTTAAAAAGAAAAATGCTATATGTATACAGATATTTATAGCTGCATTATTTATAATGACAAAAAACTGGAATCAACCAGTAACAGAAAAGTGGCTAAATATGGTATGGCCGTAAGAGGGAAGAGTATGCAGCATGAAAATAACCATGAAAACTATGAAGAGACAGGGAAATGTGTTTTCAAAATATGTAAAAAGAGTGCAACAAAATTATTTGTATACCATGTTAAAAAATAAAAGCTTATCTACCTATTGAAATTAAGAGAAAGTAGGAAAACTACTGGCAGACAGAATGAGAATTTTTTGAATAATTGCCTCTAATGATGATGCAAAATTTTCATAATAGACATCAAAATGGTCCCAGCTCCTTGGATGGAGACTAAATGCTAGTCTTTCTCAGGATATCGACCTGATCATTTATCCTTTTTTTTTTTTTTTTTAGACAGAGTCTCACTCTATTGCCCAGGCTGGAGTGCAGTGCAATGGCACAATCTCTGCTCACTACAACCTCTGCCTCCCAGGTTCAAGGGATTCTCCTGCCTCAGCCTTCCAAGTAGCTGGGATTACAGGCTCCTGCCACCACGCCTGGCTAATTTTTGTTTTTTTAGTAGAGATGGAGTTTCACCATGTTAGCCAGGCTGGTCTCGAATTCCTGACCTCAAGTGATCCACCCACCTCAGCCTTCCAAAGTGCTGGAATTACAGGCGTGAGCTACCGCGCCCGCCCTCCATTTATCTTTTTTATCTCCTCTTCTCTCCCCAAGCCAGCTAGCTCTGAACGTGGCACACAGCATACAAACTCAGAAAATACCCATAAACAGATTGACGGCTCTCACCCCAAAATGTAAACAATCTTCCCTTACTTTAAACACCATGACTTATTTATTCATGCTTTCCAGTTCCCTCAGACCCTCCACGCCTGCCCAGTGCTAGTTGAATGGCCTTAAGCAACCTCTCTGAACTTCAGTTTGCCTTATTTTTATTATTATAACACATTCCATGAAAGTTTGTTGACCTAAACAGCCTCCATTCAACATCTGGGTGTTCTAGGGCAGGCAGGGAGAATAAGAAGAGGAGGCAAGGCGTGTGGAAAATGCAAGGGTGGGACAGTGGTCTCTCCAGCTCTCAGTCCAGTTTTACAATGTGACCTGGGTGGGAAATGGTTGCTGCCCTGGCTCCCCCAGCCTGGCCTCTGCAGAGCTGGCAACCCCCACACCCAGGGTGCAATTGCCAGGACCTTTTAGAGCCACTGTGTGGAGACTGCTTCCTGGAACAACAGCCCCATTTCTTAAAGGCAGTAAGTCTAAGATTGAGCATAGCTTTACAGTAAGTCTCGTTGACTTTGCAGAACAAGTCCTGGACTTGCCCAGCTAACTCAAGAGCCCTCTGTGGGGCTAGGCTTCTAGCTGGGACCAAGCGAAAGCGTGTGACTCCTGACTGGGAGGTCCGCTCTGGTCTGTAAGTGAGACCAGGCTCTGCGCAGCCAACCAAAGAACCGCCGGAAGCTCTGGTTTCACCGCGGCTGAGTGCAGATCGCGCACCGGTTCTCACGTCTCCAAAGTGGTGCAACTGGCTGCTGCGGGCGCCCTGATCAAACAAGCAACTTGCTTCTCTTTGCTGTGAAAAAAACCGAAACTCAGGTTCAGAGCCTCACAAAACAAAGACATCTTTACCCGCCCGGAGCTATCCTGTGTCACCCCCGGCTCAGGGTCTGCGCGTCTTTGATGGAGCCCCATGCGCAACTCGTCGAGGCGCTGCTCCAGGCAGCTGGCTGCGTGCGAGACCCGGCGGGCAGAGGCTCTCCTGGCGGCGCTAGCGACTGGACAGGGAATTGAGCTCCCAATCCTTTTCTCCCGCTTTCTGCTCCAGCTCGGGAAATCTTGAAGTGTCCACTGGCACTTGGGTGCCTCTCGGATTCCAGTTGCACAAAGCATGCTCCGTGGGCTTCTGGATATAAAGACCCCTACCTGGGCACAGACCTGGCTGGCGTTCCCTCAGCGCTGGTGAGGTGTGAGCAGATGAACTGCCAGATCTGAGGCCTGCCGAGTGCCTAGTAAACTGAGGGACGAGCCCAAGGACCGCAGCTATGTCACCCACCTGCCTTGTGGTTCCCATTCCACCTGGACAGGTGGCACTAGTGTTCTCAAAAGCAGAGAGAAACTTGGGCGATAATGTCTCAAGCATCCCTGAATATCAAAACGAAAAGAAGAAATTCCAAAACAGGATCATAGATACGGTGGCTCATATTAAATGTTTATATTGAAAAATTAAAACAAAAAGACAATGTCATATATTAGTATTAATGAATTAGACGAGGCACGGTGGCTTACACCTGTAATCCCAGCACTTTGGGAAGCCGAGGCAGGAGGATCGGTTGAGCTCTAGAGTTCAAGACCACCCAGCGCAACATAGCAAGACCCTGTTTCTACAAAAAATACAAAAATAGGCCGGGCGCGGTGGCTCAAGCCTGTAATCCCAGCACTTTGGGAGGCCGAGACGGGCGGATCACGAGGTCAGGAGATTGAGACCATCCTGGCTAACACGGTGAAACCCCGTCTCTACTAAAAATACAAAAACTAGCCGGGCGAGGTGGCGGGCGCCTGTAGTCCCAGCTACCCCGGAGGCTGAGGCAGGAGAATGGCGTAAACCCGGAAGGCGGAGCTTGCAGTGAGCTGAGGTCCGGCCACTGCACTCCAGTCCGGGCGACAGAGCGAGACTCCGCCTCAAAAAAAAAAAAAAAAAAATACAAAAATAGCTGGGTGTGGTGGCACATGACCTTCTTTAATTAACATCCTGCATGATAAACTGTCTCTGGGATCGGGGAATTCAGCCTGCAACAGGTCCAGAGAGACTAAGAGACTTCCCTAAAATCACTCAGTAACCAAGGAACAGGGCAAAGGAGGCAGAAAAAGGGCTAGAGAGGCAGGGGAAGAGCTTTTGGATGTGAAGGGCCTTGTAATAGGGCAGAAGGTTATTCAGAGGTTCCTGGTACCCCAGGAGACCCTTCAGGTCCACAATTCATGGAGGTCCAAAGAGCTAAATCTTCCTCCTGTGCTAACAGGGATGCCCACAGCCCAAGTGTCAGCATCTAGGAACTAGACTAGATCCTTTCAGGGATGGTCTTTTCAGTTTCCGGCACGGAAGAAGTGGAATTTGAAACATACTTTAAAAGTACAAGCAACTATGGAGTCAGAAAGGCCATATGGGCAGCAGGGACAGAATGAACAAGCGAATGGGAAGGGAGTGGGATGACCTGGTGGAATAACGTTATTGATGATACGCAGGCTGGAAATTTTGCTGGGGAGGGCTCTGAATGTCAGTGATCTGATGTGGATGCGGTGGGGACAGGCAAAGGCTTCCCGTCAGCCCCTCTCATTCTACCCATACACTCTGTCTCTATAACTCCATCCTCCCCCACCAATCCATTTCCTCTCAGGGTTTGCCTGTGCTGCTGGCCTGGTCTGGCCATAGCTGATACTGAAGCTGACTATTTATAGTGTTTGAGGACAGATAGAATGGCAGCGCCAGTTTCCATGACACCAGGGCTCCCAGAGGGCGACTTCCTCTCTGCTGGGTCCCCACCCACCTCCTCTAGGTCCACCTTCTCTGCAGTTACCTCCTCCACTGCTTCCAGTGTCATTCCTTGGGTAGCATCAGGGCTGCTGCTAGGTGAGAACACAGAGGAGACCAGCTGGTAGTGACAATGCTGGCTCCAGATACCACCACCGTTTCCCCCTCTCCTCCCGTCTTTACATTAGGGCACATACCAGGCTGGGGCTCAGCCATTACTACTGGGTAATGTGGGCCTGGGGTCCTCTTCTTCTACCCCCAGGCCTGCCCACTTAGCCTCTGCCTTCAACTCCTACCTACTGACCGCCTAAAGTTATAAATCCCAGAGGGTAGGAAGAGAAGATACAAATGACAGAGGTCTGGAGATAGAAGAGGACAGAAAAACAATAACGGTGGGAAAATCGCAATGAAGATTATCTGTTAATATTATCCTAGCCAAATTTAGCTACTATTTGGAGTCTTCAAAGCATGGTTAAAAAAGAAAGAGTTCTTCCATTTGTCAGCTATGAGGATTTGACAAGTCTTTTAGCCTACTAGAGCTATTTCTTTATTGTCTTTTAGTCAACAACTATTTATTGAATTGGCTATACACTGTTCTATGTATTAGAAAATCAACAGCAAACAACACTAACCAAAATGTCCTCTGTTGTGGAGCTGACATCTTAGTGTAAGGGGCAAACAATAAAATAAATAAGTAAACTATATGCTATGTTTTGTATATGTATGTTTATGTAGGTGTGTATTTATATATGTATGTACATGAATATACATATGTATAGGTACTTGTATTTGCATGGATATGTTTTTCTGCCCCAAAGGCCTAAAAGCAAAAATACTCCAGAGCAATATACACACCCAGTACCCATACCTTGGTTTCTAAATGAAAAGGAACCATGATCCCTCAGAGAAATTCCAGAATAGGTTGCTGTGGCAGGATAGGTATAAGATGAGCCTGGAATAGCTTATTATGTATAAAGTAAAAAAGAACTTAAAAAAGTAAAAAGTGATGGGGGCATGTTAAAGGACACAGAAGCCTGCTTCGGGAGCTCCCACTGGCCACATGAGTGGCAATTTGAGCACTAAAATAATAAAGAATTGGCCGGGCGCGGTGGCTCACACCTGTAATCCCAGCACTTTGAGAGGCCAAGGCAGGCAGATCACCTGAGGTCAGGAGTTTGAGACCAGTCTGGTCAACATGGTGAAATCCTGTCTCTACCAAAAATACAAAAATTAGCTGGGTGTGGTGGGGCTTGCCTGTAATTCCAGCTACTCGAGAAGCTGAGGCAAGAGAATTGCTTGAACCCTGGTTGGCAGAGGTTGCAGTGAGCGGAAATCATGCCACTGCACTCCAGCCTGGGCAACAGAGTGAGACTCCATCTCAAATAATAATAAGAACAACAAGAAGAAATTATAACCCATTGGAGAAAATAAGACTCCACAAGTCCACACAGATAATAAGTCAATGAATGGATGGATGGATGAGTGAAAAGCAAGGGTTCTTGATTATAGTAGAACTAATATGCCAACTAATAAATGCAGGAGGAGTGCAGGAGTTTCAAAAACATCATTTTGCAACCGTAATAGTAAAGATTATTTAGGCAAGAATCATCACTGGATGCAAAATCTAGGGTGAGAGTTTGATGATGAGCCGGATTCTTATATGGTCTTAAATATCTCCCTACAGATTGCTTATTCGATGCAAAGGAAGAAACAACAATGATGTGTCTTAGTCTGTTGGGGCTGCTCTAACAAAAATACCATAGACCGTTTAGCTTATAAACAAAAAAAATTTATTTTTCACAGTTCTGGAGGCTGAGAAGTCCAAGATCAAAGCACTAGGGGATTATCATGTAAGGGTTCCCTTTCTCATAGATAGCATCTTCTTGCTGTGTCCTCAAATGGTGGAAGAGGCAAACAAGCTCTCTTGGGCCTCTTTTACCAGGGCACTAATTCCATTATAAGGATGGAGCTGCCAGGCGCGGTGGCTCACACCTGTAATCCCAGCATTTTCGGAGGCCCAGGCAGGCAGATCACGAGGTCAGGAGTTTGAGACCAACCTGACCAACATGGTGAAACCCCATCTCTACTAAAAATCCAAAAATTACCCGGGCGTGGTGGTGCACACCTGTAATCCCAGCTCAGGAGGCTGAAGCACGAGAATCGCTTAGACCCAGGAGATGGAGGTTGCAGTGAGCCGAGATCATGTCACCGCACTCTAGTCTGGGCGACAAAGCGAGACTCTGTCTCAAAAAAAAAAAAAAAAAAATGGATAGAGCCTTTACAATCTAATCATCTCCCAAAGGCCCCACTTTGGGGATTAGATTTCAACATATGAACTTTGAGGGGGGGACACAAACATTCTTTCTGTCTTAGTCTGTTTGTACTGCTATAGCACAATACCTGAGACTAGGTAATTTATAAAGAACAGACATTTATTTTCTCACAGTTCTGAAGGCTGAGGGGGAGAAACACTATGTCCTTACATGGCAGAAGGCCAAGAGAACCACACTCTGTGTGAAGCCTCTTTTATAAAGGCCTTAATCTCATTGATGAGGGAAGGCTCCTCATAACCTAATCACTTCTTAAAGGCCCCATCTCGTAATACTATCATACTGGCCATTAAGTTTCAATACCTGAATTTGGGAGGGGACACATTCAAACCATAGCAGGGTCTATAGCATGATACATGGCAAATTCCAACAATACCTTACCAGGAGATCAAAATTAACATCCCCAGTGAGCGGCAGAAGCACATTGTGTAACTCAGATGTGATACTTTGATGCAGACACACCTCATACATCACCTTCCAGGAAGGAATGCACAACCTGAATCTAATCGTAGGGAAACATCACACAACCCCCTATTAAGAAAACTGAATGTGGTTGGAACTATGTCTTCAAAAAGGCAGTGTCCTAAGACAAAGAAAGGCTGTCGCTATGTTTTAGATTAAAGGAGAATAGGCTGGGCATAGTGGCTTAGGCCCGTGATCCCAGCACTTTGGGAGGCCAAGGCAGGCAGATCACTTGAGCCCAGGAGTTCAAGGCCAACCTGACCAACATGACAAAACTCCATCTCCACTAAAAATACAAAAATTAGCTGAGTGTGGTGGCATACACCTGTAGTCCCAGCTACTCAGGAGGCTGAGGTGGGAGGATCACTTGAGCCTAGGAGGTTGAGGCGGCGATGAGCAGAAATCATTCCAAGGATTGCTTGAGGTCAAGAGTTGGAGACCAGCCTGGCCAACATGGTGAAACCCCGACTCTACTGAAAAAACAAAAATTAGTCGGGCATGGTAACAGGGGCTGTAATCCTGGCTACTCAGGAAGCTGAGGCAGAATTGCTTGAACCTGTGAGATGGATGTTGCAGTGAGCTGAGATCTCCCAACTGCACTCCAGCCTGGGCAACAGAGACTCCATCTCAAAAAAAAAAAAAGACATTATTGGATCAATTGATGAAATTGGATACAGATGGTTGATTAGATAAAAGTATATTATCAGTGTTAAATTTACTGGTTGATAACTGGACTGTGGTTATGTAAGATAGTATCTCTATCCTTAGGAAATGCACACTGAAGTATTTAGAGATAAAGTGCCACAATATGTATAATTTATTCTCAAACGGTTCAGAAAAATGTTATGTGTATGTGAGTGTGTGTGTTGAAGTCAGGACGGGCATAGGGAGTAAAAGAAGCAAATGGTATAAAATGTTAACAAAAGGGGGATCTGGGTAAAGGACATATGGATGCTCTTCGTACTGTCCTTATTCTTGAAACTTTTCTGTAGTCTTGAATTTATTCCCAAACAAAATGTTTTTTTATTATTTTTTACTTTTTTGAGGCAGTCTCACTCTCTCCCATGCTGGAGTGCAGTGGTACAATCTCGGCTTACTGCAACCTCCACCTCCCAGGTTTAAGCAATTCTCATGCCTCAGCCTCCCAAGTAGCTGGGACCTACAGGTGTACACCACAACACCTGGCTAATTTTTGTATTTTTAGTAGAGATAAGGTTTTGCCATGTTGGCCAGGCTGGCCTTGAACACCTGACCTCAAGTGATCCACCTGCCTCATAGACACTGTGCCCAGCCCATTATTTATATACATATATATAATTATGAAAGGAATTATAACCCATTGGAGAAAATAAAAATGCACAATCCATACAGATAATAATAAATAAATAGGCTGGGAGCCATGGCTCACGCCTGTAATCCCAGCACTTTGGGAGGCCGAAGCAGGTAAATCACAAGGTCAGGAGATCGAGACGGAGACCATCCTGGCTAACGTGATGAAACCCTGTCTCTACTAAAAATACAAAAAATTAGCCGGGCATGGTGGTATGCACCTGTAGTCCCAGTTACTCTGGAGGCTGAGGCAGGAGAACCACTTGAACCTGTGAGGTGGAGGTTGCAGTGAGCCGAGATCATGCCACTGCACTACAGCCTGGGTGACAGGGCAAGACTCTGTCTCAAAAAATATAAATAAATAAATGGATGGATGCATGAGTGGGTGGATGGAGGGTTGGATGGGTGGGAAGCAAGGGTTCTTGCTTACAGTAGAATTACAAATACCAACTGATAAATGTAGGGGAAGTGCAGCAGTCTCAAAAATACCATTTTGCAACCATGATACATTTATATATAATATAT